>NW_016803499.1:3490970-3524722 GCF_001698545.2 Rhinopithecus bieti | reverse complement strand
CCCCCCCCCCCCCCCCCCCCCGTGCAGCCCTGGATACTCACGGGCTGTGGGGGCTTCCTTGGGGGGTAGCCCCTCCAGGCCGATGTCGCCCTCCTGCATGGCACGTTTGCTGCGCGGCTCCGGTGCACCCGGGACCCAGCGAGTCCAGAATAGGGAGCGACGAAGTCACCCCTGGAGGTCTGCAGCGGCTCTGGGGGCCAAGGTCCGAGCCCAGCTCGGAAGGGGACAGTCCCCTCTCTCCTCCCCAGAGGCAGTAGCGAAGCCGCGCGTGCTGGAGTCAAACTTGGTTGCCCTCGCGCACAGCCGCGCCGCTCCTCCCCCTTGGCTTTTGGTCTGGGGGTCCCGGCAGACCTCCCCGCCCCCCGGGGGTTACCTGCGGACACCGCCCTCGCCCCGCCCTGCCCTGCGCTCCCCGGACGCCCAGCGAGCAGCGCGGGACGCTGCAGAGGAGCAGTGGCTGGTCCCCAGGTCCCGGCCCGCCCCCTGCCTCCCGCTGCGCGGGGCGCGTCTCCACCGCTCCCAGACCGTCTTATCAGTTGGGGCGGGCAGTGGGGCCCCGAGCGGCCCTGCGAGGTGCGCCCCCACCCAGGGCCCCAGGGAAGGGGTGTTGACTACGGGAGGGAGACTTGAGCCAATCCCCCAGAGACCGGCGCAGCCCTGGGCGCGGGGCGGTTCGGTAAGTGGCCCTGGTTTCCGCATCAGGAGAGCGCGCTGGCCCCCTCCCTCTGGGGGCAGGACCCCGACGAATCACTGTCAATTTGTCACACCAGGAGGCTGAAGCCCAGGGATGGAAAGGAGAGCTGGAGGTTACAGGGCAGTAGGGGCCTGAACTTGAATCCAGAAATTCGCCTCTGCCCACCCCCCTCCCTGGGCTCCCTCCCGCAAGCCACAGCCTGTGCAGAATATAGGAATCTGGATAAAGCCAGAGGGGTTTCAAAGTGGGGGAATGTCCCGTTATGTGAAGATTCCAGTTAACTGAGGCTAAGAGGACTGGAATCGGGGGTGCATCCGGGGACCAGGCAGGGCCTCTGATGCACAGCCTGTCCCCGACCCTTCCTCTTCCCTGCCTCATGGGCTCAGGGCAGGAAGCCGGGGTTGCTCCTCTCCAACCCCTTGGGGTTCAGAAACCAAGGTCTAGACAATTCAGCATCCTCAGAGACAGCAGCGATGTGGGCACCACGGATGGTGTGGAGAACTGCAGTGCCGGCGCCTCCTTGTGTACCCACAAACCTCACACCCCTGACATCTCCAGATAAATACCATAAATTCTCAGGCAGAACTACCATAAACAGAATGGTAAGTGGCTCCGTGACCACAGGAGAGGCCGTGGGGGACAGGGCAGTCGCCTCATCCTTTGAAATGTCATCTGACAATTTCTGCACCCCAAGGGAGGAGCTGACTTGGTGCTGAGGACCAGCCCATGCCAGGGACCCGTGGATCACTTGCCAAGGTAACACTTCACAAGGCGCCCAGCTTTGGCTGCACCCTGAGGGAAACAGACCCCGCTACCCCTGGAGGACAGATCACATCCTGGTGGACAGATCACATCCTGGTGGAAGGGATCTGGATGGAGGAGGAGCTGTCCTCCCCACCAGGCCTGCTGGGATTGGTACCCTAGGGCACTGCCCCAGAAGGAAAACACTTGCTCTTGAAGCAGCAAACCCACAAAGCAATGTTTCCTGCTGGGTCTCCTTCCCTGCCCCAACCTCAGTGCTGTACTGTATAAGGAGAGGAGAGGCAAGGTTCCTTCCTTACAATGAGTCTGAAAGAAAGGTGACCTGCCATTCTCCTTAGCAATGATCTGGTTTCAGTCTGGACTCAGAAATTGGAAGACAGGCATTCAGTGGGATTTTATTCTCCGTGGGCGGCAGGCTCACCCCTAGGAGATCATGCCAAGAAGCCCTGGGATGTGTGACCCAGGAGGGCAAAAGAAGATGGATGGAAATCAGAGCTGTGCTGGACCCTTGCAGAGGCTACATTCATTTCACAGAACTTTTCCATCTGACCATTGTGCAGAAGTCGAGATAAAAACTCATTTTTCTTGGAAGGGTCTGATAGCCAATGTGATACATAGCAATTGCTCAGTTATGTAAATACACAGAGAAAATTTTAGAATTCTTACCCTTGGAATGATGAACTATAAACCAAAAAGGCTCAGGGGGGAAAAAATGTAAATACGTACTGGGACTATTTTTAACTGTCACTGTTTACCTTTTTGGGGCAGGGATGGACTATTGTATATTTAGCCAGATTTAAAATGCACACATTATTTAATGCATGATTATTAGCAGAAATACTTTAAACAGCCATTAATAGATGTTGATTCATTCTGATTGAAGCCCTTTTTCTTCTTTTCATTTTCTTGCCTCCAATTAAGTTGCGTTCGGATGAAACCCTTCAGCTGTGGCCAACATATGCAAAAATGCCAGTTGAAGACCCAGACGTTTAAAAATGATATTTTAGTAAATACCTGAACCAGCTCATTTTTAAAAAGATTGCTCTCAGCTGCTATTTTGGTAAGTGTCATCACGTGATAGTGATGCCAGGCTGGGGAAGGCTGGGCTGCCCATGTGGCCCGCAGGAGAGGGTGGCCCGGAATAGGATCACCCAGAAAGCAGCACCCGGAGCCCCCCGCTTATTTTCCAGGGAACCCCATGCTGCAGACCCTCTGAAGATGAGGGCCTTCCCGACACTCTGGGCATGCCAGGAAGATATTTATGTCAACAGCAGAGTGGGGCCAGTGCACTGGCTCGGGGAGGTGGTGTGCCTGTCATTACAACACACAGCCGTCATTACGGAATACAGTAATCACACAGCACAATGCTTGTAATTACAGAAAAATGGTTTCCCTTTTTGGCGAGGCGGTGAGGGAGGGAGAGAAGGCAGTTCTTGGTGAGGCCAGCACTGGTACTCATCCCCTGAATTGGGCCGGGTTTAAAATAGGCTTTGTAGGGTGAGGGCTTGGGACTGGCTTGAGGGTAGGCACAGCCCTATCCCAAGCCAGGGCATGATCAGATGCTGGGGCCTTGCAGGGACTCTGATCTTGCTGTGGTTTCATCAAGGCCACCAGCACCAGCATCCAGGTCTCCTCTGCTCCCCAGTGCTGCTGGGTCTTAGCAGATGTCAGCTCAGAGCTGACTCGGCCCACAGGCACACCACCTGCAACCACACCCCTTCCGTGCATCCCTCTGTGAATTTCTCCTTTCCTCAGTGACCTTCTCTGGACCCTCAGATGACTCAGTACAGGCCAGATTGTCACCCACACCCTGCCCCCACTGTCACTCGTCATCAGAACACATACAAGGTCACAGGTCATTTAAATGCTGATTTCTCATAATCTCGGGGAGTCTGTTTTCAGTTCGGCTTGGCTCTTTGAATGCCTGCCGTGGGCAGAGCCCTTTCTCAGGTTGGCAGGGGGATGGGAGGCACAAAGGTGAGCAAAACAAAGCCCCAGCCCTCCAGGTCCAGCCTCCAGCCTGGAGGAGTGAGCAAGGTGGTGCAGAAGCTGAGCCTACGGCCTCTGCAGCCTAACAGAGTCAGTCCCATCTTGAACAAGTTTCTTCTCAGCACCTGGGTTTGTGCATCTGTAAAATGGGTCTTGGCAACAGGTTGGAATTCTGTAGGGATAGGACAAGAATTCAGTTTCTAGTCCAAAACTTGATGCACTGTAGGGTCTAGAGGGCATTTTTTCCATCATCTCCATCCCCGTCAGATAGGGCAACGTGGTAGACCGCTGAAAGGCAGGTGGAGGCTGCTCCCAGAAGAGCAGATCGGAGCTCTTGGTGGGCCCTGCCCTGGGGTGATTTGAGAGTGGGTGGGTTTTTCCAGGTGGAGGGTGACTTTTAGGGGGTTCTGGCAAAAGACTGGGTGGAGGTACCGAGGTGGGGAAGTGGGCACCCAGACAGGGATGGGAGCAGCCCAGCATAGCAGGTTCAGGTGGAGCATCTGGCGCATAACGGGGGGCCCCTGGTGGCTACACTCAACAGGGTTAAGGGGGTCTTCTTTGTCATTAAAAAATTTCACTGGGGTGAGAGTCACATAAGATAAAATTGATCATTTTTAAGTGTTCAACTTGGTGGCATTTAGTGCATTCTCAGTGTTGAGTACCCACACTTCTATCCTGTTCCAGAATATTCCCATTCCCTCAGAGTACAGCTCGAATCCACTAGCAGTCACTCCCCATCTCCCCCTCCCCCAGTCCCTGGCAACCACTGGCCTGCCTTCTGTCTCTATGGATTTATCCATTCTGGACATTTCGTATAAATGGAATCATACATTACATGGTCTTTCGTGTCTGGCTTCTTTCAAAATGTTTGGCGTTTGCTTCACATTATAGCATGTATCAGAATCACATTTCTTTTTATGGCTGAATAATATTCCATGGTCTGGGTGTACCACAATTTGTTTATGCATTTCTTCATGGATAGCCATCTGGACTGTTGCCAGAGGGTCTTTGGAAGGGACTAGAAAGAGTCCACGAAGGCGCCTGCAGGGGCTGGGGTGGGGTTGGACAGAGAACTCAGTGGCTGTGCAGGGCTAGCGGGGGAGGAGGAGGGCTGGGGGCAGCTGCTGTGAGCCCAGCCTCCGAGGCAGCTGCTCACCACTGATACCAGGGGCTCCCAGCAGCAAAGCGCTGTTGCTGGAGTGACAGTCCTGCGCTCTGATACAGAGGACCTGCAGCTGGAGCAGGCTTAACTTGCAGAGGGGCCCTTGGACAGATGAGGCAAGCTCTCTGGGCTTCTCCTTAGGCAAGTCTGTTTATTTAACAAACACTTAGAGAGCACTTATTGCGTGCCAGGCCCCGTTCCAAGCGCTTAATAAATATAGGCTCATCGAATCTGTGCAACAAGTCTACGTAGCACATGCTCCTATCGTTCCTACTTTACAGATGAGGAATCCAAGGCTCAGAGAGGTGAAGTGACTTGGCCAAGGTCACACAGCAGTAAGTGGGAGAGTGGGACTTGCACACAAGCAGCCCGGCTCCAGAGTCTGTGCTCTGCTACTGGAAGGCAGAAACCCAACGTTTCCCAAAATACCAGTCTTCCAAGCTCCAGTCCCTGGTTTGAGCCAGATTCATGATCTTCCTATGTCATAACTTCCTTCATATTTTTCTTTAAACCCAGCTCACTATGTCACATTTTATTTATTTTTTATTTTTATTTTTTTTGTAAAGGAGTCTTGCTCTGTCGCCAGGCTGGAGTGCAATGACGCAACCTCGGCTCACTGCAACCTCCGCCTCCCGGGTTCAAGCGATTCTCCTACCTCAGTCTCCCGAGTAGCTGGGATTACAGGCACCCGCCACCACGCCTGGCTAATTTTTGTATTTTCAGTAGAGACAGGGCTTCACCATGTTGGCCAGGATGGTCTAGATCTCTTGACCTTGTGATCTGCCCACCTTGGCCTCCCAAAGTGCTGAGATTATAGGCGTGAGCCACCGCGCCCGGCCCACACTTTATTTTTTAATTGTGATAAAATGTACATGAGATAAGTTGATCATTTTCACCATTTTTAAGTGTGCAGCTCAGTGGTGTTAAGACCCTTCACATTGTTATGCAATCATCGCAGCCATCCATCTCTACAATTTTTTTTTTTTTTTGAGACGGAGTCTCGCTCTGTCGCCCAGGCTGGAGTGCAGTGGCCAGATCTCAGCTCACTGCAAGCTCCGCCTCCCGGGTTCACGCCATTCACCTGCCTCAGCCTCCCGAGTAGCTGGGACTACAGGCGCCCGCCACCACACCCGGCTAATTTTTTGTATTTTTTAGTAGAGACGAGGTTTCACCGTGTTAGCCAGGATGGTCTCGATCTCCTGACCTCGTGATCCACCCGCCACGGCCTCCCAAACTGCTAGGACTACAAGCGTGAGCCACTGCGCCCGGACTCTACAACTTTTTTATCTTCCAAAACCCAAGCTCTGCGCGCGTGAAGCACTCACTCCCATTCACCACTTCCCTGCCCGCAGCCCCGGCACCACTATTCCAGTTTTCTGTCTCTGTGAATTTGGCTGCTCTAGGGACCTCAGATAAGTTGGACCATGCAGTGTTTATCTTTTTGGGACTGGCGTCTTTCAGTTGGTATAATGTCCTCAAGGCTCACCCATGTTGTAGCCTGTGACAAAATTTTCTCCCTTTTTTTTTTTTTTTGTGAGACGGAGTCTCGCTCTATCACCCAGGCTGGAGTGCAGTGGCGTGATCTCGGCTCACTGCAAGCTCTGCCTCCCGGGTTCATACCATTCTCTCGCGTCAGCCTCCCGAGTAGCTGGGACTACAGGCGCCCGCCACCATGCCCAGCTAATTTTTTTGTATTTTTAGTAGAGACAGGGTTTCACCATATTAGCCAGGATGGTCTCGATCTCCTGACCTCGACATCCGCCCGCCTCGGCCTCCCAAAGTGCTGGGATTACAGGCGCGAGCCACCACACCTGGCCAATTTCCTCCCTTTTTAGGGCTTATAGAACTTTACTTTTAAAGAACCCAGTATCACTACTGAAAGTGGAGAGGAAGAAGCACTGGCCATGAACAGAAGTTTCAGAAAGCACCATAAGAATGAGCTAATGTTATTCAATTCCCTGGGATACCCTGAGGAGGCCCTGAACCAGGGCACAGCACAGTTGGCCAGGGAGACAGGTGTGCTATGGAGGCATGAAGGACCTCCTGGCACCAAGCTGAGACTTTCTCCACGACAGCCCCAAAAGACAGCAAGAGATGTGCAAGTTGAAGTACGTTCTCACCACATGTTGCAATTCTCCTATTGGCCAAGTCCTCATGCTACTTCACATTGCTTCGCTTTGCCCCTAAAAGTGTTTTGCAGGGCACTCGTGGCTGGGCTGCTGCATTTGGAAGAAAAGGAAGAATGAGGATCGCTTCTGTGTGTTACGCAGGTTTTGTGAGCTGACTCTGAGTCCCTCATACTTGATATCTTCCTTTTAAGATGTAGGGAGAAGTCCCCAGGCTCAGAGAGCTTGGGCAATGCCATGCAGCTAGAATTAAATAACCACTTGATTACTTTCATCTCTGCTGTCTCATTCGTATGAAGTATGAATTATCGTTCCCACTTAACAGCTCAGGAAACTGACACAGAGAGGAAGAATGGCTTGCTTAAGTCCACGCAGCCGGTAAGCGGCAGAATTTGGATTAAAATCAGGGTCCAGCTGATTCTAGAGATTTCTGGTCAACTCCCAAAGCTCTTTCCGGAGCACCATGCCAACGTTCTGCTTCTCCTTCTGGAATCTGGAATTGGCCTGGGTGCACTCAACACACCAGTTGTAAAATGTTATTACCAGGGGTAATAAGAAGGGTATAGAAATAATAGGAAAAAGCCCATCTTTAGTCCCTGGTAATTTACTACATTCAAAATCTGTCTGCAGGCCCTTGGCCT
Source organism: Rhinopithecus bieti (assembly GCF_001698545.2). Lineage (NCBI taxonomy): Eukaryota > Metazoa > Chordata > Mammalia > Primates > Cercopithecidae > Rhinopithecus > Rhinopithecus bieti. Next base: position 3,517,348 of record NW_016803499.1, on the reverse strand, counting down.
CTCTTCAACCTTTCTTTGTTTGTTTGTAGGGCTGAGACAGATGAAAGGCCTGAGGGAGGCCTCTCAGAATGGAATCTTCCAGGTATGACTAACATCTAGAGGCCTGTTTACCATCAGAAGTTGCCTGTATCACTTGAGTTTTTGGAATTAAACTGACTCTAATTAATGGTGCAAATATTTACACTCAATATATGGTCAAATAAAACACAGCCTGGTTGTTTCGGCTTAAATAGCACGGAGGCCAAGGCTCTTGGCAATAAGACAGAGGTGAGATTACGAACTCTAAATAGGTTTGTAAGTCATTATTTGAGGATGGTAGATTCATAGAGAAAGTGCTTTCTATAATTGAACACACTTGGGGGGGTTTCTCCTCACATGGTTACAGGAATCATTCAGTTCGTCCTGAATAGACGGATTAGGCTTCCATCCAGGAGTCCATGGGAGAATAACTCTCAAGAGAGGGACACCTCACATGGAGATTCATTTACAAATAGGACAATCAATAAGGTGGCCTGGGCAGGGTGCGGTGGCTTACGCCTGTAATCCCCGCACTTTGGGAGGCCAGAGCAGGAGGATTGCTTAAGGTCAGGATTTGGAGACCAGCCTGGGCAACATGGCAAGACCCCACCTCTACAAAAAATGCAAAAATCAGCTAGGTGTGTTGGCACACACCTGCAGTCCCAGCTACTTGGGAGGCTGAGGTAGGAGGATCACCTGAGCCCGGGAGGTCAAGGCTGTAGGGAGCTGAGATCATGCCACTGTGCTCCAGCCTGCACAACCGGGAGTCAGACCTGTCTCAAGAAAACCAAAAACCAAAAAGACAAGAAAAACCACAGAAGGTAGCCTGCAGGCACCCAGTCCATCCGCTTCTAGGGCTGGGCCCTCTCGGAGGTGCTCTGCCAACAAAACGCTTGCTGTTTTCATCAGACCCGAGGTGGCAGCCTGGTGAAGTGGCCCATGGAGTGGCTCCAAATGCTGCCCCCTTCCAGAAACCAGGACAGCACAGCTCAGCACAGCACGGCACAGCACAGCAGGTTCTTTGCACAGGCAGCAGCGTCTGTCCCCAGGGTCCCACTCTCTGGTTTAATGTGGGTTTAGGGGATGCCAGTTACCAGGGAAAGAAAACACCAGGCCGAGCTGCCCTGGGGACACTGCCCCGCCTCTGCTCTCAGAAACCCTCCTTTGGGAAGCTTTTCTTGACCCCCTCTCAGCCACAGTATGCAAATGACAGCCCCTCAGGAGAGGACCATTCACAAAACCTCCGCTTTGGAGAGGGGAGATAACGCATTCCCAGACATCTGAAGGGAATCTGAGAAGGAGAAGCTAAACCCGATCTCAGATCTCTCCAAAGCGCTCAGAGCAGCCACGGCCTCCGCCCCCGTCTTCAGGGCGCTGGGTCTCAGCACACAAAGCCTTGCGGCTGCAGTTGTCTGGGGGACTGCCCTGGTGAGGAGCTGGCTGCACTGTCCTTGAAATCAGAGGGTAAGTCTGTGTCCCCAGGCCACCCTGGCAGGGATGGGCACTGTCCCCCTTATGACACATTTGATCTCTCACTCAGAGGAGGAGCCAGGCAATGCCCAGCCCTCAGACCTGAGGGCCGCCCTTCCACCGCGCTGATGGCCTGCTCATTGTCAGCTCTGCAGGCTGGGAGGGCTGGGGGCCATCTCATTTTGAAAGGGTCACCCTGCCCTCTACCCACTCACACTGCTCTGTCGGCAGCACCCCCGGGTGCTTAGGTCCTTGCTGTAAGCAGGGAGCTTGGGGCTGTGGGTGAGACTTGTCCACCCGTGACCACGTTTCATGGTTTGGAACATCTGACTGCTTACAGCGTGTGGACTATTTCCGTGGTCTTTGAGTGTGGTGGCTGGGACCACCAGGGATGGACTGGAAGCTTCTGACTGTGACCGTGCACACAGAACAGGACTCGCTAGGGTTGCCCGAGCCAAGGTTGGTGTGACAAGTTGGGTGACACCTGGGGGGCTACACCTGGCCCCCTCTTTTAACTTCACCCACAAGGATTTCATACCATTTCTGGAGAGCTGGTTTGCTACCTCCCTACTCTGCAAGATGAGCTCCCTCATGCTTAGAGAAACAGAAGAGAGTGGGTGTGCATCAGACCACCTGGGGCTGGCCTCGTCACTCACCACGAGACCTCAGCAGAATCCTCATCCGTCTTCCAGGAATAACAGCAGCCCGCAGAGCAGCCATCTCCCGGGGGTATAAACATGAAGCTCACCCTTGCCAGGGACCCAGCAGACACCAGGCCTGACCCCTTTCAAGCCCCTAATATTCTTAGCCATCGTGTAATTGTCATGGCACGTGCCGGTCAGGGCCTGGCAGCCAAGGTGACTCTCTCTGCAGTGGCTCTGCATTCGTCTTATCCAGCTGCCATAGCAGATGCCGCAGACGGGGTGGTTGAAACCACAGACACCATCTTCGAGGCTGAAAGCTGGAGTTGAAGGTCAAGGTGTCACAGGGCTGGTTCCTCCTGAGGCCTTTTCCTTGGCTTGCAGATGGCCACCTCCTCCCTGTGTCCCCACGTGGTCATTCATCTGTGTGTGTCCTAGTCTCTTCTTCTTAGAAGGGGCTAGTCCGATTGAATTAGGGCCCACCTCACAGTCTCATGTTAACTTGATACAGTCACATGCTGAGGTCCTGGAGGTCAGGCCCTTAACAGGAATGTAAGGGGACACATTTCAACCCATGACAGGAGTTATTAAAAGGACCATTTTGGCCGGGCGCGGTGGCTCAAGCCTGTAATCCCAGCACTTTGGGAGGCCGAGACGGGCAGATCACGAGGTCAGGAGATCGAGACCATCCTGGCTAACAGGGTGAAACCCCGTCTCTACTAAAAAATACAAAAAACTAGCCGGGCGAGGTGGCGGGCGCCTGTAGTCCCAGCTACTCGGGAGGCTGAGGCAGGAGAATGGCGTAAACCCAGGAGGCGGAGCTTGCAGTGAGCTGAGATCCGGCCACTGCACTCCAGCCTGGGCGACAGAGCGAGACTCCGTCTCAAAAAAAAAAAAAAAAAAAGGACCATTTACAGAGACGCGGCCCAGGTGAAGGGCAATCAGCAGTGCATCCATGGCCCAGAGCATGATGGGGACAGGTGGGCACAGTCCCTAAAGGCCAGTGCTTCCCCCACCCCAGGGCACAGAGAACAGCCAGGCCAAGGGCGGGGCTGGGGGCACCGAGGGTCTCAGCACAGCATGGTACATGAGTGTTTTGTCCTCACCTATGTGTGCAACACCATCAACCAAAACAAAATCACGCCAAGTTCTACTGCCATGCTCCTGCCAGTCAATAGGATTCTGGACCAGCTGTGCTAAAATGTGGGTTATATCACCTGCCAGGTGGTGCCGGGTTTCACTGGCTGGTGGGCTCTGGTTCCGAGACCGGGGGGGCTGCTTTGTGGAAGTTGGTCCTGGAGAGTGGAGCCCAGAGCCACAGAGTCCCACAGCTGCCAGTGGTGGGAGGGGCAAACCCCATCAGGATGGTTTGTACACTTCCTAGGACCAAGTGAGGGGGTGTCTCTCTGGCACCCCAACTGCCCACAAGCTTCTGTGCTAGAAGGAGCCCAAATCACCCCTGAAGGGGGCTCCAAGGGTGGCCCTCAGGGGCTCACTCAGCTCTCTCAGGTTGGAATCCTCCTTTCTACAGAAAGGCACCAGTTCCCTCATCCCCCGCTTCAAAGACAGTGAGGGCCTGCGGTTCTTAGTGGGTCCATGGGGGCTCTCCTCTGGGGACACCTCAGGGAGGGCATAGAAGGCGTTTGTCATTTTGGGGAGAGGGCTGTCCAGCACCAAACTCTCCTTCCATTTGGGGGATCCCCCGCCGGTGTCAGATTGACAGGTACAGAGTTCACTGCGGGGAGCGGGGTAGGGAGGCCACTGTTTCATCTCCCTGGCAGCTGGGCCAACTGGACAGCGTGGACATGGGACCCAGGTTTGGCCAATCGGGTGTGCCCGTGAGAGGCTCAGCCTCTGGCCCGGAGAGAGCAGGTTCAGATTCCCTTGGTGCCCTCAGTGGTCATGGTAGCCACGCGCAGTGGTGGGGCTGTCCTGCAGGAGTGTGGGGCGGGACGCTGGTCCCTCCAGCTCCAGCCCCTCCCATAGCTGCCTCTCAGGGCTTTCCATCCTAGTCTTTTTCAGATGAGAACCAGACTCTGATCCTGTTGCTTGCAGCCAGGAATCCTGACCCACAGAGTGCAGAGCTCACACTCCTGTCCAGAAGGCTGCTGGTCTCGGCATCTTCCTTCTGAGCCACAGGTGTGGCCCGATTTCACGGGCACCATAAACTGTAGAACGGCTCGTGTTTCTCTCCTAGAACTGGCTGCTGGGAAGCTCAGAGACAACCTGTGGAGGTGCACTGAGCAGTTGCTTAGGGCTCCAGGTCACCCACAGGTGGGTCCCCATCCCTGGGTCCAGGTGTCACGGCCAAGAGCATGAGGTTCTGCTGGCCGAGAGACTATGCTGCACGCCTTGGACCAGCTCAGCCATCTTGGACAGATGCCTTTTCCTTTTTGTGCCTCAGTTACCTCATCTGTAAAGTGGGCGTTCGTTCATGGTAGTGCCTAACCCAAGGTTTGTCATGGAGAACACATGACCAAAACCAGGTGGAACAGCCTGTGTCTTGACCATAGTAACCATTTGTAAGTGTTAATTAAATATTGTTATTATTATTATTATTATATTATTATTATTATTATTTTGAGAGGGAGTCTGGCTCTGTCTCCCAGGCTGGACTGTAGTGGCGTGATCTCAGCTCACTGCAACCTCTGTTTCCTGGGTTCAAGCGATTCTCCTGCCTCAGCCTCCCGAGTAGCTGGGATTACAGGTACCCACCACCACACCCGGCTAATTTTGTATTTTAGTAGAGACAGAGTTTCGCCATGTTGGCCAGGCTGGTCTCGAACTCCTGACCTCAGGTGATCCACCCGCCTTGGCCTCTCAAAGTGCTGGAATTACAGGCATGAGTCACTGTGCCTGGCCTTAAATATTATTTTTAATATCTGACTTTCTGAACCTTATCTTCCCTGTGCCTCATTTTTCCTTGTGAACTTCCAGATTGTCTTATTTTTTGAGGAATTAAAAACATGTTGGTAAGCTACCTCACAACCTTTTTGGAGCCAGAAGGAATCTAAAGGTTTGCAATAAAGTAGATGCTCTGTGATGCCTCGTACCACCTGGCAAGAATAACTCACTAGATCCCCAGACAGGAGGACCCAAAGCATTTTTCCCGTGTAATAGAGTCTCTCAGGGCCAGTGGAAAATATTTAGAAAAGTGAAGATGTCAGTCAATCAGCATTTCCTGGAGCACCTCCCATCCCTCGGACACAGGTCTAAGTGCTGAGGATACAGTGATTTTTTGAAAAAGTCTCTGCTTTTATGAAAATTATATTTTTATGCAGGAGAAAGAGAATAAGCAAATATATCATGCCAGATCATGAGGGAATTTTGAAGAAAAAATGAAGCAGGTTGAAGGGACAGAGTGAGATGCCAGAGCCCGGCGCCGTGGCTCACGCCTGTGATCCTAGCACTTTGGAAGGCCGAGACGGGTGGATCACCTGAGGTCAGGAGCTCAAGACCAGCCTGAACAACATGATGAAACCCCGTCTCTACTAAAAATACGAAAATTAGCTGGGTGTAGTGGCAGGCGCCTGTAATTCCAGATTCTCAGGAGGCTGAGGCAGGAGAATTGCTTGAACCCGGGAGGCGGAGGTTGCGGTGAGCTGTGATCGCACCACTGCACTCCAGCCTGGGCAACAAGAGCGAAACTCTGTCTCAAAAAACAAAAACAAAAAACGCCAGAGGGGCCGGGGAGGGTCCCACTGAGGATGGGTGTGTGTAGAGGCCTGAATGGAGGCTTGCAGGTAGTTCTGCAGGCATCTGGGGAAGAATATCTGGACCACGCAGAGGCCCTGAGTGCAGCTGGCTGTTACCTTAAGACAAGCTGAACTCTCTGAGGTGTGCCGTCTGGGTGGGGACCCGAGTCCTCTTAGGTTTGCGAACTATGTCTCCAGGCAAATGTTGATACAGCGTCTTTACACAGGAACGTCTTATCAAAATACAGTGAAATCACTAACAACAAAACCCAATGGGTCATGAATTGTTTCATAGCTCCAGGAAGGTGACACATAGGATGTTAATGATAGCCCTTTACAGTGTTCAAAGGAAAAAAGTACACAGCAGGTGCGTGCCCGTACACCCTCCCCAGGAAATGAGGCATTCCATTGTCTGCAAGGCGGTTGTCTCATCATTGAGTCGGTGCCGGCTGCTTGTGCATTTGCAGTGGCACTCATGACTTGCAGGACTGAAAAGTGTGTTCTCAAGTGACTGGACACTCATTTCAAAGAGAGTCTAGCCACACATGGCTCATACTGTACATTTTAGGCTGAGATAACGCCGGCATTTTCAACCATAGCCTATTGGTCAACGCCCTGGCACAGAGAAATGCCCTTTCTCTGATTTCACCTTCACTTTTTTTATTTTTGAGAAGGAGTCTCGCTCTGTCACCCAGGCTAGAGTGCAGTAGCATGATCTTGGCTCACTGCAACCTTTGCCTACCGGGTTCAAGCGATTTCCGGCTATTTTTTTTGTTTTGTTTTGTTTTGTTTTGTTTTAAGTAGAGGCAGGGTTTCGCCGTATTGGCCAGGCTGGTCTCAAACTTTTGACCTCAAGTGATCCACCCACCCGGGCCTCTTGAAGTGCTAGGATTACATGTGGGAGCCACCAAGCCCAGCCTCGCTTTCACTTTTCTTTGCAATGGGAGACATTTCCTGAAGCAGCCAGTATCTGTTTGGTTCTCTGCAAAGTAGGTAAGGATGGGGTACAAGCCACCTTTCTGGCAGTCGTGAGAGCTGAGTCACATGCGCACATAGGGAGGCCACCCCTACTGGCATCACAGCTCATCCAGCATCACCCACGGGCCTCCCCAGGCCTGGAGCTCTGCAGGTGAGGGTGGGCTTTGACTCTCGCATTTGGCCTGCTCCGACAACCCCAGTCTATGGTCTGGGAAGCAAGACGGGGAGGCAGGCAGTGAGGAAAAGGCTGAGTATCTAAAAAAGAAAAAAGGAGAAGGAAGACAGGGAAGACGAGGAGTAAAAGAAAAGAAAAAATGAAGAGTTTTTTTTTTTTTAGAAACTTTTAAAAGTTTCTCTTTTTTAAGGAAAAGAGCAAAAGCAAGTGACCTCTTTATACAAATTCAACCTGTTAAAACACCAGCCATCATTCAGCTGCTCAGCAAACACACAGGCCACGTGCCAGGCACAGTTCTAGGAGACAGCAGAGAACAGAACACACAGAACTCCCCGTCCTAGCAGAGCTTTGAATCTAGAAAGCTCCATGAGGCAAATCGTGTGGAACATAGAATCGCACATGGTCTAAGCTGGAGAGGACCCAGAGACCATGGGGATCAACTCTCCCCTTTTACAGATGAGGAAACTGAGGCTCAGAGGGAAGAAGTGAAACCCCAGGTCTCTAGCTAGTTGGTGCCCCCCCCCCCCCGCCCCGCACAGGGAATAGGAATTCTGTCCTGAACCTGTGTCACAGACCGACATTTCTCCTCCCCACCCGCAGTATTTGTTCTTGGTCTTTTTCTCAGTAAGAGATTGCCTAGTTTTTACCTGACATGTGACAACCCAGAACAAAGACTGCAGGTCCTGTTCTCTGCAGCCAGGTGTGGCCATGGGCTAAGTTCAGGCCAGTGGGCAGCTTCCAAGAAGGGAGAGTGCCTTTTTTTGCCCTTTCTGTTTCCTGCTGGCTGGAATGGATATGTGATGACTGGAGCCCAAGCAGCCATCTTGGGCCATAAAGTGGATGTCTGTCCTGAGTGTGGGAGGGCAGCCTGAGAGAACACAGGGTCTCTGATGACTGCACGAGGCCCCTACCCGCCTTGGGATCCTAGAATGCCCACCTCTTGACAAGTTTTCTGTTAGAGAAATTAACTTCCACTCTTTTAAAGGTGGCGTTTCTGCCTCTCACTGCAGAATCAACGGAGGCCTTCCCTGGGCCCCCATTCCCTGCGAGGCCACGTTTGAACCCCTCCCTCATCGTGACAGACATGAGCAAACAACCCCAGAGAAGGAGAGTGACCTTCCTGAGGTCGCAGAGTTCCCCTTATGGAAACATTTCGCTTCAGACCTGTGTGAAATCGTTGCTAAAGCAAACAGCCCCTGCTTGCCGAGTGCCGTTCAGGACCATGGTTCATGAACTTTCCCAACATGACGTTCCTAGGAGGACTGATCCATGGGGCTGGTGACACTTGGAAAGTGAACACCACGGTGCCGTCAGCCCAGCTCCCGGCCCCAGGGGCTGCTGTTCCCTGTGGCTCTGAGAAGGGTTTTTCCCTTGAGGCCAAAGCTGGGGCTGGCACCGAAGCACAGTGCCTGGGCTCTCTACAGCCGTGCACACTGTGGCCGCAGGGCTCTACTCAGGCTTCTGATGTGGAGCCTCACCTCCTTGGAAGAAAGAATTTCCCCCAGCCTTCCCTCCCTTGCCCTCCCCTTCCTTTCCTCCTATTTGTCTGCATTTCCTGTGAGCAGGGATTCTCTCTGAAGCTCTGAGAACGCGGCACCCTCACCCCTGCAATTGCATGGCAATTTCCCTCCCATCTGGCGGGACCCCCTTTCTGATTGATGGGGAGGGACACAGTTCATCCTGGCCATGCTCCTGCATCCAGGTCTCTTTTTTTTTTTCTTTTTTTTTTGAGACGGGGTCTCACTCTGTCACCCAGGCTGGAGTGCAGTGGCACGATCTTAGCTCACTGCAACCTTTGCCCCCCAGGTTCAAGCGATTCTCCTGCCTCAGCCTCCCGAGTAGCTGGGACTACAGGTGCCCACCACCACGTCTGGCTAATTTTTGTATTTTAGTAGAGATGGGGTTTCACCATATTGGCCAGGCTGGTCTCAAACTCCTGACCTTGTGATCTGCCTGCCTCGGCCTCCCAAAGTGCTGGGATTACAGGTGTGAACCACCACACCCGGCCACATCCAGGTCTCTCGAGGCTCCCAGACTGCCTCTTTCTCTTTACCCGAGACCCCGCAGCCGCATTTCACAACTTCTCTTGGCAGAAGGAGAGATACACTTTCCCAGGAGAGCTGGACACTCAGGTTCCTAGTCTAAAGGGAGACAGGGGCAGTAACCAGAGAGAGAAGCCTCTTCTGTCTCCAGCATCAGATGGTGAGCATCACCAGAGAAAGCGCGGCCACTTGACTCCAGTCCTTCTAGGAGTCTCATTTCCATTTTTCTGGAAGATGGAGCTGAGAGCGGAGAGACTGCCTAGATTTGCCGCAGGTCAGTCCCAGCACCAGGATCCAGCCACATCTCAGAGCAGATCCTGTGGTTCTCCTACTACCCTTCTCAGCCTCTGCCCTAGGAGGAAGGCTACTACCCACGGCCCCGAAGTAGAGTCCCTGGGGCATCGGTGACAGCAGGAGAAGGGGCACAGCGTCCCACCGGCAGGCAGCCCTGCACCCCGGCCCCTGTGAGGGACTCTCCCCGTGGCCCTGCAGCCCTTGCTGCCCCATGGCTGTCTAACATCCTGAAGGGGATCCCACTTCCATTCAGCAGCAGCCACCAAGAAAGACCATGGCTGGCTTCATTTATACTAGAGTGTGACTGACTGCCACATATCTAACTGCTCCTCTCTGGAGAGGCTGGAGCTGTAATCTGGGCTGTGAGAACCTAGAGGTTAGTGACAAAGGAGTGAAGACTGGAGAGTGCAGCTTCGAACAGGGCAACAAAGGGTCCTGCCAGGGCTCCCTCAAGGGACAGCCCTGTGTTGCCAGCACACACTAAAAGCTAGGTCCAAAGTCTGTGGGCTGTGTAGTTGGCATAGGAGTACCATTCCCTGCTGTGCCTGGACAGAAATCCTGTCCAAGAAGAAGAGGTGGAGGCTGGCCTCTGAGCCCCCTCTGCCCTTGGAGGTCCAAGTGCTTATGCCCTCTGAGTGTGAGTGGCTCAGACTACCTGGGAAGGGATCCTGCCTGAGGAATGACAGAGCAATGCCACCACATCCCCACATCCCAGCAGGGCCGTCGGGGGCCACCGAAGAGGAAATGGGTCCTCGGACAATCTCAGTTCAGGGATCACAGAACTTTGGCAGCACTCTGGAGTCATTTGAGGGCTCCTTGGTAAACATTTTATTGCTTAATTCACATTCCTCCTCCCTCTGTCTTCACTCTCTGACACGTTGAGAACAAACCAAAAATAAAAATGAGTTCTTTTCCAGCGAATTTGCTCATTTTTGCAAATGCTCACCCCGTCTGCCTCTGCCTATGGAACCTGCTTCCAAAGGAAGCCAGAGGGCCCCAGAGGCAGAGGGTCATTCCTGGGGGCCGTTCCTGCTTTGGCCCAAGGGGTCTCTAGGAAGGCAGCTCCCCACCCACCACCGCCCCTGGCTCAGGCCTCTCTCAGGGAGGCACCAAGAATGGCCTCCTCCTCCTGCTTTGTATTACAGGAGAGGACGTTCCAGCCAGTGTTCCCGAGGTCCCACAGGGCCAGGGGAAGGCGTCAGCTTCCTCATTTGCTCATCCATTCATTCATTCACTCAATAAACCTTGGGATGAAGGATGGGGCTGGTCGGCTAGATAGAGTGTACCCCAAAGCCCCCCGCTCACCTCCCTGATGCCAGGACGACCCTCAGACACCCCACCTTCACTGAGCAGGAGTCCCTCTAAGACAAGATCAATGCGAGACACAGCAGGCCCAGCAGTCACTCCATGAGTGTTGCCGAAAACGGAATCTCTCATCCAACAGGGACCCAGGCCCAGAGAAGGCAGTGAACTGCCCAAGGCCACACAGGTAGAACAGGGCAGCCCTCGGGATAGGACTGTGAATTCTCAGCCCCTCTTTTCAACGTCTCCTTTCTCTGCACAGAAGACTCTGCAGAGGAACATCTAGGGTTACTCACAGCCCTCACCGGACAACTTGTGTGGCCCTCAGGCAAGTGACTGGATTTCTCTGGGCCTCAGCTTTACTCTTGTGTGAACTGGGGCTGTGACAGCATTTAGCAGGTGCCAGGCCCTGTGCTTAGAGCCCTTGGCATGTTTTAATTTATGCACTTTCCCTACTCCAGAGTCCTCTGGGGTGGATGCCATTACTAGTTCTGCTTACTGACGGGTAAACGAAGGCAGAGAGAGGCGAGGCAACTTGCTCTGGGTGGCCCAGCTGGTGAACAAGAAGTCTGAGATGGAATGCAAGGCCTGGCCCCAAAGCTTTGAGCCATCATCAGCATCGGGCCAACCTCCTAGGACCTGATGAGGCTCAGGTGGATCATGGCTGAAGGCTATGCTTGGAGCCTGATGCCAAGCTAATGTGCGATACAGATAGCACGTGGTTCTCCAGGGAGCACGTGGACTGTGCCCTCAGGGGACATTGGGCAATGTTTGGAGACATTTTTAGGTTGTCACAACAGAGGGTAGGGGTGCACTGGCCTCTACTGCGTGGAGGCCAGGGATGCTGTAAACATTCCCCAGTGCCCAGAACGCCCCCAAGATGAAGAATTGTCCCCCTGCAGCGTCGCCATACCGAGGCTGAGCAGCTGTGGAGTGATTATTGTTCTTAGCAGGGGTTGTCTGCCACCCAAGAAGGTGCCTGCATCAACTCACCCGCTGTCAGGCCCTGCCCACCCTGGGGCACCTCTCTTGCCCTCAATCAACTGGGCAGGGTGGGGCACTGCTTTGAAGTTGGCTCTCTGGGTCCTCCCCATGCTCTCTGCAGGGTCCCAGAGGGACAGGCTGGGTGTTCTGCTTGGGTAGGGTTAACAGCAAGTGACGCTCCCCTTGTCCCCCGCCTCTCACCCCCGAGGCCCCTGCCCCATCCTTACCGGCCAGCAGAGGGTCCAGTGCTGTCTCCATCGCTGTTTCCTCCATCCCACTCGCCTCCCATGTGCTGGCCTTGGGCTTCCCAGTGGCAGATCCGAATCCCGGGACCACCCCACCCGGCAATGCAGCACCTCCACTGCTGGAATCTCAGGTGAGGTGGTGGGGGCTGCTCCTAGGCCGCTCCCAAATTTTGCAAGTGGAATTTGCAAAATGAGTCAGCAGGGCAAGAAGGCTGAAAGCCAGGTGGTGCGTGTGGGTTAATCATTACCCCGTAGACACTTCCCCTGGATGCCAACAGACCCCTGAGGGCAGGGCCTCCTCCAGTCACGCCCATGGTCATGGGTGTCCCATGATCACTTAGCTGTGGACAGCCGGGGTCAGTGCCCAAGGACCCTCTCTCCCTCCAGGGTATGGCTTCAGTTTGGAAAAGCCAGGGTTGCAGGTGGCCCTGTTTCACAGCCTGCATTAACCTCCTGAACGGTGACTTCCATTGCAGGGCCTCCCTGCTGCCCTTCCCTGAGCGCCTCCTCTGCTTCCTGCCCAGTGTTAGGTGCTTAACCTCCTTTTTTTTTCGGATATTCTTGCCAACTCTGCCCTGAGGAGCTGTATATCTCCATCTCACGAAGCAGCACGGCAGGGCCCAGGCCTGGGGAAGGGGCTTTGGGAGAGGCCGTGTGGAGCAGCAGAGCCGGTTAGGAGTGAGGAAGAAAACATGTCAGAGCAAGTTCTTTCTTTCCTTGGCGTCTGTTTCCTCAACGGATACACGGGGTCACAGCTGCACCTGCTTCGCAGGGCTCTCCTGAGGATTAAATGAGGTAACAAGGGTAGAAGGCTGAGTATGGGATCCCAGCACACAGTAGGTGCTCAAAAAATGTTGGCTGATGTTCATGTCATGGGGTTGTGTCCAGCAGGCCAGGAATCCTGGCCTGGTTTGCTTGCCGATGCGTCAGCACGTGGCCGGTGCTGGATGAATTTCTGCTGGATGAAATGATGATGCCAAGTGACTTGGCCAAGGTCCGTGCAGGCCAGAGGCTTCCCCCGGGTGGGTCTCACGTCCAGTGATGTGCTCCCTTAAGAAGTCGCAGTGGGGGCTGGGCGCGGTGGCTCACGCCTGTAATCCCAGCACCTTGAGAGGCTGAGGAAGGAGGATCACCTGAGGTTCGAGATCAGCCTGGCCAGCATGGTGAAATCCCGTCTCTACTAAAAATACAAACTTAACCTGGTGTGGTGGCAGGTGCCTGTAATCCCAGCTACTCAAGAGGCTGAGGCCGGGATCACTTGAACCTGGGAGCTGGAGGTTGCAGTGAGTGGAGATGGTGCCACTGCACTCCAGCCTGGGCAACAAGAGTGAAACTATGTCTCAAAAAAAAAAAAAAAAAAAAAAGAGTGACACTTGGTCCCTGGTGTTATTGGTCGCTGGGAAAGGTACATCGCACTTACAAAGGTACATTGTACATTACACTTCTTTCAGGCGGTAAGTTTAAGGCAGCAGTAGCTGGGTGTGGTCAAGGGGCTCTGCCCCACATAGCCCCCATGGCCACCTGCCGTGCTTGACAGTCCACCATCATCATAGACTCAGGGATGGCAGAGCCCTAGCAGCAGTGACAGTGGTAACAGCATGGTCACCCTGCACATATGCTGCTCACCTGGTGGGGAAGGTGTGCACATCAGGTGGGGCCATGAAAGAGGAGGTGGGAGACCCCTCCAGGGGCTGGGGGCAGCTCTGAGCTGGCAGGGTGACTGCCAGGGGGTAGCAGGCAGGACAGCTGAGTACACATTTGCTGCTGGCCTCCCCAGAGGTTCACTCTGGGCTCAAGAATCTTATTCTGCTTGGCTACTTGGCCTCTGGGGATCCATCCTATATGACCTCAGAGATTCGAGGAAGGTAAACTAGACACCGTCGTTGGCAAAAGATGAAATAATACATTTCACTCCTTCCCTCTTTCATCCATTCTCGCTTTCAGAGAGAACCTCTCCCAAGCACCCAAAGGTTCTGGAAAGGGTGTCTAGGTACAGAGAGAAGAGATCAAAGTAGATGCAGTTCCCACCCTCATGCAGTGCCTGGGGAAGTGCCCGGGTTCTCATGGGACAGGTAAAAATCCTGTTTTGAAGGTGAGATTGATGCTGTTCCGCTGTATAAATCTATGCCCTCATCACGGCCCTGTAAACGTGGTCTATGCAGGCAGTGCCGAGTTTTGCTGAAGCTGCTAGAATTCCCCTTGGAATTTTCTTAGCTGGAGGTTAGGCTAGGCCCCATCCAGGGTGCAAATGCCAGCAAGTTGAAGATTTGTTTAGCATTTAAAGCCTCCTAATGGGTTTTAAACATTTACACTTGTCTTATTATTAATCCCAATTACTAAAACTCCACCCTGCCAACTGTGTCTCTCATTTTATAAATACTGTCGGGACAGAAAGGTTGCCCAAGGCTATTAGCAGCAGCAGCAACACGTCTTCTTTGCAAAAGAAAGTTTGCAATAAATTCTCAGGAGAGAAAAAGGCACCTCACAAATGGAGTTCTGAAATTTGCCCTTTAAGAAATGCCTCTGCTTTCGCTCAAGCCCTGAAATAAATTTTCAGGGGCTCTCCCCACCTTTAAATCATGAATGTGGAAGTTCAAAGCCAGGTTCTGCCACTCAAGGGAACCGACGGCCTGGGGTTGAGACTGGGCCACCTCTCGGGTTTTAGTGTGTATTTAAAAAGTGACACATGGTTGTTTCTGTAAGGAAATTATAACTGGCCTTGGACAGAGTTATTGGATGTTGGGAATGGAGCCGCAGCGAGAACTGCATTTCTTCCCAGTGCCTTCCAAGCTGCCCGGTCCAGGGTCTGCTATAAACAGTGAAATGTAATATTGCCTTATTTGGTCACAGAGCCAACCTATCACTTGCAGAGGCCTCTTTGCCTTTGACTTTGTGAGAAACGATGAATCCTGTGTCATTGTTGGCCAGGCAGTGCGAGTGTGATGCCGCCCAGGCTTTAGGCCCCCCATTTGGATGGAGGTCCCAGGGTTTGATAGGTTTTTTGTGCATTTTTCATGCACGCAGCGGGGGGTGCTGCCTGCATTGGGGAAGCAAAGGACCTGGATCCCAGGACCTGGAGGATTTTGCAGAACCAGATTAGGTGTCAGAAGAGCCTTGTGGGTTTCTTTTTTTTTCTTTCTTTTTTTTCTTTTGGTGCAATGTATAGGTAACTTAAACAGATTTTTCCCCTCCCCTCCCATTCCCCTCCCTTCTCCTCCCTCTCCTCCTCCTCCTTCTTCTTCTTCATCTTCATCTTCTTCCTCCTCTTCCTCTTCTTCTTTTGAGACAGGGTCTTGCTCTGTCTCCCAGCCTGGAGTGCAGTGGTGCCATCATAGCTCACTGCAGCCTCAATCTCCTGAGCTCAAGGGGTCTTCCCACCTCAGCCTCCCCAGTAGCTGGGACTATAGGAGTGTGTCATGACACTTGGTTAATTTTTAGAATTCTTTATAGAGATGGGGTCTCACTCTGCTGCTCAGGCTAGTCTGGAACTCCTAGGCTCAAGCGATCCTCCTGCCTTGGTCTTCCAAAGTGCTGGGATTACAGGCATGAGCCACCGCGCCTGGCCAGCCTACACAGACTTTATAAAGCAAAGCTGAGTGTCTCAGAGCGGAGCGGGGCTCAGGGATGGCAGGTGGCCCTGGGGTTTTGTAGTGTTTAGGGAATGCACAACCCGGGCAGGGCAAGCCAGAGTAAGACCATCAGTCTCAGGGCTTGTCACTGGCCATGCACCCTGGACAGAGCTCATTGTGTAAAGGAGGGGATGGTGGGTTTCCACTGGAGGGGCTTGAACCTGGGGCCTGTTGGGAACTAAGCAGAGGACTCTCCTTCCCCCCGCCCCCGGAGCAGCTATCTGCTGAGGAGGTTGCCCAGAGAGGGCCCCGTGCAAGTTCCCCGTGGGGCCAGCTGCCTGATCCCCTTGGTGCAGGCACAGGAGAGTCCTTTGTGCCTCTCTGTGAGAGGCCAGCCCCATGGAAAAGCGGCCACCCCTGGTGGCCATCTCTTGGGGGGTGGTCTATTGCTGAGGGCCCTCCTCTTCAGGTCAGAGCCATCATGAGGGTCTCTGTAGGCTCCGTTGCTGCTCCCCATCCCTGGGTGTTTCCTCTGAGGGACAATCTGGGATGGTCTGGCTACTGACCCGGGGCAGGGGACAGTGTGAATCATAGGAAGGGAAGAGGAAGTACAACGGGGCCGTGACTCACTGGGTGGCCTGGATGGAGGAGATCACAAAGCATCGCACGTTTGAAGCAGTGGGCAGGGTGGAGCTGGAGACTGCATCCGCCAGCCCTGGGCTCAGCCTTCAGTCTGGCCTTGTCCCCCGGTGGGGGCCACGGGCAAGTCAGCTTTCCCTTAGCCTCTGTTTCCTCATCTGTAAAGTAGGCTTCCTGGGACCTGCCTGGGAGGGATGCAGTGAGAAATTCCTAACATGAATCGGTATTGCAGAGAGGCCAGTGGTGCTAAATTGATGGTGGGATTAATTAATACCTTAAATGAGAAAAGGCCGCCTACATTTTCCAAAATTCCCTATTATTTCACTTATAGTTCATTATAATGGCATGTGAGAGTGCAGCTTCCAAGAAGTATCCTGAAGAGAGGGGTGTTCTCTTCCCCTTTCCTCTCCCACTACCTTCTGGCTGAGGCAGGGCTGTGATGGCTGGAGCAACAGCAGTGATTTTGGATCATGAAGCTGTGAAGTGGCTTTGAGCATGGGGGTCTCGCAACACAGAGCATTAAAATGCAAGAAGCCTGTGTCTGAAACCGGGTGCACCCATCCTCATCCGCGTACCCTGGGATTTTTTTTTTTTTTGAGACAGAGTCTCGCTCTGTTGCCCAAGCTAGAGTGCAGTGGTGCAGTGGTGCAACCTCGGCTCACTGCAACCTCTGCCTACTGGGTTCAAGCGATTCTCCTGTTGAGCCTCTGGACTAGCTGGGATTACAGGTGTGTGCCACCACACCTGGCTGATTTTTGTATTTTTAGTTTAGACGGGGTTTCACCACATTGGCCATGCTGATCTCGAACTCCTGACCTCAGGTGATCCGCCTGCCTCAGCCTCCCAAAGTGCTGGGATTGCAGGCATGAGCCACTGGGCCGGGCCTACCCTGAGATTTTTACATGGAAAATGAACAAGCTTCCTTTGCCTCGGACAGTGCATAAAAGTACTTTGGGAACTATGACGAGCTCTGCAAAAGTGAGGTAAGGACCCCAGATCCAATTTCCAGGGTAAAGGACAAGTGAGTTTACCCTCTGCTGCTGGTTTTTCACCTTCACAGTGGGTCCGGCTTGAACTATTATTCAGCTTCCCATCTTTGGCCCCTCCCACCAGTAATGCCTTTGAACTCACTGTCATCCTTTGGCATCCTCACTCTGTCCCCTCCGGCTGCCCAGCCCTCCCGGTGCCCCCCTGCACCGTACTCCCTGTCTCAGGCCAATTGTCCTCCCCTGTTTTCAGCGTTCAGAGTGGGACTCTTACAGAATCCTGGGATCTGAGAGGACTTTAGATAGCACTGATTGCAGCTCTCCCCAGCAAGGGCTGTGCCATGTGACATCCCCCAGCCTGTACTAAAATGCTTTCAGGGACCCAGGGCTCACTACCTCCATCACAGCCTGGTCATCTTTGGCCAGCTCCCCATACCGTGAAGCATTTCCCACAGGTGAGCACCAACTGTATGCCTTGGGGCATCCTCCTCCACCCTGGGTCTGCCCCCTGGCATCCAGGAAATCCGGTCTCCTCATTAATTCATTCCAGTAAAGCTTCCCAGAGCACCTGAGCTCTGCAGTGCTATAACAGGCAGTGAGGGGACAGGAACAGGTAAGGGCCTTGCTTTGAGTAGCTCACTTTCTAGTGAGGACCACTACAGTGTGAATAATTATGAAAGCAATGAGCTAATTAACTGTAATGACCACAAGCATCACAAAGACGCCCATGGAGCTGTGGGTGTGTGAAATGTGGGCTATCATAAATCTGGTGGCCAGAAAGGAGTGGTAAGGGCAGGCTATGGGCACTAACCATCCCACTCTGCCTGGGACTATCCCGGTTTTAGCCCTGAGAGTTCCACATCTCAGAGAACCTCCTTCATCCTGGAAAACCAGGTGATTGGTCACCGTAGGGCAGTCTCCAAGCGCGTGCATGTCTTGTGGCTGCCGTGACAAATCACAACAAACTGGGTGGTTTAAACAGTTCTGAAGACTAGAAGCTCAAAATCAAGGTGCTGTCAGGGTGGGTTCCTTCTAGAAGCTCTGCTCCTGGCCACGTTCCAGCTTCTGGGGGCAGCCGGCAATCCCCAGCCGTCCAGATTTGCAGACATGTGGGTCTGATCTGCCTCCAGCATCACACAGCCTTCCCTGCATGTCTCTCCAAGTCTTATTCTTTTCTGTCTCTTATAAGGGCAGTCATTATTGGATGTAGGGACCACCCTAATCCTAGATGATCTCATTTCATAGTCCTTACCTTAATGACATCTGCAAAGACCTTATTTCCAAATAAGGTGATAGTCACAGTGACAAGGAGCTAGGACTTGAACGTGTCTTTTGGGGGGTCACTATTTGACTTGCTATACCAGAGAAGGGAGTTGTTGTTGCCACTGGAAGGACACAATGACTTAGCGAGGCAAAGAGGCGATGGAATTTCCAGGCAGAAGAAATAGCAGGTGCAAAGGCCCTGTGGCTGGAAGGAGACTGACCCATTAGAGAGCTGAAGGAAGCCTCCCAGTGTGGCTGTAGTAAGAGGGAGAGGAAGCAGGCATGGGGGCACCCATGCAGAACCCTATAGGCCACAGGGAGGAGTTTGGTATTTTTCCTGGGAGAAAAGGGAGCCCCCAGTGAAAGACAAGCTGGCAGGGCCTGGAGCTGCCCTCCACGTGCCACCCTGGCTGCTCCAGTACCCAAGCCTTGCCCACTTCCCCAGAACCCCATCTGCTGGACCACAGCGGGCAATGGCCCGGTAAGCAGACAGAACTACCTGCACCATCTGCTCTGGGACGGGTAAAACGTGAGCTGAGGAGGCTCACCCGGAAGCAGCCTCGCTGCTGCGGAAGAAGCCTGCCGGGGCCTCACCTCCAGGCCAGGAATGCCTCCTGGAGGCTCGGCTGCTGGCTCCAGCCCCCGGTGAGGCCAGCCCTGACTCTTCCTCCTCTCTGGTTGGAGCTGGGCTGACCTACGTGTGTCAAGGGCAGGGAGGTGGAATGCCCAGCTCCCATCCTTGCCCTGTGCCTTGTGAGCCGTGTGATTCTGGAGAGGTTATTTACTTCCTTACTCTGGTTTCCTCGTCTGTGGAACAAGGTGATGCTCGGGTCCATATTCCGGGGTTTGTTGTCATGACAAAACAAGTGAAAACCCTGGGGCAGAGTTGAGGCCAGGTGAGCAGTGTGGGAGAGCAGAGGGTTCCAGAGGCAGCCCCGCCCTGGCATGCAGAGCTGCCTCATCTCCACCCTGGCCTGAAATGTTGCCTGAGCCATCACCTGCCGCTGAGCCTGTGCCCCAACAAGGTAAAATGAAGGAGGTGACCTTGGTGATGATAAAGATGCTGGACTGTGGACACGTCCTAAAGCTTCAGAGGATACCTGGCCCTTTTACAAACCTCGATTTCTCATTTGACATTTAAACCCACTTTCACCCATTTAGCTGGTAAGAAAACTGACACCTGAAGAAATTAAGCAACTGACCAAAATCACCTCTTGGTGAAGGGGTGGCACTAGGACCTGGATTTGGATCTTCTAGTCTGGTCTCAGTGTTGAGAGGCTGTGGGGTGTCTGAGCCTGGGGAGGCCGGAGACCCCCGACCCACACCAGTCCCAACACGCCTGCCTTCCTGAGGAGAGTGGAGCTTGCACCTGGCTGGGCTGGGCTCATTCTTGGTTGGGGTGGGGTTGTTGGTGCATTCTAAACTTCTCTTTAGAAACTTAAAAAAAATCCTGGTCATTGAATGATTAAGTAGAGAGGCTCTCATGGTACAAACATCTGATCTGAGAGTTGCTCCTTTTCCAAAAACCCTTCCCATAACTAAGAATAGTGGATTTCATTCTGCCCATTAAACTTGAACCCTGCTTATCATTTTCCTACGCATTATGTGATTATTTTGAATTGTCTGCAAGAATGCCTGAAGCTAGCAGGGTTTGGCAGGCATCCCATTAGATGCTTTTGTTTGGACCTAGAGATACCATCGTAGCTGTCCTATGCTGAGAGACTTGAGAAAAATTGAAGTGCAGTGTTTTTCCCCTTCTAAGACCGTCCCGAGTTCTGCCTTCTGGGCTGGGATCCTGGGGGAATGCATAGGAGACCTTATTTGGGATTATTGAGTTCCTTGGATTTTATGGGCATTAAACACTCGCTCTAAGCGCCACGTCGGAGCTCCGGTTTCTGCTGCGGTGATGGCTCAAGGGACTGAACTCAGAAGGGAAAGGAGGTAGCAGCGGATCTTGTCACAGTTTGGGGCTGCAGTGTGGCCTGGGCAAGCCGCATGACCTCTCTGAACTGTCTCCTTCTCTGCAAGGTGCTGGTGCTGGTCACCAGAGGTGCAGGACAACATAAGAGGCTGTGAAAGAGAGAGAGGAAGTCCCTGGTGCTGAGCATCCTGGGAAGAGATGCCAAGGCTTAGGGAGCACTGACCGTGGGCCAGAGCTGATGCAGGCACTTTGCATGCTCATTCAGCCCTGACAACAGCCCTGTTGAACAGACAAGGAAATCGAGGCTCAGAGAGATTGGGCAACTTGCTTGAGGGCACACAGCCTGGGAGTGCTGGAGCTAGAGCTTGAGCATAAGTGGGTGCCTGCACAGCTGGTCCTACCACCCCCCAGTCATTCTCCACCATTTGTTAGATGCAAAGTGCAGAGGCTTTGACCTGTTGCTAACAGTCTCCCCAGCAGCTCTGTAAGGGAGGCTTTTCAGATACCTTTTTTCGGGGGATGGGGAGAATATAAGACCATCGCACTATGGAAGACAGATTGGTGCTTCCTCAGTAAGTTAAACATAGAGTTACCTTATGACCCAGAAATTCCACTCCTAGGTGTATACCCCAAAGAATCGAAGACAGGTAGGCGTCCTGTCCTAGGTGTATACCCCAAAGAATCGAAGACAGGTAGGCGTCCTGTCCTAGGTGTATACCCCAAAGAATCGAAGACAGGTAGGCGTCGTGTTAGATACCTTGTTAGACATTCAAACCAAAGCTGCTACTTGAATGTTCGTGGCGGTACCACTCACAGCAGGCAAAAGGTAGAAGCAACGCAAGTGTGCATTGATGGATGGATGCAGAAACAACGTGTGGCCCATCCACACGGCCGGGTGTTATTCAGCCACAAAAAGGAAAGATGCACTGACATGGGCCCAGCATGGGTGAACCTACAAGACACTGTGCAAATCAAAGAAGCCAGTCGCAAAAGACCATCCAATGCATGACTCCATTTACATGCCATGCCCGGAATAGGCAAATCCATAGACACAGAAGGTAGGTTTGTGTTTGTCAGAGGCAGGGGGAGGGAAATCTGAGCTGCTCCTGCAGGCTGGGGTGGGAGCCATTAGAAACCAGCATCAGCTGAAGGGTCAGAACACCCTCTCCCTGCCGTGCTGGGCTGGGTGCAGGAAGGCAGGGAAGCTTGGGGCCTGGCTTGCTGGGAAAAAGTGGAGGTGAGTGTGTGGTCACCCCTTCCTTTCTGTGATCTTAGGGGCCATGCCTCCTTGGCCATCTGGTTTGGGGGAAGGGGTCCTGACTTTGGCGCCAAACAGAGCTGGGTGTGGCTCCTCCCCAACCACTGCCAGCTGTGTGCCCCTGGGCCTGTAAGTGGGGGACTGAGAGGCCCAACACCAGGAGGGGAGTGACTGCTAATGGGTATGGGGTATTTATGGGGGTGATGGAATGTTCTGGAATGGTGGTAATGGTTGCACCACGTTGTCAATGCACCAAGTGCCACTGAACTGTGCACTTCAAAATGGGTAACATGAGAATTCTATGTTGTGGGAATTTTACCACAATTTTAAAAATCCCTTTTAGATTTGGGGAAACCGAGGTATCATCCTACAGCCTGCAGCAATTTAAGGGAAGGGTGGGAAAGGATGGCAAAGGAGACCTGGGGTCGTCTGCAGAGAAGCAAGCGAAGAGGAGAAGCACTGTTGTCCACTTGGGGTCTCGCAGGAGACACTACTGGTTTGCAGCGTGAGTGCTCCCTAGGTTTTGCCCAGGAAATCTTCCGGAAAAGGTTTTCGTTACAGATTTTCTGATTCCAGTGCATGGTGATGGGTGGGACGTGCTGAGTCTCGAACTCAAGGCAGGCTCGGAGGGAAAGCAGACGTTGGCTGTCTCCAAGGCAGCTGGCAATGAGCTCGCTGACCATGGACACTGGGGGTGCACGTGCATGCTGTGCCCCCTCCCAGCCCCTCCTGTGTCTGCAGTGGGCAGCAGACAGTGCGCTCAGGCCCCATGATTGTGCCGCCTCTGCCCCCTGGCCCTGGGTTTCTTGAGGCCACCCTCTCTCCTCCCTCCCGTGAGGCCCAGAATCTGCCGACCTCTCTCTCCAGTGGCAGGATAGGCCCGTGACCCAGGCCAGGCCTGGAGCCCTGGAAGTCCTGGGCCACAGTGCTAGGTCCAGGGGTGGCTACATGACCCAGGCTGGCCCAGTGAGTGTCGGCCCTGGGCATTTGGCTGGACCCTGGTGACACAACCCGGAACTGCTGGTGGCATCTCAGCCATCCCTTGGGGACAGCACAGGGGGAGCCAAGCCAAGCCCTGGAGGGAGGCAGATTCCTCCTGGTTCGGCTGGGCCTGGGTCAGCGGTGATCGGGAACTTCTCGGCAAATGCCCTAATTGCTCTCTTTCTTGAGCTCTAGTGAGGTTTCTGTCTCTTGCATTCAGAAGCACTCTGAGGAAGCCAGGAATCCTGGAAATCTGAGCTGCCCCTGCAGGCTGGGGTGACAGTCATTGGAACCAGCAGCAGCTGAAGGGCCAGGGAACTCTCCCTGAGCGCACTGACTTTGGCGCCAGACAGACCCAGGTGTGGCTCCTCCTCAGCCACAGCCAGCTGTGGGGGGGGCCCTGGGCCTGTAAGTGGGGAACCGAGAGGCCCAAAACCAAGAGGAGGCTGCTGCTCCCACTGCCATCAGGGAACCCAGGGCCAGGAGGCAGAGGCGGCACGGCCATGGGGCCTGAGCGCACTGTCTGCTGCCCACTGCAGACATAGGAGGGGCTGGGGCGGGCACAGCATGCTGGGCTGGATGCAGGAAGGAAGGCGAGCTTGGGGCCTGGCCTGCTGGGAAAAAGTGGAAGAGAGTGTGCAGTCACCCATCACCCCTTCCTCACTGTGATCTTAGGGGCCACGCTTCCTTGGCCATCTGGTTTGGGGGAAGGGGTCCTGACTTTGGCACCAGACAGACCCAGGTGTGGCACCTCCCCAGCCACTGCCAGCTGTGTGCCCCGGGGCCTGTAAATGGGGGACTGAGAGGCCCAACACCAGGAGGAGGCTGCTGCTCCCACCGCCTGGGCCGGCAGCCTGGCTCTCATCCTGCTTTCCTCACCGACTAGCCTCGGTTTCCCCATCTGTAAAATAGGGGCAATAAGGGCACCTCCTTCCCAGGACTGCTGTGCAACAGAGAGGAGTTTGTGAGTGTAAATGTGCCAAAAGGTGGCCGGGCATCCCTCGGTGAATTCCAGCCGTTCCTGGTCCCTCCTAGGGCCACAGTGAAAACAAAGGAGACAGTCTGGGAAGCGCGTGGGGAGGAAGAGTAAGGAGGCCGTGCTGCTGGGCACAGAGGTGCTTCTGCATTCGAGTCTTCCCTTTGCATCCTGCTCCACCCCTGAGCCGTTCCAGGAGTCAGAGGTGGCAGAGCTGGCTCCCTCCAGAGTAGACCGATTTGTCTCCTGGTGACAGTTGTGCCTGCAACCCTCGCCCGGTCCTCAGCTGTGATGCCAGTGTCCAGGAATGCACCATCCCACAGCCTTCAGTCTCTTCTCAGGAAGCTCATGCATTAAGGCTGGAAGGATAAATAAATGCCGTAAGCCATGCTCAGGCTGCTTGCCCCTCCGATGCACGCATCTGCAAACGCCAGGGTGCACGAGCCACACGCTGGTGCTGTGCAACAGCTTTGACTTCTCCCTGTTAAAAATGGGGTGCGAAGGAGGCCCTGCAGAGGACCTGGCAGCTCCCTCCTTCATCCTGGTGGGCATGGACTGGCCTCACCCGGCCTGACCTTGGCCCGTGTGTGTCTGGGCTTCTGCAGACCCTCCCCCTCTGCCAGGACCTCCTTCCCCGCACAGACCAGCCTGTGCCTGCCCCTGCTCTCTCTCTTACCAAGTGTCTGCCTCTGCCTACGGCTTATTTGGCGTGTCCTTCTTTTCTTTTCTTTTCTTTTCTTTTTTTCTTTTCTTTTCTTTTCTTTTCCTTTCTTTTCTTTTCTTTCTTTCTTTCTCTCTTTCTCTCTTTCTTTCCTTTCTTTCCTTTCTTCCTTCCTCCCTCCCTCCCTCCCTCCCTCCTTTCTTCTTTCTTTCTTTCTTCTTTCTTTCTTTCTTTTTTCTTCTTTCTTCTTCTTTCTTCTTTCTTTCTTTCTTCTTCCTTCCCTTCCTTCTTCCTTCCTTTCTTTCTTTCTTTCTTTCTTCTTTCTTTCTTCTCTTCTCTCTTTCTTTCTCTTTCATTTTTTTTTTTTTTGTGGAGACCGAGACAGAGTCTTGCTCTGTTGCCCAGACTAGAGTGCAGTGGTGTAATCTTGGCTCATTGCAACTTCTGCCTCCCGGGTTCAGGTGATTCTCCTGGCTTAACCTCCCGGGTAGCTGGGATTACAGGCGCCTGACACTATGCCAGGCTAATTTTTGTATTTTTAGTAGAGATGGGGCTTCACCATGTTGGCCAGGCTGGTCTCGATCTCCTGACCTCAGGTGATCCACCCGCCTCGGCCTCCTAAGTGCTGGGATTACAGGCGGGAGCCACCGTGCCTGGCCCCCGCTTTCTCTTTTCCTCCTCTCTCTCTCTCTCTCTCTCTCTCTCTCTCTCTCTCTCTCTCTCTCTCTCTCTCGCCTCTCTCCACCCTCCACCCCATACCAAAGCTTGCTGGAGATATGGGCCGGCTCTCCTCCTGGTCTTCAGGGATTTGGATAAAAGCAGATTGAAATTAAAATAAAAACCTACTAGGTCTAGAAACCTTGATGTTAAAAAAAAAAAAAGATGTTAAATTAAATCTGTGCCCCTAATTTTACCCAATGGGAAGTAACTGTACTCATTAACGGGGGAATGTATCGTTTATAGGATTTTTGACCTAGATAGGATCCAAAGGCACACGGATCTCAGGTAGGCCCACTGGCTTTGCACACAGACCAGGGGATCCCAAGAGGCAAGGAGAAGAACGCCTCATTTCAGAGCTGGCCTCACAGGCATGGGACCCCTGCAGTCCCAGAGAGCCCCGCCACAGACAGGCCCTGTGCTTGGTTCCATGCTCTGCTAGTTCTTAATTACTTCGCCATTGACCTTGTGTTTTTGAGTGAGATCTGATGGAGGGTGCCCAAGAACAGAGGCTACAGGTGTGCAAAGATGTCCACCCTTCACCGCCACCCATTTGCAGACAGTGTCCCTGGTACAAATACTTATAAAGCACAGAGTCCGAGGCACCCACGATGCCTGGGCGTTCAGTGGAGCCCAAAGTGAGGACAAGGTCAGTGTGCGAAGGCTGAGTGCATGGGACCCTAACAGTCCCTCAGGTCATGTATTCCACTCAAGCCAGAATTCACAGAAGAAGACAAGAGAGTTCTAAGAAACACAGATGACCAAGCAGGCCGTCCTGTCATTTCTTACTGCTAGCCAGCCCCTGACGCTGGAAATGGTGACTTAGAGGGAACGGGAAAGAAGTGAAATAAAAACAGCCAAGATGATTTTCTGCTGTGTTTCCACTACGCTTGCAGAATCTAAAATACATGAGTAGGCCGGGCGTGGGGGCTTGCACCTGTAACACCAGCACTTTGGGAGGCTGAGGTGGGTGGATCACTTGAGGTCAGGAGTCTGAGACCAGCCTGGCCAACATGGTGGGACCCTGTCTCTACTAAAAATACAAAATAAGTAGGCCGGGCTTGGTGGTGGGCGCTGTAGTCCCAGCTACTTGGGAGGCTGAAGCAGGAGAATTGTTTGAATCCCGGAGGTGGAGGTTACAGTGAGCCGAGATCACGCCACTGCACTCCAGCCTGGGAGACAGAGTGAGACCCTCTCTAAAACAACAACAACAACAAAAACAAACAAACAGAAAACGGGCCGGGCGCGGTGGCTCACGCCTGTAATCCCAGCACTTTGGGAGGCCAAGGCGGGCCGATCACCTGAGGTCGGGAGTTCGAGACCAGCCTGACCAACATGGAGAAACCCCATCTCTACTAAAAATACAAAATTAGCTTGGTGTGGTGGCGCATGCCTGTAATCTCAGCTACTCGGGAGTCTGAGGCAGGAGAATCACTTGAACCCAGGAGGCAGAGGTTGTGGTGAGCCGAGATTGCGCCGCTGCACTCCAGCCTGGATGACGAGAGTGAAACTTGGTCTCAAAATAAATAAATAAATAAATAAATAAATAAATAAATAAATAAA
>NW_016803499.1:3450358-3489232 GCF_001698545.2 Rhinopithecus bieti | reverse complement strand
AATAAATAAATAAATAAATAAATAAATAAATAAAATATATAGGTATATATGAGCTATGATACGCGAATGGTGTAATTTCCGTGATTCTACACACGTGTTAAATGCTCTTCTAGTTGCATCTTGCCAGGTAAACGTGAGCATGCTAAGATGCATGCCAATCATTTAACATTTTATTTTGTTTCATTTTATTTTTTTTTTGAGACGGAGTCTTGCTCTGCCACCCAGGCTGGAGTGCAGTGGCCAGATCTCAGCTCACTGCAAGCTCCGCCTCCCGGGTTCCCGCCATTCTCCCGCCTCAGCCTCCCGAGTAGCTGGGACTATGGGCGCCTGTCACCTCGCCCGGCTAGTTTTTTGTACTTTTTAGTGGAGACGGGGTTTCACCGTGTTAGCCAGGATGGTCTCGATCTCCTGACCTCGTGATCCGCCCGTCTCGGCCTCCCAAAGTGCTGGGATTACAGGCTTGAGCCACCGCGCCCGGCCTAACATTTTAACTTTGCTCTGTGACAACAGAAAAGGCAAATAAAAAACATCATAAGAAGCCAAGAAAGGGGCTGCAGATGGGAGGAAAAAGCTGCTTTTGTGCCTTGAGTCATGTTTCTTTTCTCTGTTTTGTGAACAAGGGGCCCCACATTTTCATTTTGCGCTGGGCCCTGCAAACTATGTAGCCAGCCCGGCCCGATTTTCATCTGCCTTCTTACAGGGCTCTTTGCTTATGAACGTCTCTCCAGCAAACGCATCCATTCATTTGCACCACAACACAGGAGGCGACTTTGCTACGTGGGTGCCCTGTGACAGGTGGGGCACCGAGGTGTCTGCTCCCTCCTGCCTCTCCTCTGCCCCAGAGAGTGGAGCAGCCTGGGCCTTCCCTCCACCAGGATTCAGGTCCCTCAGCACCACGTTCATTCCCACACCACCTGCTTTGCCCGGCTGCGCTGTGATTGCGGACTTCACTCAGCCTCCATCCCTCCTCCAGTCTTGCCAGCAAAGCTCCAGCTTCGAACTGGATTGTTCCATCCAAAGGTGCTGCTGGCTCATGATTTCAGGGACTCCTCATCGCCACAGGATAAAATCCATTCCGCCCCTGCATGGGCTCCAGCCCACCCACATTTCCCTCCCCACCCTAACCATGACTCTCTTTTGCCGGGGAACCCCTGGCCACCAAGACAGACCATCTGGGCTTCAACATGCCTCTCCCGCAGTCCAGAAGGCCCCACGTCCTCTGCAAGCCAGTCTTTTCCAGCGCCGAATTCTCCCTGAAGATGACGCCGTCCCTCTCCCCCTTCCCCATTTGGGAGATGCTCCTTGTAAGCGTTCTGTGCTTCCCTGGCTAGCTTGCTTTGTCCCTGTCTCTTTCTCCATCTCAGTCTCCGTCTCTCACCTGTCTCTCCTTTTCTCTGTCCCTGTCTCTCTATGCCTGTATTTCTCTGTTTCTCTCTCTCTCGCTATCTCTCTGTCTCTGTTTCTTTTTCTGTCTCTCTCTGTCTTCCTCTGTGTGTGTCTCTCTCTGTTTCTGTTTCTGTCTCCTCTCTCTCTTCTCTCATCTTTACTTGTTTTTTAGAGCTGCCTGTTCATCTGCCTGCTCCACAAAAGGGAAACCATAATGACCACACTCATCGTCTTCTTATCATAAACTGTGTGTATGATACACGGGCCCAGTGCTTGGCTGTGCTCACGGCCCACCAGCAGTTCTCACCCCATAAACTGTGTATGGCACATGAGCTCGGTGCTTGGCTGTGCTCACGACGCACGGGCTCTCGCCCCGTCTGCCTGCTGGGCTGCAAACCTCACTCACCCTCCCTTGCTCCTGTGAGTCCTTTAGGCTACGGGGTTCTGGCATGGATCCTCAGAGCGGTGCTCTCATTCTCCCTGTTCTCCAGATGAGGCACCTGGGGCTCTGAGAATCTGAGTGACTGATTCAGTGAACCTGGCTCTGCCCACCCCTGCCCTGGCCCAGGCAGACCAGGTGCTTCTTAAACATCTGTGGGGCCTTCACTTGCCTAATCTGACCCCGAGTCAGGAAAGGCCAGGACACTGGGCTTAGCTGACGGAGGGCCCCTATGCTCACCTCCCAACTGACAAGAGACAGGGGTGCTGGGTAGGGGGAGCTGGTGGTGGTGCCCCTGACCCCTGAAGTCAAGGTCCTGTGAGAAGGAGCCCATGTTGGTCAGGGAACCCTTCACAGAGGCCACCACGGTGAGTCATGGGCTTCTGTAAGCAAGGCTGTCCCTGTGTCATTCGAGTGACTCCCATGTCTCTGAAACTGTGTGTGTCCAAGGGAGGCTGAGAAGGGCTTGAGCTTCTGGGGCCCTGGAAGGTGCGAGCCCCGTGGGTTTTCCCTACGGGTAAAGGCAGGCTCTGTCCACTTTGGATCCACCACTGAGGATGGGTGGGGCTTTGGAAATTCAAACTGGTCCCCAGACGCTAGTCCTTGGCAGCTTAACTCTGGCCAAGGTCACATCAGTGAAACCAGAGGGTCTTCTGGGGGCAGAGAGGATCTCACGATGGTGCTGGGGAGTTCAGGGTCCACAGAAGGCAGCCCTGTTAGGGTCTGCAGCTTGGGGGCCAGCATCCCCTTGACCTGCCCAGAGCTCAGTCCTGTGAGGCCTCGGTCCAGAGCCACCTGCCTACCATCCCACTTGGGCCCCCTATCCTCATGGGGGACCAGGACAGAAGCATTCAGTGTAGAGGTGAGAGGAGGAAGGAACGCAGAAAGAGCAGGAGTGATGTCGAGGCTGTGGCTCCAGGGGTGACCTGCTCCACCCCCCGCCTCCAGGTATCCTCCCGATATTGCCCACGTTTCCTTTGACTTGGGTGTGAAGCTCCCCAGTTAGTGAATAATTAAGCTCTGAAACCACTTTTATAGAGAATGCTCCTAGCTCTTAGAGGGGTCACTGTCTATCAGCCACTCTCACTTTAGTGTGAATTTGTGCAGTGTGCTTTCCTGCTAACACCCAAATGAAGATGCCCTGCACTGCTGGGACAGGCTCTCTTGGGGTGTGTCTGGGATCCCAGGACACAGAGGAAGGTGAGTGCTACCCTCGGGAGCTTGAGCAAGTGGCACTGGGACAAACAAAGCTGCCAAAGAAAGGAGGAAGGAGGACAAAGTCCCATGTCTTCTGTTTCAAAATGTTCCTAATAGTGCTGTCCTGAGTTGAGGAAAGGAGAACTTGTTCTTCCTCCTGTTTCTCTTCCCTTTCCCCGGTGCCTCTCCCTGCCCAGCTTCCCCTACTCCTCCTCCACCTCCAACCCAGGGTCCTACTACCAGAACTCAGGATCCAGGCCATTATCACCAGCCTCAGACTTCAGTTCCAATTGGTGGGGTGTCAGGCCGGGTGAAATGTCACGCTTTTATTGTGGTGAAGGCTGGGAAGGTGCCATCTGCTTTTCTGACTGGAGGGATAAAGAGAGTGGTGGCATGGAGAAAGGCTAGGTCTATGGGGTCTGGAGAGGATGGAGAACAGAACCTTCTGTGCCTGACAATCTCCTTCTCTCCAGGACCGCTGTTGAGCTGGTTGCTGGGAAGGACGTGGCCAGATCTGTCCAGGGAGCAAGGAGCCTCCTGGGGGGACAGGAGTAGGAGCCCTGCCCCCCTTAGGAGACTCTTGGATGGACTGAAATCGTTGCAACTGAGGATCATGAACACTGGAGGGCCCCGAGAACCCACAGTGCTCAAGCAGACCCCACCCCTTGGCTTCCCAGCTGAGCACAAGGTTGCAGGGAGCTGGTCCTGCCTACGTAGCTATGGGGGCTCCTGATGGGGAACAGTGACAAGTCTTGAATCCTCAGCCCTTTAGAACCAAGCATGAGGCACCAGGAGGGCCTGAGCAGGTCCCCTCATGGCAGGAGCCTGGATGCACAACCCAGTGTTCAACAGCGACACCCTGTGGTGGCAACAGAAACAACCTCGGTCAAACCAGGGACCTGTGGATTGATGGTCTAGTCCCCTCTGTCTTTGGCTTGGAAATCAGAGTAAATCCTATGGGCTGTGTAAGTCCTAATGTTCTTGGACAGTCTACATCGGTGGGTGAGGCTTCAGGAGGAAAAGCCTAGGCTTCCAGCTAAGATGGACAATGATGGTATAATGAATTGGAAAATTTATTCGATGGTTTAGGAAGAGACTGCTCCTGTATCTAGGTGGGTCCTAGTCATTCCGCTGGTAATATCCTCATGGGGTGCACGTGTGTGGGTGCTGGACCCTGCACTTGGTTTTCCTGGGACGCGTTTTCCTGCTGAAGTAACCAGCTCTCTCTCTCTCCCCCCATGACCTGTGGAGCTTGGTCAGCCCTGTCCAGTTCTTATGACTTTCCAAAGTATTCAACAAGGCCCCTCGACCACTTTCAGGGTCGCCTGGCTCCATGGGCTGAATGGTGATCCAATAAACCAGCCTCCCTGCCTCCATCCAGCCCTCCTGGGGGCCAGTGTGGGCACCTGCCACACTGCACACCCAGAGGCAGAGTCTGGTCATGGGTGAGGCAAGCACAGGGCAGCCTCGCACTTGGAAGGGAAATCCCTTCATTCTCAAGAATGCAGGCCCACACTGCCTCATTGTTCCTGCCCCGTTTGACATCCAAAGAGCTGCCTCACCACTCTGGAAGAGAGCTGGCCTGTGTGAGTCACCTAGAAGTCCCCAGTGGGGAGCCTGAGCCTTAGCACTGGGGGTGACATCACCTAGCAAGTCCAACTCGACCCATAAGCCCTGATGGCCAATTCAAGAGCAGCACACATGCCCGTGAAGCTGGCCACATCCGTGAGCTGCTGCTCAGCATCCTGATCCCGCTAGGAGCCAGCGCCTGGCTTGCCCCAAATTCTTCCCAGCAGTGGACTTAATGGGCCACCCAAGGTCCCTAAGAGCCACCCTCCGCCCTCCTCCCAGCCCTGTGCCCTGGGTGCCAACCTGCAGGGCTGTGCGTGCCCCTGCGTCCTCCTTGCCCTGCGTCCTCCTTGTTTAGTTTGGCCGATGGGAGAATCATTTTCAGGGGAGAGAGAAGTTGAGGAAAGTGTCCCTGGCTCCCTGTCTGCCATGGCCTGTTTCCTCTGCTAAAGGGGGCAGCTTCTCCTGGGTAGTCCTTCCTCCAGCCTGGCTGCAGCCTGTTCGGCCCCCTTTGGGATGAGGGACACCACAGCTCCCACCCGCGGCTGCCAGTGTGGGGGCTCTAGGCATGCCCCCTCCCTTGGGTTTCCCCTTTCTCTGCTCACATCTTTTATAATAGTCCCTTCATTACACTCTCTCGGATCCCCCTCCCGGGTGGGCCACCGTCACCCCTCCTCAATGGTGCACTTCTAGGGCTAGGGGCTCATTCCTCCGGGAGGCCGGGCAGCACAGCCTGCCAGAGAGCTCTTTCTCTAATCCTTTAAAATCTGTCCCTTATCACGGCCACTCCTGCTCCTGAGGACAGCACAGCCGGCTGCTCCCTCCACCATGAGTCAGCCCCACAGATATCAGGAGGCCTCTAGCCCAGTGCTCCTGGAAGTTTGAGCCACCCTGTCCTGTCCTGCCCCTCCCCTGTCTGGTCTTTGTTCTCTGGACACACCCTGGTGACTCAGGGTCCCCTTGACGAAGTGAGCCGTGTGTGAAGTTGTGCCCCCCTTGCTGGTGTCAGGCAATGGAGGGGCTCAGATAGGCAGGGAAGACCCAGGATCTGGAGGCCGGTGGGGAGCAGGGCTAGGGAAGCTCATCCTCACTCGTGGGCACGTCTAGGAGAGCGGCAGGGTGGGGGCTCACTGAGGCTGTCTGTGGACTCGGCATTCCCCACCCAGCACAGGCTCTGGGACGCCAAACGCACGCCCACTGTGAGGGGCAAAGGCTGCCCTGGCAACCAGGAGGAACTGCAGCTCCACCTGGCTGTGAGTCAGAAATACCAGGGAGTTTTAAAAAAGCACCAGTGCCCAGGGCCTTTCGTAGACCCACAGAACCAGACTTTCCAGGGATTTCAAGAAAGTTCTCAAAGGATCCTGAAGTACAGGAGGTTGGGTTGTGTGGCCTGGGTATGGCCATCTCTGGCTACAGGGCCAAGCCAGTCAGCTCAGGTGGGTGCCACGGGATGGGGTGAGGCTGGGAGTTTTCCCTGTGCCAAGGAACACCCAGGTGAACTGGGATTGGTGTTACTCAGAGCTGAGGCCCTTGGGGGATTTCCATGAGCTGTAATGCTCAGAGCTGCAGGACCTGGGGTTGCCCCAATGTTTCAGAGTGTTAAATGGGCCTGAATGAGACCACTGACCTCTCCGGGTTTTCATCTCTTTGTTTCACAATGTAGAATATTTGGGAAGGATGGAATCTGGACCCGTGGGTTTCGCTGCCTCTAGGCTGCTGAATTCTGCCTTGAGCTCACACGAAAGGTGTCCTTACTTTTAGATTGCTTCTAGAATTGTGGCAACTTTATGCAAGTCAGATCAAAGTGCTCCTTCTGCAAGACACACCATTTCCACCCAGCAGAAAACCATGCAAAGATGCAGATGTACAGTGCCTGCGTTGAGAACAGTGCTCCTAAGGTGCCACGCTCTCCTGCGAGGCAAAATGCACACCAATGTGGGGGCGTGGCTTCCACTGAAATCCAGGCAAACTCTGAACTTGGAGGTTTTATATTTAGGTTGTATCAGTAATTTTATAAAGGAACAGAGGGGTGGAATTGCTATGGACTGAATGTTCGTGTCCCCCCAAAATTCATATGTGAAAACCCTAATCTCCAATGAGATGGGTTTGGGAGAAGGGGCCTTTGGAAGGTGATGAGGTCGTGAGCTTGTGGTCCTCATGACCGGATTAGAGTACTTACCAGAAGAGATGCAAAGAAATGCTTTCTCTGTGTGTCTCTGTCTCTGTGTGTCTCTGTGTCTCTCTATGTCTCTGTCTCTGTGTCTCTCTGTGTGTCTCTGCGTGTCTCTCTGTCTCTGTGTCTCTCTGTGTGTCTTTATGTGTCTCTGTGTCTCTCTGTGTGTTTCTGTGTCTCTCTATGTGTTTCTGTGTGTCCCTGTGTCTCTGTGTGTCTCTGTGTCTCTGTCTCTGTCTCTCTCCCCACGGTGTGGACACACAGTGAGAAAACAGCTGTAGTAGTCATGCTGCTGATAAAGACATACCCAAGACTGGGCAATTTACAAAAGAAAGAGGTTTAATTGGGCTTAAGTTCCATACGGCTGGGGAAACCTCACAATCCTGGCAGAAGGCAAGGAGGAGCAAGTCACATCTTACATGGATGGCAGCAGACAAAGAGAGAATGAGGAAGACGCCAAGCCAAAACCCCTGATAAAACCCTCACATCTCATGAGACTTACGTCCACTACCACGAGACCAGTGTGGGGGAAACTGCCTCATGATTCAATTATCTCCCAGCGAGTCCCTCCCACCACACGTGGGAATTATGGGAGTAAAATTCAAGATGAGATTTGGGTGGGGACAGAGCCAATCCATATCAACGGCTATCTGCAAACTAGGAATCGAGAAAGTGAGTCCTCACCAGACACTGTCTGCTAGAACCTTGGTGTTGGACTTCCAGCTTCCAGAAACGTGAGCAATAAATGCCTGCTGTTGCTAAGCCCCTCAGCAACAAGACATCGAGCTAGAAAGACAGACGAGCACGTAGCCCTCCATGGCAAATGGTCTCAAACATCCCCATAAACACGTCTTTTCTCTACCACAGGTGTCTGTTTTTGTTTGTTTCCCTCTTTGTGGCCATCAGAGCTCCACCTTATCTGCCCACCTCCTGCCAAAGGCCTCTTCTCTAAGTCCTCAGCTTCCCTACATGATGTCAAATCCCCTTCAGCAAAGACAAGCCTACTTCCGCGAGAGGCTTCTCTGTTAGCAGAGCAGCGGTACCACCATGTTAAAGCTTAAGCCTCAGCTTGGAGGGGTCGTGTCCCTCCCACCTGTGCCCCAGTGGCTTATCATAGTATGCCTTCTAATTACCTCTGCACTCCCCAGCAGGCATTCTGGTAAGTGGTTTCCCCACTTTGTTTCATACGGAAGAATACAAAGGAGAAAATTAAAACCATAAGCAATCTTGCTACCGGAAGGCATCTTTTATTAGTCTTTTGTCCACTGTGAAACACCTTTCTATGATATTGGGGTTCCCTGCTATGGAGCATCCCTGAGACATAGAACTCACTCACTCACCTACCCAGCCATTCACCTACCCACCTACCCACATATCTATGCATCCATCCATCCATCCATCCATCGATCCATCCATCCATCCATCCATCCATCCATCCATCCATCCATCCATTCATCCACCCATCTATCCATCCAACCAACCATATATTCATCCTCCAATCCATCCATCCATCCATCCATCCATCCATCCATCCATCCATCCATCCATCCAGTTACCCACATATCCACCCATCCATTATCCATCATTCATTCACACACAACCCATCCACCCATCTATCCATTCATCGTCTGTTCATCCATCCACTCACATATCTATCCATTAATCCATCCATCCAGTCATCGATCATTCATCCACATATCCATCCACCCACTCATCCATCCATCATTCTTGTTTCCTTCCTCTTTTCCTTCCTTCCTCCCTTCCTCCCTCCTTCCCTCCCTCCCTCTCTCCCTTCCTTCCCTTCTCTTCCCTTCCCTTCCTTCCTTCCTTCTTCCCTCCCTCCCTCTCTCCCTCCCTCCCTCCCTTCCCCTCCCCTCCCCTCCCCTTTCCTCCCCTTCCCTTCCCTTCCCTCTGTCCCCTCTTCCTTCCTTCTACCCATCCAGCAAATACTTGCTAGGCACCTGTCATCTCTACTGTTCCTGCTTATTGTTGACTATAAAATGAGTCTCTCTTTATTGAGGTCCCTCAATAAAGATGGGAGCCAGGGGAGGGCCCTCTGGGTTCTTCCAGCTCAGCAAAGTGTGGAGTGACAGCAAAAAACATGGCATTCTTTTTGCTTGACCAGGTGGAAGATTAAAATCGCCCCTGCTAGAAAGGAATCTAGTCTTGCCAGTGTTGCAGATTCTCGGTAAGATCACTTCAAATGCTTAACTTGATACATGGTTCCACCAAGTGACAGAAACGTGAAAGCAGGTGAGGCAGTGGAGCCAGCCCTGTCCTGGGTAGGAGATGATGAGACCTGGAGGAAGGAGGGAGGCAGGGATTCAGCAGAAGGTGCAGAGGGCACTGAAAAAGACTTCCCACTGCTGCTACCATGTTTCTCCAGGGAGTCCTGACATCTGACCAGAGAGAACGAAGGCCCACAGACAGCAGGTGGGGGGCCTTGAGAGTGCTTTCCTCCATGGTGTGGGGGATAAGATCTTCTCCCAGCCCCAGCCTTCTCTGACCCAGAGCCAGAGCCCAGAGCCCCTGGCTCTGGCAGGTGGTAGATCGGCTGGTGCTGCCAAGGGTGGGTCTAGTGAAGACCTTGGCCTCCGGAGTCCTAGAGAACAGCAGCCTTTGTGAACTCCCTTGTGTGTGCTCATTCTGCTCATGGAGCTTCTGTCTCAGTTCCTCTAGTGTTCCAGCCCCTTCTGCTCCCCGGGTGGGAGCCTCTTCCAAAACCCTGTGCAGCTTGACTGGGGTCTGGGGGCCTGACTCTTTGCCAGCCCTTTCCATTCCCCAGACACTAAGCATGTGGCACCACCATGGGTCGGGAGGAGACCCTCCTGCCCTGTCCACATCCCGCAGGCCCTGAGCAGGCACAGTTCCAGAGTGAATGAAAAGGAGGGACTCTGCTGTCATGTGAGGTGCTGATGGCTTTATCAGCGGGAGTCAGCATTTCCAGGGAGATGTGTGTTTGTCAAGAGACTTGGTGGTAGGAAGCATTTGAAGTGATCTTATCAAGAATCTGCAGCCCAGGCAAGACTAGATTCCTTTCTACCAAGGACGATTTTGTTTTTTTTGTTTTGTTTTGTTTTGTTTTGTTTTTTTGAGACGGAGTCTCGCTCTGTCGCCCAGGCTGGAGTGCAGTGGCCAGATCTCAGCTCACTGCAAGCTCCGCCTCCCGGGTTCACGCCGTTCTCCTGCCTCAGCCTCCCGAGTAGCTGGGACTACAGGCGCCCACCACCTCACCCAGCTAATTGTTTGTATTTTTAGTAGAGACGGGGTTTCACCGTGTTAGTCAGGATGGTCTCGATCTCCTGACCTCGTGATCCGCCCGTCTCGGCCTCCCAAAGTGCTGGGATTACAGGCTTGAGCCACCGCGCCCGGCCGCAAGGACGATTTTAATCTTCCACCCAGTCCTGCAAAAAGAACGTCACGTTTCTACGCTGTCACCCCACCCTTTGCTGAGCTGGAAGAACCCAGAGGGCCCTCCCCTGGTTCCCACCTTCAAACAGCATCCCCAGCATCCCTAGCACCTCCAGCACACCCCTGGGGAACGGGCTGCTTCTCTTTCAATGCCTGGAGCCCAAGGATCGAAGGAAGGGCTTTCCGGGGTCCTGGGACCAAGACCTGGAGCCAGCCCGGGGGGCCAGCCCGGGACAGTGCCTTGTTCTGCGGTCAGTGCCCGGCAGGAACAGAGTGGGCACTGAGGAGGTCCCTTAAGCTTCTCGGCGGGGAGTCTTCATGGCTGTTCTCACAGGGCTGGTCCTCGGAGACTCCCAGCACTGGCTTCCGGGTTTGCTTGGGTCAAGCCCTGTAATAACCTCCCTCCTGGGACCTGGTCTCTCCATTGCAGCTGAGGAGGAGGCGTGGGAAACAGCAGCAGGCTGAGGCAGCCTCAGGGCCCCTTGGACGTGGCCCCCACCTCGCTCAGGTCAGCTTCCCCAGGAGGCAGGAGGGACCCTGGGCAGAGCAAGCTTCCTGTCCTCTGTGTCTCCTCCCTGTGCAGTGGGAACATCCACTCCCCCCACACCACTTCCCATTTTCACATGGGCCACTGGGAGACTCCTCAGGCCTCAGGCTCTGAAGGAGTTCCACTCACAAAGCTCTACTTTCGTGGATCCCCTTGTGTTCCCTGCTTCCTGCCCGCTAGACTAGCTTCACCCAGCCCCTGCCAGGTCTCAACAGTGGACTGAATTCATGGCAGTAGTCTTGGTGACCCCTAGTGGCCTTCCCTTCTCTGGAGTAGACCTGATCTAGCCTCAGGGCCTGGCTCAGCCTCAACACCTAACTGAGACCTCAGGCTCCCCACCATCCCACAGATGGGCCCCCAGTGCCATAGCCGGCCTTCAAAGATTTCCACCATCTAGAGGAGAAGCCGCTTGGGGCACCGGTGGCTGGGCTGGACAGTGCCCTCAAGAGCTGACTGCAGTCTGGAATCTTGCCCTCTGCAGCCAGAAGGAGAGACAGCCCTTGTCTAAGCCTATTTCATCCATTTATTTACCCACCCAAAGGCTGTGGAGCCCAGCCTATGGTACAGTTACTGTTTGGTGCTGGAGACAGACAGTTTAGCAAACCACAGCCCAGCCTACCTTCCTGGAGATTAAAATCCAATGGGAAATCAGACATTGATCAAAAATTTACACAAACATGGAAAACAACATCTGGAATTGATGGAGACAGAGTAGTCCCCAACGCCTGCATGCATTCGTCCTTGCTGGGGAGGGCAGGGCACGCTTGAGTTGAGATCTGAAGGCTGCAGAGGACAGGAGGTGAGCCTCCAAAAGGCAGAGCAGGGTTTGCTTTTGGGGTGGGACATGCATCAGAGGGGGCAGGATGGAGGTGGGGTGGGCAGCTAGGGAGCCAGGGGAGGTGTCAGGTGGGAAGTGATGGTGCCAGGGCAATGTGGCGCAGATGGGGAAAGCAGACACATTTGCCATCTCTGCAGAGCCGCTTTCCCTCCTGAAATGAGCCAGGTGACAGCAGGCTCTGGTCCTGACCTCCAGCATGAATGCGCCTGAGCTCTGCCATGGCTCCCCCTCGCTGGCTGTCCCTGGCCTTTGCTCTGCTGGTATTTCCAAGGTCACCGCCAGTGGACGGGGGGACCCAGAGGTGATGATGCTGCCCATGCGGTGGTCCTGGACCATGGGTCCCCACTGTGGCTTCCCCCAATGAGTCCAGCCCTCCTTTGGCTGACTCCTATGCACCTCTTTGCAGTAAAGGCCTTTTGCTTTCCTGCCCTGCTCCAGACAGGCACTGTGCACTCAGTCCTGCCGTACCCACTCAATCCTGCCCACTTGGCCCAAGAAGGAGCCTCCCCTCCTGTGTTGAGTGGTGTGGGGAGGGAGCAGCCCAGCCCAGGCCTCAGGAGGCAAAGCTTGATATCAGGATGGGACCCTTGCTTTCTCCCTCCCTCTTTCCTGCCACCTGGGGTCTGCAAAGCCTCCCAGGGAATGGGTGGGCTGCTCAGAGCAGGGGTTCTTAATCAGGAAGAAGTTGCCCCCTGGGGACTTTGGCTGTCTGGAGATACTTTTGGTTGTCACAACTTGGGTGGTACCATTGGATCTAGTGGGGAGTGGCCAGGACACAACTGAGATGGTTCCAGTCCCAAGTGTTAGTAGGGCCAAGGGTGAGAAGCCCCGCCCCCAGGGAGCCCAGCCCAGCCTTGGGGGGCTTGGTCTTGGGGTTCCTGTGATTCCTCTGTACTCTCATTGACCTCTCTGGGACTGAAAGCAGGAGTCCACTATTTTTCCATCTTTTGTAAAAATTTGCTGTGGAAACTAGTGTGGAGATTCCTTAAAGAACTAAAAGCAGAACGACCATTTGATCCAGCAGTTCCACTGCTGGGTATCTACCCAGAGGAAAATAAGTCATTATACGAAAGAGATACTTGAACATACATGTTTATAGAAGCACAATTCATAGTCGCAAAAATGTGCAACCAGCCCAAATGCCCATCAATCAACGAGTGGATACAGAAATTGTGGCATATCTATATCTATATCTATATCTATATCTATATCTATCTATCTATATATATAGATAGATGGAATACTACTGAGCCATAAAACGGAATGAATTAGTGGCATTTGTAGCAACCTGGATGAAATTGGAGACTATTATTCTAAATGAAGTAACTCAGGGTAACTCAGGAATGGAAAACCAAACATCGTATGTTCTCCCTCATGAGTGGGAGCTAAGCTATGAGGATGCAAAGGCATAAGAATGACACAATGGACTTTGGGGACTCAGGGGGAAAGGGTAGGAAGGGGGTGAGGGATAAAGGACTACAGGTTGGATACATTGTGTACTGCTCGGGTGATGGGCGCACCAAAATCTCACAAATCATCACTAAGGAACTTACTCATGTAAGCAAACACCACCTGTTTCCCAATAACGTATGGAAATAAAAAAAGATTAAAAACAAAACAAAACAATATAAAGATATATTGTTTTTACTGATCACACAACCAGGAAATAAAAAACTAAAAACTAAAAATGCCAGCATCACCCAGGACCGGTGAGAGTATAAGGAAACAGATACTGCTCAATGTTGCTTGGGCTATATAATCCTTGGAATCCAATTTGGCCACGCCTAATAAAAATAAGCTTTTTTTTTTTTTTTTTTTTTAAATCTCAAATCCCACTTTGGAGAAATGCATATTGAAGCATTTTATGTAGTGACAGAAAACAACCTCAACATTCACAAACAGGAGAAGTGATTGAATAGATTCTGGACATCCATAAACAAAAAATGTGTGGTGGGCAGTGGCTGTGCTTTAGGAATACTAAAGAGAATAGGAATTGAGGTGTGCAGGAAGAACTCATGTCAGTGGGACGGCGCCAAGACCAGGGGCAGCTGCAGCCTAATGTGGTCCCTGCTGTCATGGGGGGTGACGGGGGCAGCTTCCCCCGACTTTGGCAGGCTCCTAACCAGGAGATGCACCTGCCCAGTGGACACAGGCTTTGAGGGGGATGGAAGACAACCCAGGGAGAAGGGCCCGGCGCGTGTGCAGGCCCCGAGGAAGCGCCTGCGGAGAGTGGGATAGGTTCGCCCTGGAGCCCCTCGCAGCAGGCCCGGCCGGGCAGTGACTGCTCTTCTAGGTTCCTCTGTCCTTCCCTGGGTGCCCTGGGTCCCCAGCTCACACTCATCCGGCCTTTGTACGTCACGATCTCTGGGGGAAGAATGTTGGTGGCAGCCAGACCATCAACGCGAACTTTAAACATAAGAAACGGCAAATCCTGGGGTCACTGCCCTGGCGGCACCGAGAAGAGACATGAAAGAGGACGTTTCCCACTCCCGCACTGTGGCCGGAAAAACGCCCGGGACGGCCACGCTAATGAGCCTGGGAGTCTGCCCAGCACCCAGGCCTCAGCTATCCACCGGCTCTCCAGCACTGAGTGACCCCTTCTCACAGCACACAGGCCGGGGAGTGGGTGGTGCCAGGGGAGGTGGGGAGTCACGCCCTGCCTCGGCCCCTGGGCACCCAAGGGTCCGGCGAGCCCACGGAGGGCCTGGCTGGAGGACGGGCGCTTTGCAGCTGTGTCCCCCCGCTCTGCGGTGCAGCCTCTCACACTAGCGCCTGCATTTCCCAAAGCGATAATATCCTAGCAACCTCTCCAAGTGGCTGAGTGCAGAGTTGTTTACGCTGGGTCGCAGGGCGCTGGGGAATGCAGTGAAGCTGGGGTTATTCAGAACTTCCCAAAGTCCAGCCTGGGGGCGGCGGGGCCTGGAAACAGACAGGCTGACGTTTTAGGAACGTGACATCTAAACTTTCAGCACACCCTGGGTGCTTGGGCCTGGGAGTCTGACTGTCTCTGCGGAGCCTGAAAATTCCCTGAGTCCATGAACACTGGCTCCGAGGTTCCGCCTCCCCGGGCTCCAGGCCCTGGGCACCTCTGTGACTTTGAGTTCTGAGCCGCTGCTGCCTCCCTGGGAAATGTGTGTGTCTAGGGA
Source organism: Rhinopithecus bieti (assembly GCF_001698545.2). Classification (NCBI taxonomy): domain Eukaryota; kingdom Metazoa; phylum Chordata; class Mammalia; order Primates; family Cercopithecidae; genus Rhinopithecus; species Rhinopithecus bieti. Next base: position 3,474,526 of record NW_016803499.1, on the reverse strand, counting down.
TGCTTAAGGTAGCTCAGAAAAAGGAGCAAAACTCAGGAATATCCTTAAGCGCAGCCTCTAAATCGGGGCCTGGCACATAGGAGGTGTCCCTATTGGTTGAAGGAAAAGGAATGTGTGCGTTTAATAGTGATGGTGATCAGGATTCTGACATGGCTCTTTTCTGTTGTTTTACTGTCATTACTATTTTGAAAAGATCCGGGGATAACGCCAAAAAAGAAAAAAAAAAAAAAGGAGCAAAAATATCTGAAACCATCGGTCATCTGAAAGTTACATCCGTCCTTGAAAGTTAAAATAAAACAGAGCTAGGACAGAGGTCAGGGGGAGACTAGGTCCCCGGGGAGCACCACGGCATGATGACATCACCCACCCCACCCCACGTGGCACTCTAAACGTCCAATTAGCTCCATAATACAGTCAGTGTTTTACATTTGTTTTTGAATAGGTGGTGCCCATGCTTGAAATTCAAAAGATATAAAAAAGCAATTTAAGGCCGGGCGCAGTGGCTCACGCCTGTAATCCCAGCACTTTGGGAGGCGGAGGCGGGCAGATCATGAGGTCAGGAGTTTGAGACCAGCTTGACCAACATGGTGAAACCCTGTCTCTACTAAAAATACAAAAATTAGCCGGGCGTAGTGGCATGCGCCTGTAATCCCAGCTACTTGAGAGGCTGAGGCAGGAGAATCACTTGAACCTGGGAGGCGGAGGTTGCCGTGAGCCGAGTTCATGCCACTGCACTCTAGCCTGGGCAACAGAGTGAGACTCCATCTCAGAAAAAAAAAAAAAAAAAAAAAGCCATTTAATAGAAAAGGGGAACAGAAAAAGGTGATCAGGGATCTCTGAGAAGGGTACACCTGCATGGCTGGCCAGCAGGTGAAGTGCTCATTAGTAATTAGGCCAATTCACACGACAAGGGCATTTCATTTTGCACCAAAAAGACGCCTAAAAGGTCACGAGTCGCCCTTATCAATGCCTGACCATAGTGCTGGGAAGCACCTGGAGCTCCTATCTGCGGAGTGGGGTGGAGGGATCAGGGTCCATTGGAATCACACTTCGGAAGACAAATAGGTACCACTGGGCTGTAAGTAGCCATGTGGCCTGCGACCCAGTGAGTCCTCGGAGCACCGTGTCGTGGCAAGGCTGTTCTCCGCGGCTCTGCTTGTAATAGCAAAATCTTGGGATCAACCAAGTGGGAGAAGGCTGGATACACAGCCGTGGTCATGCTGTCGGGGGCGCTATGCAGCCAGGATGATGAGTGAATGACTGGCGCAGCCACAACTTGCATGCATGTCGGTAACAGGGGGTTAGGTTAAACAAAAAAAAAAAAAAAAAAAAAAAGAACAATGGAAAAAACACATGGTAGGCCAGGCACGGTGGCTCATGCTCGTAATCCCAGCACTTTGGGGGGCCAAGGTGGGTGGATCGCCTGAGGTCAGGAGTTCGAGACCAGCCTGGCCAACATGGTGAAACCCTATCTCTACTAAAAAGACAAAAATTAGCCAAGTTTGGTGACACGTGCCTGTAGTCCCAGCTACTCAGGAGGCTGAGGCAGGAGAATCACTTGAACCCGGGAGGCGGAGGCTCCAGCGTGCCGAGATGGTGCCACTGTGCTGCAGCCTGGGCAACACAGCAAGGCTTTGTCTCAAAAGAAATAAAACAAGAAGAAAGCACATGGTGTGTTTCCATTTATATACAATTCAAAAGTTTGCGATTAACTTTACTGCCTAGGGATACAGATATACATGGGGTAACTACAAATATTTCACTATCAGGTTGAATATTTAATGGATGGTTGGAGACCCTGGAGCTCTTTCTTTTCTACCTGGAGTGGTGGACTGGCAATGTTTGAAGGGGTCCCTGAGTACCTGACAAGCAGCGAATGTCCACAAACCCTAGACAGACATGTACCCCAAGCCAGAAAAACCCCTGCAGTGCTAAGCCACTGCAGTTTGTGGTCTGTTTTGTGAGTGCTACATAATGTATCCCAGATTCACCGGCACTTGGTTTTATCAATTCATAAAAGCTCTTATTCATTAGAGAAATTAGCCCTTAATCCATGCTATGAGTGGTTTATATTTTATATAGTTATTTTCTTTTGACATTGTGGAATCCCTTGCCATTAAAATATGACAATTTTTGTGTAGTCAAATTTACCCGTTCTTGTGCCATGGATTTATATATATATATATTGAAAAAATTGACCCTTTTTTTCCTTTTCTTTCTATGGTTTTATTGAGAGGTAACTTAAATACTATAACATTCACCCATTTAAAGTACACATTCACAGAGTTGTACAAAGTGACCACAGTCTAAGTTTAGACAATTTCATCACTCCAAAAAGATACCCCATACCCCTTACAGTCACTCCCCATCCTCCCCTTTCTCTACCCCTAGGCAATCATTTATCCAGTTTATTTTCTGCCTCTGCAGATTTGCCTATTCTGGAATAAATGGAATTTACACAATTGGTGCTCTTTGGTGACTGGCTTCTTTTCCCTTAGCCGTGATTTCGAGCTTCATCTGTGTTGCAACGTGTCATCAGTACTCCAGCTTTTTTTCATGGCTGAATAATATTCCAGTTTCTCAGTTGACAGACATCTGGGTTGTGTCTGCTTTTGGAGTATCATGAATGATGCTGTTATGCATATGCATGTACAGGTTTTTGTGTAGTCGTATGTTTTCATTTCTCTTGGGTATCAAAATGATTGGATCATATAGTAACTCTATGTTTACCATTTTGAGGAACTGCCAAACTGTTTTCAAAAGTGGCTGCATCATTTTCCATTCCCACTAGCAATGAATGGGGATTTTAATAGCTCTACATCTTTGTCAACACTTGTTATTGTCTGTCAATTTAATTTAAGCCATCCTAGTGGGTGTGAAGTGGTATCATCTCATTGTGGTTTTGACTTGCATTTCTCTAAAAACTCATGATGTTAGGTGTCTATAATGTGCTTACTGGCATATTGTATATCTTCTTAGGAGAAATGTCTATTCAAATATAAAGTCTAGGCCGGGCATGGTGGCTCACACCTGTAATCCCAGCACTTTGGGAGGCCGAGACGGGCAGCTCATGAGGTCAGGAGATTGAGACCATCCTGGCTAACGTGGTGAAACCCTGTCTCTATTAAAAATACAAAAAAACTAGCCAGGCATGGTGGTGGGCACCTGTAGTCCCAGCTACTTGGGAGGCTGCGGCAGGCAAACGGTGTAAACCCTGGAGGCAGAGCTTGCAGTGAGCCGAGATTGCACCACTACACTCCAGCCTGGGCAACAGAGCGAGACTCCATCTCAAAAAAACAAAAAACAAAAAACAACAACAACAAAACAAATATAATGTCTATTCAATTGCCCATTTCTAGGTTGGATGATTTATCTTTTTATTGTTGAGGTGTAAGAGATCTTTGCATATTCTAAAAATTACTCCCTTATCAGATATATGACTTAACATTTTGTTCTCCCACTTTGTGGGGTGCGTTTTCACTTTCTTGGTGTTATTGTTTGCAGCACAAAAGTTTTTAATTTTGATGACGTCCAATTTATCTGTTTGCGTTTTCCTACTTATGCTTTTGCTGTTGTATCTAAGAAGGCTTTGCCTAGACCAAGATTTACTCTTAGATTTCCTTCCTTCCTTCCTTCCTTCCTTCCTTCCTTCCTTCCTTCCTTCCTTCCTTCCCTTTCCTTCCTTCCTTCCCTTTCCTTCCTTCCTTCCCTTTCCTTCCTTCCTTTCTTCCACACTTGGCTAATTTTTGTATTTTTAGTAGAGACACGGTTTCACCATTTTGCCCAACCTGGTCTCAAGCTCCTGACCTCAAGTGATCCTCCCAGAGTGCTGGGATTACAGGCATGAGCCACCCCGCCCAGCCTACTCTTAGATTTTCTTATAGGAGTTTTGTAATTTCAACCCTTCCATTTAGGTCTGTGATCCAAGGAAGGGGTCCAGCTTCCTTCTTTTGTACGTAGATGTCCGATTGTTGAGCATCATTTTTTGGAAAGACGTCCCTCCCTCATTACATCGTGTCAGGAAGGCAGTCTCTGCACGCAGTCTGACCACACTCAGCCACCTAAGAAAGGGCTGTGGGCCTGGCACACTTTCTCATCAAGTAGTCGAGTCCTCACAGTCAGTGCTGGGCTTGCTGCTTGTGTGGGAATAGATTCCCCATTCCAGAATCTATTCTGGAATAGATTTGTCCTGTTAACTGTGTGTATCATCCAGCCCCTGGCCAACCCCATCTGTCCCCTGTGGAGAGGGAACTGGGTCCTTCTACCCCAGCACAAGACAGGTGCCTGCAGGTCAACTGCCCTGCGTCAGCTGCCGAGAGGGACCCACTGGGCCCCGAGGGGCTAACGCCTATCACTGACTGGTCTTGCTCCATCCCTTTTCCATGTGAGTGAAGTATTTTGCCTCCCATGCCTGACTGCCTTGTGATTTTCTTGGTGACTCTGATACCATGATGCAGCCGGTAGCAGTGCTCCAACTTCTGTGCCTGGTGATGAACAACGGCTCCCACTTGCTTGACCGACAGCCTTGGTGCCCTTGTCAGAAATCAACTGGCTGTCAATCTGAGGGTTAATTTCTGACTCTATTTTGTTCTATTCCTGTATGCCCATCTTCATGCCAGTGCCAGTCTTGATTATTGCAGCCTGTAGCAAGTTCAGTGTTCTAGTCAAGTCCTCACAGTCAGGGCTGGGCTTGCTGCCTTCTGTGGGAATGGATTCCCCATTCCAGAATCAATGTGTCCTCCTTTGTCCTGATAACTGTGTGTATCATCTGGCACCCGGTCAACCCCACTGCTATATCTGTCCCCTGTGGAGAGGGAACCATTGGAAGTGTGACCCCTCCAATGTTTTCTTTTTCAAGATCACGTTGGTTACTCTGGGACCATATGACTATTAGGATCATGGCCGGGCGCGGTGGCTCACGCCTCTAATCCCAGCACTTTGGGAGGCTGAGGCAGGTGGATCACTTGAGGTCAGGAGTTCGAGACCAGCCTGGCCAACATGGCGAAACCCCATCTCTACTAAAATACAAAATTAGCTAGGCGTGGTGGCAGGCACCTGTAATCCCAGCTACTCGGGAGGCTGAGGCAGGAGAATCACTTGAATCCGGGAGGTGGAGGTTGCAGTGAGCTAAGATCATGCCACTGCACTCCAGTCTGGGTGACAGAGTGAAGCTCTGTCTCAAAAAAAAAAAAAAAAAAATCATCTTGGCAATTTCTGCAACAACAAAAAACTCAGCTTGGATTTTGATAGAGATTGCTTTGAATCTGAAGATCAATTTAAGGAGCGTTGTCTTTTCAACAATGCTATTTTCTGATGCAGGAACAAGGAATATCTTTTCATTCATTGTAATCTTTGATATTGCTTTCATTTCAATTCTGTTTTGCAGTTTTTAACGTACAACTACTGTATTTCTTTGTTACGTTTATTCTTGAGTGTTTTATTCTTTTTGCTGCTATTGCAAATGGGGTTGTTTTCTTTTTTTTTTTTTACACTGGATTTTTTTATTATTGTATAAATTGACAAAATTGTGTATATTTATGGTACACAACATGATGTTTTGAAATATGGATACATTGTGGAATGGCTAAATCAAGCTAATTCGCCTATGCCTCACCTCACATGCTGGAATTTTTTTAAATGTTATTTTTAGATAGGTAGTTCATTGCTAGTGTGTAGAAATACAATTAATTTTGTACATTGATCTTGCTTCCAGTTACATCGATGGACTTGCTTATTAGTTTGAAGAGTTTTTCAGTGGGTTTCTTAGGATTTTCTACATAAAAGATCATGTCATCTGCAAATACAGACAGTTTTTACTTCCTTTCCAATCTGCATGCCTTTTATTTCATTTTCTTGCCTAATCACCGTGGCTAGAACTTCCAGTGCAACGTTGAATGGAAGGGTGAGGGCAGATATCCTTGTCTGCTTCCTGATCTTAGGAGGAACGCACTTGTTCTTTTTCCATTAAGTATGATGTTAGATATGAATTTCATAGATGGCCCTTAGCAGGTTGAGGAAGTTCTCTTCTACTCCTGGTTTATTGATTCTGAGTGTTTTATCATGAAAGCATGTTGGATTATGTTCAATGCTTTTCTATATCAATCGCTCTGTAGTATTAAGCAATATTTTATTTTAGGAATTTGTCATTTTCTTAAGAGATTGGTTGGTCCTTTTTAAACTTTTTGTACTCTCTTTATTGAATTTGGTGTCAGTGTTACACTAGCTTTTTCTAAAGACTTTTGAAACTCTTCTACTTTTTCCATGCCTTGAAACAGTTTACATGGTATTAAAATCTTCTGCTCCCTCCAATGACGATGGAATCCCCATGTGAAATTACTAGCCCAGTGATGTTTCGGCCTGGGATAGGGCGATGGGGGATTAAGAACTTTTTTTTTTTTTAATGGTGATGGAGTTGTTCTTTTTTCTGTCTCTTCTAGAGTTAAGTTTTATGACTTACTTCTTTTTTTTTTTTTTTCCCGGAAGAATTGGTTTCATCTGAGTTTATAAACTTATTTGCATAGAGCCAATCAAAGCATTCTCTTGTGATCCTCTTATCTCTCTGTGTCTGTTGCTATCTCTCTATTTGTATTCTCTTATTCTGTGTATGCCTGCGTATGCATTCATCCCCTTTTCCTCTTGATTACTTTAGCCAGTTTAGCTGCTTTGTTTCTTCCCTTGAAAGAGTCTGCAGGGCTGAACCTGAGTGGAACAGCACTGCAGGTTGAGACTCCTCCTGTCCACTTCTGTTTCCTTCCTTCTCTCCTTTCACATGGATCACCTCTGTGTTGTGGCCCGAAGCCTCTTCCACGTTCTCCTGCTTCCTCCCTGAAAAACCTCTTCTCTGTCAGAGCCTGTCTTTGCATCCGGCCCTTGGCAGGCCCAAAAGAGGCCCTAATGCTTCCAGCTGCAGGTGGAGAATGGACTGGAAGGGGGTGGGAATGCAGGTGAAGGGCACCAGCCTGGCTGCAGTGGCCTGGGAGGTAGAGAAGCTGGGGCTGGGAGGGGCGTGTCATGGAAGAATGGGTTGAAGAGCAGCTTAGAGTCAGCAGGGCTTTGGGATCAAATTGTATGGCTTGCATTTTGCCATTTATTGCCTTCAACATCCCTTCCCAGGATCATAGGAATCAGGCGAAGTTACAAAACCGAAGACAGAGTTGAAATGTTGATTCACAGTCTCTCAACTCTGCTCAAAAACCCCGGTCAGACCTCAACAAGATCTTGCATGAGAGAGAAAGGAATGGGGTGCTAAGAATTGTAGGCAAATGTTACTGAAAGAGCCTGGAAGGGCCAGGACCCCCACTGGCCCTGCTGGCAGAGGCTAGGGGGCAGCGGTCTGCTGCTGGGAAAGCCACCGGAGGGTCTGGCTGGCTCTGATGTGGCCTGGACAAGGTGTCTGGACCCAGGGTGCTGACCTGGGAAGACTGGTGGCCAGTAGCCCTCCTTCCCCTGAAATTCTAAGAGAAGAAAAAACCCAGCAGAAACAACACATTTTTGATTTTGTGGTCATTTGTCTTCTTTGGCTGTCATGCACATTGTTTCTTCTAGGAAATAGAATCAGATGGAAATGGAGGGAACCCCAGTGGGCACCTCAGTCACTTGGGTTTCAAGCCACTTGGCAGAGGAGGGAACTGGCCACCACAGCCTCATCAGGGTCCTTTCCACAAGTGAGTGAGGCCCTAAACGTGGAGTTGTGGCGTGAGAAGCAAGAGGTGGATGGGGAGGGGGCATCTCCACCAGATGACCTTGACCTCGAGGAGCCCACCCTGTGCAGATGGGTGGGGGACATTGTTAGCGGAGGGCCCCACAGCTCAGGCCAAGTGTGCCAGCCGAGAGCACTACTGGTCTGGGAGTCAAGGATGAAGGACTTGACTAACTGGGGTCAAGTCCTTCATCCAAGGACAGGGAGCAGGACAGGAAGGCTATGGCTAGGGCTGTCAGAGGGGCTCCCAGAGGATGTGGCAGTGACTGGGGATGCTGGGCCACAAGGAAAGGTGCCTCCAGGGACCATGTCCTAGGCTACCTTAGTCGCCCCGTGTCCTTGGGACCCTGGAGACCCTGCTCCACCTGGGCACTGATCCCTGAGCCTCCTTCCTGCTGAATGCCAGGACCAGAGTAAGCGGGGGCTGCAGGAGAATCAGATGGCCCCATTCCCAGTGGCTGGGACCCTGGTGGCATCTTTGTCCTGGGCAGCTGCCCCAACCCTGAGAGGCACATAAAACAATGCATGAAGTCAGGCAGACTTCATGAAACGGGCATTTGATGAGACCCAGGGCAGTCACGAGCCATCCTCAGAGGTTCAGCCACCTGCACTGAGTGGCCCAAGACAGCCCTGTGCAGGGGCCAGGGTTGGGGTGGGGGTAGGCCACACCCAGGGAGGAGGAGGAGGGAGCCCAGAGTATTCCCTTCTGCGGCCCCACCTCCCACCCCACCCTAACCACTGGGCAGGTGGGGCCTGGCTCTGTCTCTGGCGTGCTCAGAGCCCTGCTCCCAGGCCTTGCACCACAGAAGGAGATGGTAATCAGGGTCATAAAATCATGGTGGGTTTGCTCTTCTAGACTATGCAGTGCATGCCAATCCCCTGCCACTCAGTGCTGGGATGAAGTGCTGTGGGCATCAGGGCCTCTGATACACAGGGTCTCTGCCCTTGCAAGGCTCCCATGTGGCAGAGGCAAGGTTGAGGGAGACAGCAGTAAATAGAGGGATAATAGGATGGGGCTGTGAAGGAGGATCAGGTGGCTCTTGGGGAAGGGGCTGTATCCCAGGGGCTTTTCAGAGCTGATGTTGGACCTGAGGTCTGGAGGGGTCTGGGGGATGTCAGGGAAGAGCAGACTGCAGTGCCACGAGCCCAAGGCAGGTGTGTGTGCAGCTGCCACTGTGGAGACGGTGGCGGCCTACAGAGAGAAGCCAGGACTGGAGGTCAGGGAGACTCCTGCCGGGGGACCTGGTTCCAGGCTCCTGAGAGACCCATAGGCTGCCAAATTGGCATCCAAAAAATGCTGTTGCTGTTTAAGCCAGTTCCAGGTGGTGTCTGAGAAGGGCAATAAAGGGAATGTTGACAGGGATGAGGGGCCGTGGTCCCTGGGAGTTTGGTGGTCAAGATGGCCAGGTGAGCCTGGGACTCGGCCTATGCTGGCTGGTTGCCTGCCAGAGCACCTGGAGGGAATGGCCTGCTGGCCTTGGGAACGGGCTGTGTGTGCTGCCAGTAGGGTGAGGCTGCTGCCAATGGGGCTGTCACTGGAGAGGGGCCTGGCTCTCTGGGACCCTCACCTCCATCCCAGCTTGGAGTATGATTTTCCCCATTGAGAACCCAGGCTGGCGCAGAGGAGGGTGGGAAGGGGCTGCCTCCACTCTGAGACCCCCACAACGGGTGCACTGGGGGCTCTGTGCAGGTTCACACTGCTCCTCCTGGCTCCCTCCTTTGCAGAATAGCAAAGTGGTCATGGAGCATGAGCTCTGGAGGCACTGGAGCCAGGGGTTCAAATCCTGCACCCCAAGAACTACCAGCTGGTACCCTGGGAATATGCCTTTGACCGTTCTGTGTCTCATTTGTCTCCTCTGCAACAGGGGGCTCTAGGGATAGGCTACCTAGGTCCAACCTCAGGACTGTCTCTGCCTGGCTGGGTGACCTTGGATCAGAGGAAGCGGGGGTTGCATTGTCCTCTCCCCTCCTGTGAGCATTAAGTGCGTCAATATGCAAAAAGTGCTCAGGGCTGTGTCTGACTCACAGTAAGAGTGCAGTTGATTGTAGCTAAGAGATGCCTACTGTGATCAATAACTCGAAAATGGCAATGGCTTTCACACAAGAAGATTCTTCGTCTCTCATGTCACAATCCAATGGAGGCAGGTGGTGAGGAGGGGACTCTGCTCCACAAAGTCATTCAGGGATCCAGATCCCTTCCAGCTTCTGGCTCTTTTAGAGGGCCGAGTCCTCCTTGAGTCCTCTGTAGATGAGGGAAGAGGCAGACGTGGAGGATGACAGGGGGCTTCCCATGGGTCATACCTGAACCATTTCCACCCACATGCTACAGCCACACTAACTGCCAGGGGCTGGGACACGCAGGTTAGTGTGTGCCCAAGAGGAAAGAGGCCAGAGTTTGTGGAACAAACAGACTCTGTCTTAGCTACTTTCACTCTTCTTATCTCCTACAGCTGCTGGGAACATTGAGGAGGAGGATAGGTGTGCAGTACACAGGAGGGTGTGTAGTACACAGGAGGGTGCGCAGTACACAGAAGGACCTGGAACAGGTGAGTTATGGTCACAGTTGTGTCAACGCTGACTTTGAAGTCCCCAAGTGCAGTTACAAGGGTGACCTCAGACCTCACAGAGCTCCTCATGCTGGCTCTTCTCATGAGTAATAGCAGAATTTTCTCCTTGGGCAGTATGTAGATGTCACTAACCATTTCTTTTAAACCCCTTAATCTTATTGTTCCTTAGTGAGAAGGCTCTAAACATTTCTTTTTTCATATTAAACAAAAAAGCTAGGCTGGGTATGGTGACTCATGCCTGTAAACCCAGCACTTTGGCAAGCTAAGGCGGGAGGATTGTTGGAGCCCAGGAGTTAAAGACCAGTCTGGTCAACATGGCAAAACCCAGTCTCTACAAAAACTACAAAAATTAGCTGGGTGTAGTGGCATGCGCCTGTGGTCCCAGCTACTTGGGAGGCTGAGGCAGGAAGATCACCTGAGCCCAGGAGGTTGAGGCTACAGTGAGCCATGATGTCACCACTGCACTCTAGACTGGGTGACAGAGTGAGACCCAGTCTCAATTAAAAAAAAAAAAAAAAAAAACCGGGTGCGGTGGCTTATGCCTGTTAATCCCAGCACTTTGGGAGGCCAAGGCAGGTGGATCACCCAAGGTCAGGAGTTCAAGACCAGCCTGATCAACATGGAGAAACCCTGTCTCTACTAAAAATACAAAATTAGCCGGGCATAGTGGTGCATGCCTGTAATTCCAACTACTCGGGAGGCTGAGGCAGGAGAATTGCTTGAACCTAGGAGGTGGAGGTTGCAGTGAGCTGAGGTCACGCCATTGCACTCCAGCCTGGGCAACAAGAGTGAAACTCCATCTCAAAAAAAAAAAAAAGACTGACAAGTTTCTTTAATAGCCTAACAGCCTTCTTTTTACACCTTTGAATTTCCTACAGATCATTCCCTGTTGGGACGAAGGGCAGGATCCTGCTGGGTGTTGAGGAAGTGAAGGCAAAAAAAATGTCTCCTGGGGCCTGGTGCCTGCTGCAGCCACCCCTGGTGACAGATGTGAGCTCTCTGCATGCCCAAAGCCCAACCAAGCCAACGTCTTGCCCTCCTTCCCACATCACTACAGCAGGGAGGGGAGAAGGTTCCTGAACCGGGCTCTGCATTCACGTCACTAGAGGCACTTGTTAAAATGCAGATCTCCAGCCCCCCCACACCCGCACCCAGGTGCGCTGATGCTGAATGTCTGGCCGGAGAGCCGAGGAATCCGACTTTGCAGAAGAGGCTCCCAGGAGATGCTGACAACCTGTCCTGCCTGGCATCTGGGAAGCCTGGCTGCAGGGGTCAGCAAAGCAGGACAGGCACACTCTGTCTCTGGGAAGCTGGCAGTGTGACAGGATGGCAGAGAGATGGACCCAAATTAGAAGCATCGCCAGGCACAAGGCGATGGTAACGGCCCTGTGCCTCCAGCATGGCTTGGTGCTGGGCTATGTGCTCTCCAGACATTGCATCTGTGGCTTCCATTTTATAGATGGGGAGACTGAGGCTCCTGAAGTTTAGTCATTCGACCCAGTTACCCACAGCGGTGGAGCTGAGTTTGAGTCCAGAAGTCCCTGGAGGTCCCATGACCTGAGCTTGGGATGCTGACGCTAGGATTTGCCGAAGGAGGGGCTGATGTCGAAGGCTTAGCCGTCCGTGCCTCACTCCTGACAGGCCTGTACGGGTAGGCTACCTGCTCGAGCTGAGGAGCCAGACGCCCCACGCAGGTCCTCCTGAGAGACCCTGCTGATCCCAGATGCAGTTTTCTAAAACATGGAAATGGAATTCACATGACAAAATTAATCATTTTAATCATTTTACAGTGCACAGTTCCACGGCACACAGCGCGACCACAATGGTGTGCAAACACCTCTAAGTTCCAAAACATCTTCACCACCCCAAAGGAAGCCTCTTCCCAGTCTAGTAATCACTCCCCATCCCACCCCCACAGTCCCACACACTGACAGTCAACACTGTGAGTCCTGTCTCTGTGGATTGGCCTGTTGTGGACATTTTTTTTCTTTTTTCTTTTTTTTTTTTTGAGATAGAGTCTCTCTCTGTCGCCCAAGCTAAAGTGCAATGATGCAACCTTGCCTCACTGCAACCTCCACCTCCCAGGTTCAAACAATTCTCCTGCCTCAGCCTCCCAACTAGCTGGGACTACAGGCATGTGCCACCACGCCCGGCTAATTGTTGTATTTTTTTTTAGTAGAGACGGGGTTTCACCACGTTGGTCACATTGGTCTCAAACTCCTGACCTCGTGATCCACCCACCTCGGCCTCCCAAAGTGCTGAGATTACAGGCGTGAGCCACCGCACCCGGCCTCTTTTTTTCTTTCTTTGAGATGGAATCTCACTCTGTCACCCAGGCTGGAGTGCAGTGGTGAGATCTCGGCTTACTGCAACCTCCACCTCCCGGGTTCAAGCGTTTCTCCTGCCTCAGCCTCCCGAGTAGCTGGGATTACAGGTACGTGCCACCACGTCTGGCTAAATTTTTATATATTTCATACAAATGAAATCATGCAATATGTGGCATTTTGTGTCTGGCTCCTTTCTGCACACGAGTTCCAGGGGCATCCATCGTACAGCAGCTATCAGGGCTTCATTCCTTTCTGTGGTTTCCCCACATACACTCTACACAGAGCGGGAAGCCACACGGAGGGGATACCTCTTAGTGGGGAGTGAGGACCGAGGACCCTGCAGACTGAATGATGGCCCCCGGGAAGGGACCTCGGCTTTCCTTAGGACTTCTCTTCTGCGGTCCTGCAGCTACTCTCCTGCGTCCTCCTGCCCGCCCCCAGAAAAGTGCTGGGCACAGGAAACCACAAATGCATCTTGGATGTTAAGGACGGACAGAGGCAGCAAATGGATCACTGCAAGCCGCAAGCTGGGGCTCCATCTCCTTCCTCCCCTCCAGCCCCAGGAGTCAGTGCAGATGCCAGCAATTTGGCCATTTATAAATAGCTTTGTTTGGACTTTGTTTGAGAGCACTGCCGGGGTGGACTGCTCCAGGCTCCTGTTATCCTTAAGACCAATTTCCTCCTGAAATAGCCCTGGGGCTGGGCAGTGATGCTTGTCTTATATGGGGTGACCATCTTCCCACCAGCCAGGGGATGCAGATTTCAACCAAAACCCATCCACGTTCCTGGGGAGCAGGAAGGCTAAAGACGGGGCTAGGTCCCGACTTCCAGAAAAAGGGACTGGCACCATCCTTGCACCTCATGGGAGTGAACAGGCCAACCCCTCTCCTGCCTTTAGCTCCTTCTCTTCTAGAATCCAGCTTGTAGTGGGAGGTCCTTAAATCCCACAGCCCTGGGAAGAGCTGGAGGCCATAGCTACATCCCTCAGTTCATTCTGTGTCTTCCTGTATTTTGATAGTTGTGGGGGCCCTGGGATGAGATAAGCAGCATTCCGCCGCTGGAGGACAGGCCGGGATTGTGGAAATTCCGACGCGGGAGCATCTCCCCATGGCTGCCTTTCTTCTGCCTTTGATGGCCACAGGTTCCAGCCAGCCATGAGGTGTGACCCGCCCCCCGCAACCCCACTGATGGCAGGAGGAAGCCATTTATCATCACCGAGAGATCTGGCTGCTAGCGTGTTTATCTGGAGGAAGGAAATGAACTCTTTTCATCTCCTCGAACCGGCGTCTGGCCCGCTATGCTGTCCAATCTGTCGGCTCGGGGAATTTTAAATAACGCGTTCCACATTTGTCGGTACCTGTTTTGTGTCTGTCTTGGAGCTCTCTGTTCATCGCTCTCTGGGTGTCACACTTTATTGCTGCTTCCTCCTTCAGATAAACTCTGTCATAAGTTTATTTTTTCTCAGAGCCGAGTTTAGAAATCTGTCCCAGAGCCATGAGCCAGCAAGGCAAGGCTCCCTTCTCAGGCTGGCACATCTGGAGTGGGCTGCCCAGGACACCTGGGGGCACATGACAGTGCTGTCTGGGATGCCTACTGTGGTCTGGGAGGCCGCTGTCGTGCAGGGTCGGGGATGACTCCACTGCTTTTCAGGATTTCTAAGTCAGGGGACAAGTAGTGACAAAAATCCCACACTGTGCAGCTGGCAGGGAAATTGCTGGAGTATGATTGAACAAATGCAGCAGCCTGTGCCAGTCTGGATACTTCTGGCCAAAAGGGTCATTCAGATGAGAGTATCTCCTGAATTAATAACCATGGCAATAGTACCTCCAGCCTCTCCCAGATGAGGTGATAAGGAGTGAGACCGGGGTAAATTACCCTCCATGCATCCACCCACTGAAATCATCCATCCATCCATCCATCCATCCATCCACCCACCCACCCACCTATCCATCCATCCATCCATCCATCCATCCATCCACCCACCCATATATCCACCTATCCACCATACATTCTTCCATCCATCCATCCATCCATCCATCCATCCATCCACCCACCCACCCACCTATCCATCCATCCATCCATCCATCCATCCATCCATCCACCCACCCATATATCCACCTATCCACCATACATTCTTCCATCCATCCATCCATCCATCCATCCATCCATCCATCCATCCATCCACCCATCCATCCACCTACTCAACCATACATCCACCCTCCCATCCTACCATCCTCCCATCCATCCATCCATCCATCCATCCACCCACCCAGATATCCACCTACCCACCCATACATTCTCCCATCCATCCATCCATCCATCCATCCATCCATCCATCCATCCATCTGTCCATCCATCCATCCATCTCCCCATCCATCCACCCACCAACTCACCCATTTATCCATTCACCCACCCGTCTATCCATTCATCTAACCATCCATCCATCCATTCATCCAGCCATCCATCCATCTATCCATCCATGCACCCACTCACCCATCCATCCACATACTCAACCATACATCCACCCGCCCATCCTACGATCCTCCCATCCATCCATCCATCCATCCATCCATCCATCCATCCATCCATCCATCTATCCATCCATCCACCCACCCACTCATTTATCCATTCACTCACCCATCTATCTGTCCATCCATCCATCCACTCATCCATCCATCTACCCATCCATCCATCTATCCATCCATGCACCCACCTCCACCCATCCATCCACATACTCAACCATAACATCCACCCGCCATCCTCCCATCCTCCCATCCATTCCATCCATCCATCCATCCACCATCCATCCATTCATTTTCTACCCATCTATCCACCCATCGCCATCATACAACCATCCATTCATCCATCCATCAATTCATTAAAGATTTACTGCATACCCAGCATGTATCAGACCCTTTGGGTACTGATTTGGGTACCAGATCCTTTTGGATCTGCTGCTGTGGACCAGTGACAAGAAGGACAGACTCTGCCAACAGTGGGGCTGACAGAAGGGGAGGGGAGTGTTGAGAAATTGCAAGTGTGGAACATGAAGAAGGAAAAGCAGAGGGAGCATGTGACAGGGAATTGGGAGACCCTCTCTGAGGAAGTGACATGCCAGCTGAGAGTGAAGGATGGGGCAGTGTCAGCAAAGCCAAGAACAAGTGGGGTGGGGAATCTCAGGCAGAGGAAGGAAGCAGATCTGTGAGTCTGGAGCATGGGAGGAACAGAGGGGCATTCCGGGCCACTGGAGCAGAGCTCTGAGCTTAGCATGTGGTGTTGGGAGGCAAGGAAGTTTAGCAGGCTGGGCTGGAGGGTCTCATGGGCTCTACTGAAGGCAGGAGCTGGACACATCTCCATCCCTCCCAGCTTGATCCCCAAAGACAGGAGTTGACCCGGGGCTGCGGGTATGGCTTCGGTCAGTGAGGGGCTGGGGGATGAAGTGTGGCCCCAGGGGAAGCCATGAGGAAGGATGGTGCTTGCCTCTCACTTTCCTCTCCCCAAGCCAGTCGCCCGCTGCCAAGCCCCAGACCACCTCTTCTGTTGTTGCTGGACCCGCCTGCTTGGCTGCCTTGTGGAGACCTCCAACCCAAGGTGGCTGGAACCAGTGTGGCCTCATCCTCCAGCTGCCTGCTGCCCACACCAACCTGGGGCATGGCACAGGAGCATGAGAAGGGGCCTGTCCTGGATCTGCTTGGACTCACTGAGAGCGTGAGAAAAAGAGGGCAAGGGTGAACCCCAGATTCTTGGTTGCAGCCATTGATGGCCCGAGCTTCAGTCCTCAAGAAGGGAGATGGTCAGGAGCAGCTCTGGCAGGGACCTCAGGGCTCCGTATCAGGGGGATGGACTGGAGAGGCCTCTGAGGCACCCAGACAGAGCTGCGGAGCAGACACTGGAGGCTGGGCCGGTGATCAGGGGAGAAGGTGGAGATATGAATTTGGAGACCATGAGTGTCTAGATGTGTTCAAGCCACAAGACCCATGAGTCCACCTAGAGAGTGCCTGTTGGAGGAGAGAAATCTGAGGCCCGGAGCAGTTGGAGAGAAAGGGAGATCAGGAGGGTGTGGGTTTCCCGAATCCAGACCCATCCTGCTGAGGCATGAGCCTAGTCAGTTCAGCGTCTCCTGTATTCTGAACTCAAAAATCTTTCCTCTCTGTTCTGGCTCCAGCTGCATTTCATGAACCCAGATCTGTTATGGTCCTCTGCTGGGGCCGCGTCATCCCAGAAATAAGTCGAACCTCTACCTTTGGGGGCGTTTGGGAAACCTTCGCAGCTGGGCTGCTGGTGACCCCTTCAGTCATTTAATGTCCCTGCCTCCTCCCTCACGGGTTCCATCCAGCCATGCAGAACCCTCCCAGTGACTTAAACATGCATTTCCAGACCCACCACCGCCCCCGCAACTGGAGCAGGTCACGCTCTGCCTCAACCCTATGCTGTTCCCACGGTGCACAATGTTCTTACCTGCATTCTTCCCCTGACACACTCCTCTGCATCCTTCATGGCGCCTTTGTGTTGATCCCTCTGATTCTCAGGCAGTATAGTAAAGTGTGAAGGGTGCAAACTCTGGAGCCAGACTGTCTGGGTTTGGATTTGGACTCTACTGGTCACTGTGTGGCTGTGCCTCAGTTTCCTCATCTGTTAAATGGGTGTGGTCATAGTTCCTGCATCTTTGGGTGCTGGGAGAATTCAACCAGTGACACCTGGAAAGCACCAAGCCAGTGCCTGGGACTCAGTAGGGACTTAATCCAAACAGGCCACTGCAGCTTTCTCTGGGATCTCATACCCTCTGGCCCACAGACAGTTCCCAGCCGACATGTTCCCAGGCAGCCAGGAGGCTCTGAGCTGGTGGGGGCAGAGGCAGCCTCTGACATGCCAAAGATAGTGGCCTCCACAAAGTGTCCCAGCTGGCCAGGGGACCCTGGGGCCGCAGACACTGTTGGTCAGAATAGGAAGTTGGGTTCTCCTGGACAAAACCCCATTAAATACAACTTCACAGAATGATGGCCGCTCCCCAGGAAGCACCAGCTTTCCCTGGGGGCAGACAGACCGAAGGACAGTGCTACCAGGCCAGGGGGCCCAAGGGTGCAGGGAGCAAGTCCTCCCGGGGTGGAGCCAACTCCACCATGGGCACACGGATTTGGGAACTCCAGAGCCCAAGCTCACCCCACTCCTCCATGCACTGAACCTGGTCATCTTGGAGATTCCGTGAGCTGGACTCCTTGCAGGCCGGCCCAAGAGAATAATGCCCTAGGGCCATTACATGGGGTATGACATGGAGGGGGGTCTTGGACAGCTGGGGGAGGCTGCTGGGCTGTGCTCAGGAGGGAGGGGCTGCTCCAACCTGCTGAGGGCTCTCCGGGAGGGTGAGCTTTGACGAACGGGCCCCTTCTGCCCCCCACCCCGCCTTTTTTCTCACAGGCCTGGGGTAACCAGAGTTAACAGGCAGGTTCCCTACATCTGCTGGGTCTGCATTCTAGGACTGCTGCAATGCTCAGCGCTGGAAGCTGAGGGCCCAGGATTAGGGCGGCAGCAGGGTCAGTGTCCAGCAACTCTGCTGGCTTCTGCAGGCTCCTTGGCCTGCGGCAGTAGAACCCCAGTCTCCCTGCCATGTTCACCTATGTACATGCCTGCGGTTCCCCCTTCTCGAAGAAGAACTCCAGGCAGATCAGATGAGGGGCCACCCTGCTCCCTCATCTTCACTAATCACATCCGCAACACTCCTATTTCCAAACAAGGTCACGTTCTGAGTCCTGGGATTAGGACCTCAGCATATGAACATGGGGCGTGGGTGGGTGAAATTCAGCCTGTAACACCTGCCCAGGCTAAAATCCCACAGAGCACCCCTGGGACCTCCATTCTCCGGGAGCCGGGTCCCCCCTGGAGGAACCGTGGTTCCTGTGGGTTCTTTCCTGCTTGCCCGGCACTGAAGGCCAGTGGGCTTCAGGGGCCCTCCCAGAACACCCAGTTCCAGCCCTGACCCACCTCGCGGCCTCCCCCAGGCCATTCCCAGCAGCCTCACTCCCCTGGGCCTTCCCGATGTCCCCAGTTCCCAGAACCAACCCAAGGACGCTGTTCCGGGAATGGGCTTCCCGGGACGTTCGGTACCCTGCTCCTTCTCACCTCCTCCAACCCTTGCCTGCTGCAGCCTGGAGGCTCTGAGGGTCCATTCCCACTGGAGCTGTGCCCTAGGCCCCCACACTGGCCTGAGGCCCCCCTCCCTGCTCCTTAGCCACTTAGAGAAAGTGGGGAGGGGGATGGTGACAGCGGGAGGTGCCTGAGTCCCTGGAAGGGGCAGCTGCGGAGTCAACCATCACAAGTCACTTTCCCTCTTCTCCTAAAGGCACAGATCCCACAATGACCCCGCACACAGCAGGGCCCCACTTTCCGCACCCCCATGATCCAGAAGGCGCGGCTCGAGCCGAGTCCTGCCTTGGGTGGGTGTGGAGGTGTCAACACTCACGTTGCACCACCCCTGCCTGCTCCCCAGTCCCGGGGCACACCCTGAACTTTCCAGCCTCCAGACCTTGTCTGTGCTGTGCCCCTCACTACCCAGAAATGCACTGTTCCCTCCTCCCATAGCTGAAATCCAGCTGCCAGGAAGCCCTGGGGTCCTGGTACCACCAGCCCCGGCCCTTGATTTTCATTTTTCTCATCTCCCAGTTGGACTGTGAAGCCAACGAGGGCACGGGGGCCTGGCTGTCCAGCCTCAGCCTTCCTCGGGGTGTCCTGGCTCTGTCCCATGAGCTGTGTGACACAGACCCACCCACAAGTGGCGTGATGCAGGCCCATGAGCCCCAGGCTGGACAGCTCCACTCCTGGGGACTCAGTCTGTGGATGTCACAATGCTTCGCTTGTCTCCATAGAATAAAATCCAGCCCGAGGCCTGGTTCCTCCTGGGGTTCAAGGGATGTCCAGTCTCTCCCTGGCGGGGGATCAAAGGCCTTGGGTAGGGTTTTTCAACCTGTGGTGCTCTCGGCAGGATGTCCAGAGCCTCCCCTCTTGGTCCTGCTGCCTCTCAGTGACTCCCGGTGACCCCCTCCCCAGAGGCCTCAGCCCTTTACCCTCCTCCTTCTCTTGGGACACCCCCTCTCCCAGGCTGAGCCCAGCCTCTCTGGGTCACCCCAGCTTTATTTCTTGTAGGGCAAGTAGATCATTTTGTTTTTGACAGAAGGTGGGTAGTGCCCCTGGGGGTCCTGAAAACCAGGATGATGTAAGAAGCCAGGACTTGCCCCTCCCCACCTTCCTAGGGGTGGTACGGGGTTGGTGTCTCATTGATTACCCAACCTGACCCTAACCTCACGTACTGGAGCGAACGGTGAGCAGGAGCTTCAGAGGCAGCCTCCGAGTCCTCAGAACACCCCAAGGAGGCTGTCTTGCCACACTGCACCTTGAAAAGTCCGGAGCCCTGAGCGGCCCGGCCTGCCTGTGTCATGCTACTGATGGGCCGAGCCGAGCAGCCCTGAACCCCGGCCCAGGCCCTCACTGAGCAGCACCGAGCTCCTAGGGACTCATCTAAGGGCTGTCTCCAAGCAGAAGGCAGCTTGGGCACTGATAGCCTCTGACAGCCTCCCTCACCCCCTGCACCTGTGGCTGCTGTAGGCCACGGTGGGCCCCACTCCTGGGGCAGCAGGAGGACCCCGCCTATGTACCCCAACATTTCCCTACTGATGCCACAGGGCTTCAAATTCATGTCCCCCCGCACCATGGCACTTTGCTGCAGGTCGGAGCTTCGGAGCTCGTGGTTGTAGGCCTTATGCTGGCCACACCTACACTGAGGCCGCAGCACTGGGGCAGGAGCAGGTGCACAGACGTTTCTGGGAGGTGGGATCGGGCAATGCCACCCCGTCCATGCAGCTGGTGCATCCCCCGCAGCCCCGGCAGCTGAGGAAAAGGTCGAGAAAGAATCTGGCCCTCCTGGGGGGCTGGCACACACCAGTTGGAACCACTGAAGAGGCCCCATGGAAGCCGACTGGGGAGAGGAGGTGAACCTGAGGGAGGACTCACCCCAGGAGGGAGGACTCAGCCTGAAAAGGGAGGACTCCCCCAGAAGGGGGAGGACTTAGCCCAGGTGGGAAATTCACCCCACGAAGGGAAACTCACCCAGAGGAGGGAGGACTCACTCCAGAAGGGAGAAATCAGCCTGGAGAGGGAAGACTCACCCAGCAGGGGGAGGAGTTACCTCAGGAGGGAAACTCACCCCAGGAGGGTGAGCTCACCCAGAGGAGGAGGACTCACCCCAGGAAGGGAACTCAGGGTTGAGGAAGGAGGATTCGCCCTACGAGGGGGAACTCACCCTGAGGAGGACTCACCCTGAGAAGGGAGGACTTACCTCAGGAGGGAGGACTCATCCCAGGAGGGGGACTCGCCCAGAGGAGGGAGGACCCACTCTAGGATGGGGACTCACTCTAGGATGGGAACTCACCCCGAGAAGGGAGCATTGATCCTAGGAGGGGGAACTTACCCTGAGGAGGACTCACCCTGAGGAAGAGGAAGTCACTCAGAGGCAGGAGGACTAACCCCGGGAGAGAAACTCACCCTGAAGAGAGAGGACTCACCCTGAGAAGGGAGGACTTACCTCAGGAGGGAGGACTCACCCCAGAAGGGGGACTCGCCCTGAGGAGGAAGGACTCACCCTGAGGAGGGAGGACTTACCTCAGGAGGGTGGACTCACTCTGGGAGGGGAACTCACCCAGAGAAGGGAGGATTCACCCTGATGAGGAAGGACTCACGTTGAGGAGGGAGGACTCACTCGAGGCAAGAGCTGGATGGCTAGTGACAGGCCCTGGAGCTAGCAGGGAGGGGCAGCTCTCCTGGGAGCTTGGTAACAAAACAGAGGACCTTTCCCAAGAGCCCTGGAGGAGTGTGTACCTGTATGTGTGCATGCACGTGTGGTGGAGTGTGTGCCTGTGGGTGTCTGTGAGCTGGTGTGGAAGCGTGCTCCCACTGCATTCATGTTCTTGTGAGTACACATTGCAGTTATGTGCATGTGAGCAGCAGTTGTGCCCGTGTGCGTGTATACAGGAGTGTGCGGGCACGTGTGTCGATGTGTGCCTGTGTGAGCTGCAGGGAAAGGCGCCTGTGGGTGAACTGGGGCTAAACGTGGCACTGGGACTTGGTCACCCCAAGGCTTAACCCACCCGGTGGTGGCGCCTCTGGATCTCTCTCTGGGGGAGGAAGCGTGGGAACCAGGGGGTGGGAGCCGGCCCAGGAGCCCAAGATGGAGAGGCAGGGGAGGAGGGACTCTAGGACGGCCAGCCAGGGAAGAGGGGCCCCGAAAGGAGGTGGGCACGGACTCGAGGCCACTGCAGGCTCCCGGGGCTCACAGGGGTTCGCGGTGGGGCCGCTCAGATGTCCTTGGCCTGGCCAGGCTGGGAGGTCCGCCCCTCAGGGCCAGGGTTTCATGGCGCTGAGTTAATCCCGGGAGTCCACTCTTCCTTAGGTTTGTAAGAACAAGGAAGTGGGGTCTGGGAGGGCCAGGCAGGCTTTCTCCGTGCCCCGTCCCCGATGAACCCGGAGCTCTGTCCTTTGGGGAGCGGCCCCCACGGGGCTCCCGGGAAGGCTCCGCCGTGGGACGCGATGCTGCCCCCTGGCGGTGGCCGGGCCCCGTCCCGCTTAGTGGCGTGAGTGTCGCGTCCCTCACATTTCCTGTTGCACGACTTTGCAGCAAGACCCCGGGGCACTAAAATAGAAGGTGCATTATATGCGAAACCTTCCTGGCGAGCTGCGTGATCCGCTGGCCTGCCTGAGGAGACTTCTCCATGTACCGGGGACATTGCTCCATTTCATCCCCCACTCCCTCTAAGGCAGGGGCCGTCCGGGCGTTTAGAGTGAGGAAGCCGTTTCTCAGCTTGGTCCTGGTCGCTCTGCCCGTGGGTGCCAGAATCCAGATTTGAACCCCAGTCTCTCCGCCTGACCCCACAGCCCAGCTCTTCACACTTTATGGAGAGCGACTGAGGCTTCTGGGGGAAAGGCCATCTCAAACGCCCAGCACTGCAGGGTCACCCTGTCCCTAAGGCACAATCCCTGGTGGTCCAAGGTGCTGGGGGCATCCAGAGCCTGGGCAGACATCCTCACAGGGTGGGGGTGGGGGGTGCTGAGGGCACTCAGGAAAGGCCCTGGCGTCCGGGGCGTCTGGGCTGAGTCTTGGCTCTCCGCGGGGTGACCGTGTTCCTCTGGCTGAGCGCCGTGGCCTTGCTGAGCCTCTGTGCCCCAGAGAGCCAAATGCCACGGCCTACCTTGTGAAACTGGCACCAAGGCTGGCTAGACGCTCCCGCGAGGGTCAGGCTCCTGCTGCAGCTAGTGCTCCCTACTATAACAAATCCCAGGGGCACCGACTGTGTACCAGGTCGGTGGTCAACCAAATAATGGAACCTCCCACCAAAGGTGTCCACATCTGAGTGCCCAGGACCTATGAACATGTTCTCTTCCGTGGCCAAAGACACTCTGCCGATGTCACGAAGCAAGGATTCTGAGGTGGAGATGATTCCAGACGGTCCTGAGTAACCTCGAGGTTCCTGTAAGAGGAAGGCAGGAGGGAGTCACAGAAAAGATGTGACAAGAAGAAGCAGAGGAGAGAGAGAGAGAGAGAGAAGAGGAGAGGGGGGGAGAGAGAGAGAGAGGAGAGGGGGAGAGAGAGAGAAGGGGGGAAAGAGAGGGATAGAGGAGAAGGGGGGGAGAGAGGGATAGAGGAGAGAGAGGAGAGGGGGAGAGAGAGGGATAGAGAAGGGGGGAGAGAGGGAGAGAAGAGATGGGGAGAGAGAGAGAAGAGAGGGGGAGAGAGAGAGGAGAGAGAGAAGAGAGGGGGAGAGAGAGATAGAGGAGAAGGGGGAAGAGAGGGATAGAGGAGAAGGGGAGAGAGAGATAGAGGAGGAGGGGGGAGAGAGAGCGGAGAAGAGGAGAGAGAGAGGAGAGAGGGAGAGAGAGAGGAGAGAGAGAGAAAGGAGTGAGGGAGAGAGAGAGAAGAGAGTGGGGAGAAAGAGGGAGAGAGAGAAGAGAGAGGGAGAGAGAGAGGAGAGAGGGAGAGAGAGAGGAGAGAGAGAGAAAGGAGTGAGGGAGAGAGAGAGAAGAGAGTGGAGAGAAAGAGGGAGAGAGAGAGGAGAGAGGGAGAGAGAGAGGAGAGAGGGAGAGGGAGAGGAGAGAGAGAGAGAAGAGAGGGAGACAAAGAAGAGAGGTTGGGGGAGGGGAGAGAGAGGAGAGAGGGAGAGGGAGAGAGAGGGAGAGAGAGGAAAATCTTCCCAGGAGAGACAGTGCTGCTGACTTTGAAGATGGAGGAAGGTGCCACAAGCCAAGGAGCACAAGCCTCCTCTGGAAGCCGGAAAAGGCGAGGCTTGGATTCTCCTAGAGTCTCCAGGAGAAATGCAGCCCTTTAGACATCTCGATTCTAGACAAGTGGCATTCCTTTATTTCTTTTCTTTCTTTCTTTCTTTTTTTTATTTTTCTTTTTATGAGACAGAATCTTGCTCTGTCACTCAGGCTGGAGTGCTGTGGCACGATCTTGGCTCACTGCAACCTCCGCCTCCCAGGTTCAAGTGATTCTCCTGCCTCAGCCTCCTGAGCTGCTGGGATGACAGGTGCACAC
>NW_016803499.1:3431609-3446764 GCF_001698545.2 Rhinopithecus bieti | reverse complement strand
CAAAGAAGAGAGGTTGGGGAGGGGAGAGAGAGGAGAGAGGGAGAGGGAGAGAGAGGGAGAGAGAGGAAAATCTTCCCAGGAGAGACAGTGCTGCTGACTTTGAAGATGGAGGAAGGTGCCACAAGCCAAGGAGCACAAGCCTCCTCTGGAAGCCGGAAAAGGCGAGGCTTGGATTCTCCTAGAGTCTCCAGGAGAAATGCAGCCCTTTAGACATCTCGATTCTAGACAAGTGGCATTCCTTTATTTCTTTTCTTTCTTTCTTTCTTTTTTTTATTTTCTTTTATGAGACAGAATCTTGCTCTGTCACTCAGGCTGGAGTGCTGTGGCACGATCTTGGCTCACTGCAACCTCCGCCTCCCAGGTTCAAGTGATTCTCCTGCCTCAGCCTCCTGAGCTGCTGGGATGACAGGTGCACACCACCACGCCCAGCTAATTTTTTGCATTTTTAGTAGAGACAGTGTTTCACCATGTTGGCCAGGCTGGTCTCAAACTCTTGACCTCATGATCTGCCTGCCTTGGCCTCCGAAAGTGCTAGGATTACAGGAGTGAGCCACTGCATCCGGCTGAGACGAGGTTTTGCCATGTTTGCCAGGCTGGTCTTGAACTCCCGACCTCAAGTGATCCGCCCACCTCGGCCTTCCAGAGTGCTAGGATTACAGGTGTGAGCCAGCACGCCCAGCTGATGAGTGGCATTTCTGACTTCCAGGACTGTCAGGAGAATCCACCTGTGCCATTTCCAGCCTGTAAGTTTGCAGGCATTGATTGCAGCAGCCATTGGAAACAAACACAGGTCCCGTTCTAGGAAGGGATTCCTGTGCCTTCTAAGTGAAAGAGGTCCCTTGGGACAGTTTCCTGTCCTCCCAGTGACCAGCAGGTGGACTCCAGCCCCACTCTGCCCAGACCCCAAAGCTGGGGGAATGAGGGGAGGGGGCCAGCTGGAGGCCTCTGGATGCCTTTGGTGGGGAAGTTGAAGGAGCCTGTGTTCTCCCAGGGGAAGTGAGGCCGCTGTGCCTGCTCCTGGCTGCCTGAGGACAGGGCAGAGGCTGGGGTGGGGGTCTTAGGGAGAGAGCTTCCCCCTTCCCCAAGCCATGCCCTGGCCCTGCTCTGCTCCTCCCTGCCGGAGCCTGCCAAAAGTGACCCAGCCGGAAATCACAGAACATTCTTTTGGGATACGTTTTCTCCTATTTTTAAACTGTTGCTTTATTTTCTCATCATTTGTTGAATGTTTAACTTCAGCATCAGAGGTGAAAAGGGGCCAGGAGCAAGGATGCTGTCCTGTTTGTCCTGGCCTCCCCACCCCCACCTCACCGGGAGCCTGGCTCAGAACACTCTTAGTCCCACTTTATAGGGGGTTGAGGGGTGCAGGGAGACACTGAGGCTTGGGGCGGAAGTGACTTGGCTCCCATCACTCAACTGCTGAAACGACAGGGGCTGGATCCTGG
Source organism: Rhinopithecus bieti (assembly GCF_001698545.2). NCBI lineage: Eukaryota > Metazoa > Chordata > Mammalia > Primates > Cercopithecidae > Rhinopithecus > Rhinopithecus bieti. The sequence goes on along the minus strand of NW_016803499.1, from coordinate 3,445,322 downwards.
ATCCAAGCCCAGGTCCCCGAAGTCACGTCCGGCTTTTCCCAGTGACACTGTGCTGCCCCCCAGAGGCGGTTGCTTTTCCAGAAAGTGCTAAGCTGACCTGAGCTGCAGGCTCCCAGGACAACCATCCCCTGCAGACCCTGTAGTCAGCTCTAGAGCTCCAGCATACCCCATGGGTCAATTAGGGAATAAGTGTGCACCATGTGGAACACAGCCGGTAACAATGCAGGCAACAGGGAAGAGCCAGCACCCCGTCCGTGGAGTGGGGTTCCCGGGAGACTGGGAACCAGGCTGTGATTTCACTTCAAGTAGGGACCTTAAAAACATAGCAATGAGTGCCTCGTTTATTCAATGAGTGTACTGAGTCCTGATATGTCCCAAGGATGGCTCAGACAACTTCCAGGGAGCATCCTGGGGTCCATCTGTCAGACACGTCTCTTGCACCACCTCCACCTTCCTTCAACTTCTTTCCTCTTTGCCTTGGCTGCTAGGAAGCTCCCACCCAGTTTGTGTGAGGTCTGAAGCCTCTTCCCTTGGACCCTGGAGGATGCCCTGCTCTGCTTTGGCCTTCTCTTTCGAGCTTCCTAGCACACTGCCTGTGCCTCCCAGCAGGGAGCAAGGAGCAGGGCAAGGGGAAGGCATGGTTGAGAAGTAGTCCTGGGGACAGGGGACTCTCGGGTGGGGTCCCAAGGTGGAGGCCCCCCTCCCACAGGCCAGTTCTTGGCACCCGTGATTACCCACCTGGGCCTCCCGGTACCTCCAGGAGCCAGCTCCAGAGTCTCTCAAGGACACACAGATAACATCTTACCAGATAAGGATCCATTGACCCCGGGCATGGAAGGAGACAGCAGGGCCTCGAGCTTAACCACATCCGCCTGGCATCAGACCCACCTGGGAATAAAAATACCAGGTGCGGGTGGGTGTGGCGCCTCCGGAGACACTTCCCAGCCTGGCACAGCCCCGCCAGGACACCTCTCAAAGGTGAGGAGGAACAGGAAATTCCAAACCTGTCCCCACCCCGGGGTCAGCCTTAGAGTCCCTGCAGCTTCAGCCGCAGCCTGACCTCCTGGGCCCTCAGTTTCTCCCCCTGTAAAGCAGAACCATAATAAGCCCCCTACACAGGGGGGCTGAGAGGCTCAGGCGGGAAGGCTGTGGGAGGTGTCGTGAAAGCTGGGGGTGTTGTGCTCTCAGTGAAAGCCCTGGCCTCCTCTCCCAGGACTCTGCTAGACAGAGCCGGTCCCCCTTGAGATGCCCAGCCCCCTCCCCAGCTGCAGCCTTCTGGGGCCTAGACAGGTAGAGGGGAAGATGAGGCACTGCCTCCAGCAGCTCCCGGTGCTGCCCAAGGGTTCCTGAGCTTGCCCGAGGGGCTCCAGCTAGTTTAGCCCGAGACCCTGTGTTCCCAGTGAGGCCCTAGGGCTGCAGGGCTGGGCCCAGCCTAGACGCTGCTCCCTGCTTCTGGCCAGGGAGAGGCTGCTGGTCACAGGGAGGTGGGTCTCAGAGTTGCTGCAGAGCGGACCCCTGGAGTGTGGGTGCCTTACCATCTCCTGTCCCCACCACCCAACCCCTCCATCATGCTCCAAAGGGCTTATTTCGCATCAGTGGATCTGGCTTCAGTGAATCTGTGCCCCAGCCACACCTGCCCCATCACATTGGCCCATGTTCCCACTCAGGTGGGAGATCATAAAAACTGGGATCCCTGGGTGTCGGCCCCAAAGAGTCCCATTTGACAGGGGTAGGTGGGGCAGGGCTGTGGGGCTGTAGGGAGGCGGGACTCAGGGAGGCTCCTGCCTTCTCTGCCTGGCCCAGCACCTGGGCACTCGGGACTGGTGAGCCACCACCATCTGCCCAGTGAACCGATGATGCTGCTGGCTGTCCCACGGCCCCTGGGGAGTCCCTGACCCAGAAATGGGGTTCTTAGGGGCCCTGGAGTCCCAAGGAATCCTGGGAGGTCCCCTGGTGAGTGAGTGGGCCTCGGGGTGCCCATGTGGGAGTCTCGGGCAGCAGTTGGCCCACAATTCAGGCATTGCAACGGGGCCCAGGATCTGGGTTCCAGCCTGGTTCCTGGCAAGTGCACCCCAGGCACAGAAGCTCTGGGACACAGCGGAGATGTAAGCAGACAGCTAACAAGACAGTTGAGACTGTTTCGTCTATCCGGACACTGGGGATAGGGAAGTCTGGTGTTTACCTCCTGGCAGGAAACAAGAGGTTGGAGTGGAGTCCCAGGGACATGCTGGGTTTCTTGGAGGGGTCCCTTTCTAACCCCAAGATGCAGGATCTGGGATCTGGGCCTGAAAGGTGTGACTTGGGGTTTCCATGGGGACAGGAGCAGGGCCCAGCTGGCAGCAAGATGGCCAGTGGCCCACCCATTCCCTGCAGTCCCACCAGCCGAAGGGACCACCCAGCGGGGCCCTGGTGGTTGTCATCACTAAGGGAAGGGAGCAGTCACCTCCCGGGTCCCAAATTCAAAGTTTGTGAACCCAGGAGCTGCGCCCAAAGCAGGTCCTATCACGTGGTGCCTGGGAGTGCACGCCCCATTGTGTGGGCAGCAGATGGCAGTGTGCACCCCATCTTCTCACTCCTCACCCAGCCCTGCCCGAAGGCCAGAGTCCTCCCTGGGCCACAGGGTTGGCGAGAGTCACAGCCGGTCCCCTAATGCTGCAGCAACCTCCTCTGGGATTGCCCCAGCCTCGGTTTCCCTCATGGGAGGCAGGGAGCTGCTCTTCAGCACAGCACCCTCCTTGGCATGGCACTGCCCCATTCTAGAGTCCACACCGGCTCCCCGTGCACCTTGGTGCCATCCGAGTTCCTCAGTGCACAACTCCATTTAGAGACCACATCTGTTTCTTCCTCTGCTGCCCAACCCGCTCATGCTCCGGCCTGGGCCCAGGGCAGGGCTGTGGCTTGGCCTCCTTCACCTGCCCTGGGCTCACAGCTCTGGACAAACCGGAGATGCTTGATGGAGACGGCCAGGGTGGACTTTAGGGTCTTGGGTCTATGGCCCTGGAATGCCAGCTGGTTTTGACTCTGGGCCAGGCCAGGGGTCAAGTCGGGTGGACACCAGGCCAAGCACCCCAGGCCCCACCTGGGCCCTTGTTCCAGCCAGGGGATGGCTTGGTACGTGCTGCCTCTGCTGCCTGTCCACGGAGTGGCGCTCATTCATCGGACATGTACTGAGTGCCAACTGTGTGCCAGGCATCCCTGAGGGTGACCAAGATGCAGGTTCTGTTCTCAGGAGCCACTGCCCTACATGGCGTCCTAGCCAGGCCAGCTGGGCCACGGCCAGGGGTTTCAGGGCCAGTGCTGGGGCTGGGACCATGTGGCTCCANCGGAGATGCTTGATGGAGACGGCCAGGGTGGACTTTAGGGTCTTGGGTCTATGGCCCTGGAATGCCAGCTGGTTTTGACTCTGGGCCAGGCCAGGGGTCAAGTCGGGTGGACACCAGGCCAAGCACCCCAGGCCCCACCTGGGCCCTTGTTCCAGCCAGGGGATGGCTTGGTACGTGCTGCCTCTGCTGCCTGTCCACGGAGTGGCGCTCATTCATCGGACATGTACTGAGTGCCAACTGTGTGCCAGGCATCCCTGAGGGTGACCAAGATGCAGGTTCTGTTCTCAGGAGCCACTGCCCTACATGGCGTCCTAGCCAGGCCAGCTGGGCCACGGCCAGGGGTTTCAGGGCCAGTGCTGGGGCTGGGACCATGTGGCTCCACATAGTGCGGGGCGAGGGGAAAGGGCCAGAGTGGGCCCCTAACAGTGTTCTGGGGGCCAGCAGGTCCACAGCAGGGAGGGCAGATGTGGAGGTTGCTCCCCCGGCTTGGGTCCGCTGGTCTAACTGCCCACTAGGAGGTCCCACTTGCGTGTCCTCTGGAACCTGAGTTCTGTGTCTCCCCAAAGTGGAACCCGCACCCTCCCTCCAAACCTACTTCGCCTTCTGGGCCACCTTCACCCAAGGCCCCCGTTCCTTATGGAACATCCTGTTTGCTGTCATCGCCACACGTTTTACCTAATTATCTTGTTAACTGTCTGTTTACGTCTCTGTTGTGTCCCAGCAGAAGACACTGCCAGCTCCCACTTCACTGGAGCCAGAAAACTGTGCCTCTGCCTGGCCTCCCCCTGCAGGAACCCCAGGTGGGGCATGGGGCTCTTGTCCTGGGTCCACCTCCCTTGGCCCCTGGCCTGGCCCAGAGCCAAAATCAGCTGGCTTTCCAGGGCCACAGCCCCCAACACCCCTACCCTGAGCACTTGACCTCCTAAATCTAAATGCTCACTTCTCACCATCCCCGCGCCCAGCCCCAGGTCCAGGCGCCACCACCTCCGCAGGAGCTCTCACTGGCCCCGTCGGCCTCCCTGGGGCTGACGCGTCCTCCCGCTGCAGTCAAAGTGAGTCCTGTGAGGCACAGTGCCTGCAGCTTCCGAGTGAACCCACCCTTCCTGCTTGGGCCCAGCACTCTGCTCTGCCCTGCTCTCTGGGGCCGCTGCAGCCCCCGCCACCTCCTGTGTGCCCCCCACCCCTGCTCAGGAGGAATCAGGGTCTCTAGGCTGCCGGCTCTGCTTAGTCAGCTGTGCCCTTCTCTCCGGTCGGCCTCCTCAGTGCGGTCCAGCAGGTGGCGATGTCCCGTCCTTCTGGACCTGCTTCCTGTGGCTCCCCTCCCAGGCACTGTCTGGGGAACAGGCTGTTTTCAGATTTGGGGAGAACCCCTCACAGCCATGTGTGCCCTCGCTGCAGGCACCCAGTGCTGCCGAGCTCAGAGCCAGGCAGACCTGCCCGGAGCCTGCGGGCCCGCTCACCCAGCACACGCTGCTTCTGACTTCTCAGGGGAAGGGAAGGAGTGTTCCCTGGTGGCTTCTGCCGGCCAGGGGGAAGGGCAGGCCTGGGAGGGAAGTTCGGGATCCCACGTGAATGTGCATGGCACGTCAGCATTCCTGACCGAGAGGTCTTGAGGTGTCCTGGGGAGGGGACTCGTATATGGCCCTGTCCTGGTCATGTCTGCTCCCCAAACGTCATTTTCAGGAGGTGCCTCCCACCCAAATCTTCTGTCTGGGAGAAGGAATGAGTGGCCTCCCCAAGCTCATGTCCCTTGATACCACACAAACCAGGGCTGGCAGCAGGACTGCAGGTGAAGGACTGTTCCTTTCTCTGCCGAGGTTGGGGGAGCTGCTCTCCTGACTCCCTCAGTGACAATGATTCTACTTCCCTTGCCAGGAGGGGTCAGAGAGGTAGAGGATCCCGTCGGGAGGGAGACAGCGGCAGAGAGGTAGAGGATCCTGTCGGGAGGGAGACAGAGGCAGAGAGGTAAAGGACCCTGTGAGGAGGGAGACAGCGGCAGAGAGGTAAAGGATCCCGCCGGCAGGGAGACAGCGGCAGAGAGGTAAAGAATCCCGTCGGGAGAAAGTGGCCTCTCCTGGGACTGGTCAAGACTCTTAGGAGCAGGGAGGGACCCAACCCTATGGGGGGTGCCTTTGCTGGAGTCCTGCTAGGATGGGCCTGTGGTTAGACACTGACCCCCACCCTCTGTCCCCCCACAAGCTCCACCGGGCTGGGGCTTCTCAGTGACCGTCAGCACCCACACTGCAGATGTCCGGTAGGCCTGTGTACTGGGGGACACCCAGCCCTCACTGTGTCACCATGACAGAGTCCAGAGCTTCAGCCTCCTCGTCAGTAAACGAGGGCACAGCACCCGCTCCACAAAGCTGGAGGGGAAGACATGGGCCCGTGGGACTTCCTGGTGACATTGGTTGGTGCCTGTGAGGGGCCTGTCCAGGGCCTCATGAGCCCTTGGGGATCCCCAGGACCCCTCGGCTAGGAGTGTTGCTGAGGTCTCACCCCCACGATAGTCACAGCCCCACTTAACATAGAAACTCAAGCTGGACAGGGTGTCCCCTGGAGAGGGGTCGGGGTCCCCAGGGCCATGTACTCTCTGTTTGCTGTCACGTCACTGTGGAGACTTTCAGGCCCTTTGGGTGGGGGTCTGCAGCAGGGACCCCGGGGGGTGGGGAGTGGGCAAGAGGAGGGTGGCAGCCCCTAACAGAAGGGCCGTGGCCCCTGGGGACCAAGCAGAAGCTCCTGTTTTGGGGACGGTTGGGCCACCATGCCTGGCCACACTGTGTGGGTGGGAGGGCGAGAGGCTCCTATAGGAGGGATTGTGGGGAGCCACGGCCTCATCCTGGGGCCAGGGGATGTGGGTGGGCACTGAAACCTTGCTAGATCTCCCTGCAGGCTTCCAGACAGCCCTGGTTGGCCCCAGGAGGAGCCCAGATGTGGAGATCGACTCCAGCTCCCAGGGCCCTGCCTGCTCCGGCAAGTGTTTCCTCAGTGTTCACAGCCATGGCTGGCCAAGCCGTCCTGCCGGTCCTGGGTCCCGGCCCTGTCTGGCTGGAGGGAGAGCAGAACAGGCCACCTGCTGTGCACATCTGTGCGCCCCGCGTCCCTTCCAGGAAGCTGTGCACGCTGGCTCAGAGAAGGGGCCCGTGGTGGGTGGGCGCCTGCTGCTGGCTGAGCTGGATGAGCACACGTGTGGTGGGAGGGCCTGGAGGAGGGCCAGGGTCACCCCACAGCCCGCCTTCAGAGAGGAGGCTGGGGTCACGCAGCAGCCGCCTCTATTTTCCCAGACAAAACCCCTTTTAATATTCACCAAGCACGTCTCCCCCATCTAGGTGCGCTGCTGGACACCTGCACCTGGTCCCACTGTGTCACTGACCAGCAGTGTGATGTGGGCAGTGTCTTCATTTCTTGTGCCTCAGTTTCCTCCTCTGTTAGATGGGGGTAGCGCTGCCACCTCCCTCCCTCCTGGTAGGGCGCTGACAAGGGAGCTGAGGCTCAGGAACCTCTCATGGTGACCCAGAGAGGAGCTAGTGTCCAACAGCACTCATGTCCATTTTTTGTAACAATTACCTGTGTCCCTGCAGGTCAGGGGCTTGGCCCTGTGCACAGTAAGTCCTCACTAACTAGTACTGTTATTCAGCGTGGGGCATGAGTACCTTGGAGCACTAATTTTGGGCCAGCCTCCCGTGGGGGCGCGGCCACGATTCCTTCCCTGCAACTTCCCCACCGTCACTGGGGCTAACCCTATTTTTCTGATGAAGAAGTGGTCACTTGGGGAGACGAAGGGACCTGCCTTGGGATGAGGGATTCCAAAGTTCAGGTCACCCTCGCCTCACCCTGGCACCAGCCCTGGCCACATCAGAGCTGACCAGCATGGTGGCCCTTACAAGGTGCTGGTTTTCTATAGACCTCGGTTTCCTGCACCTGTAAAACGTATTCACCTCACCCAGAGCTGGCTTAAGACTTCACAGACTCAAATTGCTGGGTGCACACCCCCCTGTGAGTTTCCCGTGGTGTGTAATGAATGACCACATGCTTGGTGGCTTAGAACAGAAATCCATTCTCTTGCAGCCTGGGAGCCAGAAGTCTGAGATCACGGTGTCGGCAGGGCCATGCTCTCTCGAAGGTTTCTAGGGGAGGGACATTCCTGCCTCTTCCAGCTCCTGGGGCTCTGGGCATTCCTAGGCTGTGGCTGCGATGCTCCAGTCTCTGCCTTCTCCTGTGCCCTGTCTCTGTGTCTCTTCTCCTGTTTGCTTATAAGGACACACTTCATTGCATTTAGGGCCACCCTAATACAGATTAATCTCAGCTGAGGATCCTCACCTTCATTACACCTGCAAGATCCTGATTCCAAACAAAGCCAGCTTCTGAGGTTCCAGGGGTTAAGAGGTGGATGTGTGTTTTGGGGGGATAGAGTTGAACCCACTATACCTACATACAAAATTCATGATAAAAATATTGTTACATGATAACATCAGTTCCAGCTACATTGGTGTTTGTGTGTTTTATGCATTTTTTTTAAAAAACAACATTTTAAAATACTTCTTCAAATGTGTTGGTGTCCCCTTCTGGGCCTACTGAGTGGCCCTGCAGGTCACAAAGTGGGGATGAAGGTGAAATGAGAAACTGTCTGTATGAGACACACCACGGCGCCCCACATACGGTATGTGCTTAGAAGTGTTTTAAAGGAAAACTATCCCCGCCCCCTACCAGGAGCTCCTTGTCAGGGACAGGAGCCCTGAGGGGCAGGAATGCCGGGCCCGACCTAGAGTTGAAGCTCTGTGGCCTCTCCCTGCCTCACTTTTCCCACCCTGAAAGTAGGGTAAGAGTAGCTTCTCGGCAGGAAGGATTCTGTGAGTCAAGGACATGTGAAATGTGTAGCATGGTGTCTGGTCCTCCATGCGGGCTCAACGCTGTGTCCCCTCTGGGTCGCAGCCCCAGCGTGGACGTCCATCTGTCAACCTGCTCCAGCCTCCGTGGAGGCCCAGTGTTCAGCCGCTGGGCACCACCTCCTTCTTTGCTGCCTCTAGTCTCTGAGCTCCCACTGTGGCCCGAGGGGCTGCAAAGGCCTCCTGCCTGCTCACTCTGCTTCTGCCCCCCGCCTTCAGTCTACGCTACCTAGCAGTGAATGTATCTCTCAAGCAAGGTGCCAGGCGCGGCGCGGTGGCTCACACCCGTAATCCCAGCACTTCGGGAGGCTGAGGTGGGTGAATCATCTGAGCTCAGGAGTTTGCGACCAGCCTGGGCAACATGGCAAAAACCCATATTTACAAAAAGTACAAAAAGTTAGCTGGGCATGGTGGTGTGCACCTGTGGTCTCAGCTGCTCAGGAGGCTGAGGTGGGAGGATGGCTTAGCCTGGGAGGTGGAGGTTGCAGTGAGCCGGGATTGCTCCACTGCACTCCAACTTCGGTGAAAGAATGACATCCCGTGTCAAAAAAAAAGCAAGGTGCTGAGCCCATAAACCCATCCTGTTTTTCTTCTGCTCAGAATCCCCCAGGCTCCATCCCACTGGCTTCACAGCCAAAGACGTACCATGACCAGTTACCTGCCCCTTCCACCTCCTCTCTGGACCTGGTACTGATCCCTCACCTTCTGTCCCTCTGGCCTCCTTGCCATTCTCTGCACACATCCGCTCCTGCCCCAGGGCCTTAGTTCATGTCGTGATTGCGTCTGGACCCCAGAATCTCCGCATCTCACTCTCTCATCTCTTTTGGGTCTTGACTCAGTTGTCGCCTGCCTGGCGAGGCCTTTCCTAACCACATGATTGAAAATTGAATTTCCACCTCCACCCCAGACGTCCCCGTCCCCATTCCCTACCGAATCTTCCTGCTTTGTGTCATCATCATACATTTTACTTATGTATTAGGTTGGTGCAAAAATAATTGTGGTTTCTGTCATTAAAATAATGGCTGTTGAAAGTTTTTGCCATGAAAACGAATGACAAAACAGTTTTGTCCTTAAAAGTAATGCTTGTTTGTCGTCTGTTTCGATCTCTATCGTGCCCCCAGCACACATGCCTGGCACATAGCAGACGCTCAGCGAGTATTTGTTGAATGAATGAATGTAATGGTTGCAGCCTCTGTTTCAAGGACTCTCCCCACCCAGAAGATGAGAACGCTGGGGCTCAGAGAGGTGCAGTGACATGCCTGTGGTCACAGGGCAGTAAGTGACAGGACAGGACAGGAGCCAGGCTCTCGGCCTTCAGCTCTACTGCTCCTGGGAGGTCCTGAGCCCACAAATCCAGAAACTGACCCAGGCTCCCATTACAATCTGATTCTCAAAAGCAGAAGGAGCAAACAGACCCTCGGGGGCCCTAGGGAGGAGGTGGAGGCCTTGGCAGCTCACAGGGGCCTGGAGTTAGAAACCGCTCTCCAGACCCTGGGGCTTAACCAGGCATCTGCCTGTTGCCTCAAACTACAAACATCCCAGGACAGGGGGAGGGGAGGAACCAGACTCCTAGGACCTTCTATGAACTGTGACACATGGGCTGGCCCATGCTGGCTGGCCATGGGACCCTCGACGCTGCCCCCTCCTGGGGTTCCCCATGGCCATCCTGCCAGGCAGGTGGCCCCATACCTTCTGCTCATGTTACAGGTGAGGAAACTGAGGCTCAGAGGACAGTGGAGGCACAATGTGAGGATCTGATTCCAGCCTCCCAGCTTCCAGTGCAGGACTTGGCCCACCCTCTCAGGCGGGACTTTGGAGACTGGGCTGGTGAGATCAAGGTGTATCCAGCATAGGGCAGAACAAATGGGCAAATGAGAAGGTGTGGGGGCCACCTGGGGTGTCCTTCCTGAAGGCTCCTCTTCTGATCGCCTCTTCTGGCAAAAGCCCCTTGAGACCACCACGGCCTCCACTCAGGCACCCACCCATGCAAGATGCCCACAGCAGCTGCAGAGCCAGGGCTGGCATGGGACCAGCGCTTTAGGAGGAAGGAACCCTGCTGCCCCCACAACCAGGCACCTTCAGAGATTGCTCAGTGATTCCCTAGCAGCAGCAAACTGCACTCATAAAAGCATAAACCAGTGACTGGCAATGAGAAGCTGTGGAAGATAAGGTGGACCTGCAGGCCCAGATAAGCCCGCTGTAGCAGCCAGCCCCATTTCTACATGCGCACTCCAGAACCAGGCCTGGGGTGAAGCAGAGGCCAGTTGGGCTTGCAAAAGACAAGAGGACAGAACCAAAGGCTTCCTGTGCCCACCACTTCCCTGGGGGACAGGGTTGTGGGACGCACAGCGGAAGGCCATAGCTTGGGGGCTGCATGGGGAAGGAAGACCTGTGAACAGTGGTGGCATTTGCAGGGTCTTCTCCAGGTGGAGGACTCAGCCCAGTGGGCTTTGGGTGTATTTCTATTTGTTTTTTCTTGGTAGCCAGTGAAGAAACCATCTCAAACAGACTGTGCATCTGGCCCACAGCTGAGTGAGTGGCTGATCTCTGTTGTTCTGCGAGTCTGGTCTCTGCTGGCCTCACTCTGGGGCAGGCACCCTCTCCCCATCACCCAGTAGGAAGCCTCCGGCTGCTATAGGCTGGCATCTCCCACCTTTGAGTCCTGCAGAAGGAGAGCATGTTGCCCCCACATTTCTGCAAAAGCTAGGGGAGAGAGAGCTCCACCCACATCAGGGTCAGGAGTGCAGCCTGACCCAGGCCTTCCCGGAGGACACTGGGAGGATGGGGGAGGCCACACCTTCCACCAGGAACTGGGGACACTGTGTGGATGGGGGTGCCCACACTACTCACCAGCACCTGGGGAGGGACAGTGGTCTCCATGGAAAATTGGGACGAGGTTGTGGGCAGCACCCTTGGATGCTGAGAGCAGATGCCAGCGAAAGCTACAGAGGTGAGAGACCCCCATGGAAGCCAGAGGCTGTGGGAGCAGCTTGGCGTGGGGAGGGGGGCTGATGTTGCTGCTCTCCTGGGACCCCATGCCCTGGGTTCTAGAGGGTTCTAGGGGGTGCTGGGTCAGAGCTTGCCAGGCAGCACGGGACAAGGGTCATGGCTCTGCCTGGTGTGGGTTATCACCCACAACTTCCCATGTGCGCTTCATGGTTTGACCATACATCTCGGGAGGAAGGTTCTCAAATCAACGTGCCTTGGCACCCCGGGCTCTCGTTAAGGGGGTTAAGGGGCAGATTGCTGGCTCCCAGCCCTAGAGATTTAGACGAGTGAGATGACGTGTGGTCCTGAGCTCGCAGCCCCTGTGAGACTCCTTGCCTGGCTCTTCTTTGTCTTTGTATTTTTTTTTTCAAGGGGAGGGGAACAGCATGAGAGGGAGTGAGGTGATCGGGGAGGTGAAGTCCCCCCGAGGAAAAGCTTGGCAATGACCGCCAATGGCGAGTCCTAGGTCCTTCTCCCTGTGTTCTGTGAGGTGATCACTGTCCCCATTTTGCAGAGAAGGAAATTGAGGCCAGAGACTTGCCCCAGGCCCCTCATTCATACAGGGTGGAGCAGGGCCACTCCCCAAGCTCCTCGGAATTTGAGGATCTGCTTGAGCGTTAACTCTTGTACATTCTGCTTCTTTGTCCATCGGAGGAAAAGAGAAAAAGAAGCCCCTTCCGGGGGCTGCCCACGGGTCACCTGGGCCCAGCCTCCGGGGCTTCCCTGGAGGAGACCTGAGGACACACCATGTCTGGAGACCTGGCTTTCTGGAGCAGCCGGACTGAGCCTGGGGCTGGCATGTAGCCCCTGCGTGTCCACACTCAAATTGTCATGGCCAAATGCCCCGGCGGTGAGTGGGGACTCGCGGGGCCTCTTGGCTGCCAGTTCTGCTCCTAGGGTGAAGCCAGAGACCATGAAGGCCGCCCCATCCAGCCTCCATGTCTGGCCCTAGGGCTGGCGATGTTCCTCAGAGATGGGCTTAGTTGTCTTTAAATGAAAGCAAACCATTCCTTTGTGGTTAGACAGAAGACAATCACATGCTTCGGGAAGTGTGAAATTCTCACTTCCCCACACCCAAACCCCCCGACAGCGTTTCCAGAGACGAGGTCCTCCCTCCTTTCCTTTTTTCCTTCCTTCTTTCTGACAGACTCTTGCTCTGTTGCCCAGGCTGGAGTGCAGTGACATGATCTCGGCTCACTGCAACCTCTGCCTCCCAGGTTTGAGTGATTCTCATGCCTCAGACTCCCGAGTAGCTGGGACGACAGGTGCGCACCACCATACCCAGCTAAGTTTTGGTATTTTTAGTAGAGACCGAGTTTCACTATGTTGGCCAGGCTGGTCTTAAACTCCTGTCCTCAAGTGATCTGCCCGCCTCAGCCTCTCAAATTGTTGGGATTACAGGCATGAGCCACCACATCTGGCCTGCTTTGTTCTTTTCTGAAGTAGTCAAAATTTAAAATATATTGTGGAAGACACCCCCTCCCATGCACACCCTTTTCTGGCAGTGGAGGTGATCCAGGCATCTGTGACAGCCCCCCATCTGGGTTTCCTGGGGATGTGACCGGCAGGTGACCTATCAACCACTGTCAAAATAGGGACACCAGCCATGGGGAAGTAGTTTCCTTGCCACTTCCTCATGGGTCCGTGTTCAGTGCTCTCACGTGTCTGCAAACACGCTCCAGACACAGCCATCCCGGGGAGCACATAGCCAGGCCTGGCGTGCCCAGTTGTGCCCTCGGTCTGTCTTGCTTGACTTATTGAGAGACCTCTGGCTCTGCTCAGATAGGTTTTGCTTATTCTTTTTCATGGTTTTGTGAGAGTCTGTTCTATCAGTTGTCATAGTTTGTCACATTGGTTGCTATTATTTTTCTATCAACAACACAGCAGCAGCACCCTTGAGCCTCTGCCTCTGCGCAGCGGTGGGAAGGTATTAGTGGGGTGAACTCCAAGACCATGAAGTCCAGCTCAGAGGACGTGCTCATTTAAACACTGGTAGACACAGCCACGTTGCCCTCCGAAAAGCCTGTTCCAGCGGCCTGTCCAGAGCAGCGACGGGGTGGGTTCGGGCAGAGTGTGACCTCAGGGTACACCAGGCCCATTGCCCCAAGAAGAATAAGCTGATAACAACACACATGGTGTGATGCCGTCTTATAAATGAAAAGAAAAGGCCGGGTGGGGTGGCTCATGCCTGGAATCCCAGCACTTTAGGGATCTGAGCCGGGCGGATCACCTGGGGTTAGGCATTCAAGACCAGCCTGACCGACGTGGCAAAACATGGCCGTCTCTACTAAAAATACAAAAAATTAGCCAGACGTGGTGGCACACACCTGTAATCCCAGCTACTTGGGAAGCTGAGGCAGGAGAATCACTTCAACCTGGAAGGCAGAGGTTGCAGAGAGCTGAGGTCATGGCACTATACTCCAGTCTGGGTAACAGAGCAAGACCTGGAAAGAAAGAAAGAAAGGAATGGAAGGGAAGGGAAGGGAAGGGAGGGGAAGGGAGGGGAGGGGAGGGGAAGG
>NW_016803499.1:3417672-3430772 GCF_001698545.2 Rhinopithecus bieti | reverse complement strand
TAGAACTTAAAGTATAATAAAAAAATAAATAAATAAATAAATAAATAAATAAAGGAATGAAGTGCGTTGCCCAGAATCCACGAGGAGATTTCCCTGGGAAGGGGGAGGGGATAGAGCCAGGGGAAGGCGGAAGGAGCTTTAGTGTGGTTGGTAATCCCGTCTTTCCTTCATTCTTTTTTCAGGGCAACATATTCTCATCTATTCATTCTATGATTTCAAGATAATAAATACATATTTTAACAGACTAAGGAAGTAAGTAAGCTATTAAAATATTAATAATTATTAATTCTGGGTGAGGAATATGATGATTCCTACTTTTGCCCCTCCCTCCCTCCCTTCCTTTTTTCCTTCCTTCTTTCTGACAGACTCTTGCTCGGCTCACTGCAACCTCTGCCTCCCAGGTTTGAGTGATTCTCGTGCCTCAGACTCCGAGTAGCTGGGACGACAGGTGCGCACCACCATACTCAGCTGTGTTTTGGTATTTTAGTAGAGACCGAGTTTCACTATGTTGGCTAGGCTGGTCTTGAACTCCTGTCCTCAAGTGATCTGCCCGCCTCAGCCTCTCAAATTGTTGGGATTACAGGCATGAGCTACCACATCTGGCCTGCTTTGTTCTTTTCTGAAGTAGTCAACATTAAAATATATTGTGGAAGACACCCCTCCAATGCACACCCTTTTCTGGCAGTGGAGGTGATCCAGGCATCTGTGACAGCCCCAAGTCTGGGTTTCCTGGGGATGTGACCGGCAGGTGACCTATTAACCACTGTCAAAATAGGGACACCAGCCATGGGGAAGTAGTTTCCTTGTAGTTCGGCCAAGAAATTTCTCATTCCTATGACTCAGTAGCAGCTACCAGGCACCCCAGTGGTGGCTGGGGACATACCCTGCTGGTCACTGACCCTGGCTGGCCAGCTGGGCACTTATTCTGCTCTCACAGCCCTGGGGAGCTGGCCTCTAGTCTCATCCCAGCCCTCGGTGGTCACTCCAGCATTTGTGTTTGCTGTCTGGGCGCAGGATGGCAGGGGTGTGCTGGTGGCCGGGACCCAGACAGGATAGCAAAGGTTGGCTGGGGTGAGACCAGGGCAAGGGGACCTTTTGAACTTTCCCCTTCTTGGGGCTGGTCATACAGGTAATTTAAAATTTCTACTAGCTACAATAAAAAAGTAAAAGGAAATAGGTGAACTTAATTTTAACCCTATATTTTGTTTAACCCAATAAACCCAATATATTAACGTTTCAACATGAAATCGACATCTAAATAGTATTTGCGAGATATTGTCCCCGTTTATTATTTTGTCTTTTCCTTCCTTCCTTCCTTCCTTCCTTCTTTCTTTCTTTCCTCTTTCCTTTTCTTTCCCCTCCCTCCTTCCCTCCTTTCTTTTCTTTTCTTTCTTTTTTTCTTTTTTCTTTCGACAGAGTCTCACTCTGTCACCCAGGCTGGAGTGCAGTGCTGGGATCTTGGCTCACTGCAACCTCCGCCTCCGGCGTTCAAGCGAATCTCCTGCCTCAGCTTCCTAAGTAGCTGGGACTACAGGCATGTGCCACCACGCCAGGCTGATTGTTTGTCTTTTAAGTAGAAAGAGGGTTTTGCCATGTTGGTCAGGCTGGTCTTGAACTCCTGGCCTCAAATGATCCGCCTGCCTTGGCCTCCCACAGTGCTAGGAGTACAGGCGTGAGCGGCCACGCCCGGCCTTATTTTCATACAAAGTCTTCAAGATTCCGTGTGCATGTTACACTCACAGCATGTCTTCAACTGGACTTGCCACAGTTCAAGCACTCACATGACCACAGACGGCCCGGGGCTGCCCTGCTGGAATTGCATTCACCCGCCAGTCTAGGCTACCGTGGCCTTAGAGGTCATTAACACCTTTCAGAAAACAGCAGTGGGAAATCAATATAGCAAAAGATATCTAGGCCACTTCCCCTGCTCTCTCCTCGGCTAGAAGGCAGATGAAACTCTAATGTGTCAGCTCTGTAACCAGACTGGGGAGGGGCCTCAGCCAGTGTCCACCCCAGCAGAGTGGGCAGGCACCACATAGCAGGTGCATAGTCAGGGGCCCCATGCCTGTAACATGGATGCATCTTTAGAATGCAGCCCTTGGGAATAAAGTCTGGAATTCAGCTACAGCACTGTACTGATGTCGGTCTCTTCATTTTCTAAATCTTCATATGGCTATGTAAGAGGTTAACGTGGAGGCAAACTCAGCAAAGAGCACGTGGGAACCATCAGCACTATCCTGGTAACTTTTAATAATTCTGCAATTATTCCAAAGGTGTAAGTTTATGTAAAACAACACTTTATTGAAAGTGAAGAATGGATTCAAATCTATAACGAAGTCCTATTCACTTCAATTAAAATATAGAGACCGGGCACGGTGGCTCACGTCTGTAATCCCAGCACCTTGAGAGACCGAGGTGGTGGATCACCTGAGGTCAGGAGTTCAAGACCAGCCTGGCCAACGTGGTGAAATCCCATCTCTGCAAAAAAATACAAAATTAGCCAGGCATGATGGCAGGTGCCTGTAATCCCAGCTACTTGGGAGGCTGAGGTAGGAGAATCACTTGAACTTGGGAGACAGAGGTTGCAGTAAGCTGAGATTGTGCTATTGTACTCCAGCCTGGGTGACAGAGCGAGACTCTGTCCTCACCCCTGCCAAAGAAAAAAGAAAAAATATCTACATATTAGGGTATTATCTTACCACTCAAATGAGTCTGCAGAATTTGACCTTAGTTTTCAAATCAGACTCAAGAATGATCTTTAGTGTGTGTGTGTGTGTGTGTGTGTGTGCGCGTGCGCGCGTGTCTTGGTCATGGACACAATAGCTTCTGGAAGTCTTTTCACAGAGATTAAGGGGACTTCTTTGGCCAAATTGGGCAGGTGCAGGTTCCATCTGCTTGGCAGCTTCCGTCTGGGCCACAGCACGTCTGCAGCGTCCTGCTCCTCTCCAGAGGTTTCTGCCACAGAACCTGTCCCCTTGCTGAGCTCTGGCCCTGCGCTTTCCAAGAAGAAAGACCACAGGGACTGGCAGGATCCCACTCCCTCGGACCCTGCAAGTCATACAAAGCATGTCTTTTGAACAAAGGAAATTAAATTAGAAATTAATAACAGAAAACAACTGGAAAATCCCTACAGATTTAGAACACAGATACACTTTTAGATAACGCATGGGTCAGAGAAGAGATTGTAAAGGAAATTAGAAAGTAGCTGGAACTGAATGAAAATGAAAAAAAAAAACAAAACAGCATGCCAAAATTGTGGGATGCCGTTGAAGCAGTATGTAGGGGAAATCTAGGTAACACTAATGGTCTATATTAGAAAAGAAGAAAGGTTTCCAATCAATGACCCAAGTTTCTACTTTGAGAAACTAAAAAAAGAAAAGCAAATTAAATCCAAAGTCAAGGTGTGTATGGACATAAGTATAGATAAATATATCAATAAGCAGAATGGAGAGTCCAGAACTAGACTGAAACACGTGGAGAATTTATTTTAAACAATTGACACTACTGCAGTTCGAAGGAGAAAGAATAGTCTTTTCAACAAACGGTGCTACTATTCACAATAGCAAAGACTTGGAACCAACCCAAATGTCCATCGATGATAGACTGGATTAAGAAAATGTGGCACATATACACCATGGAATACTATGCAGCCATAAAAAAGGATGAGTTCATGTCCTTTATAGGGACATGGATGCAGCTGGAAACCGTCATTCTCAGCAAACTATCGCTAAGGACAGAAAACCAAACACCACATGTTCTCACTCATAGGTGGGAATTGAACAAGGAGAACACTTGGACACAGGGCGGGGAACATCACACACAGATGCCTGTCGTGGGGTGGGGAGAGTGGAGAGGGATAGCATTAGGNAGGGGAAGGCGGAAGGAGCTTTAGTGTGGTTGGTAATCCCGTCTTTCCTTCATTCTTTTTTCAGGGCAACATATTCTTATCTATTCATTCTATGATTTCAAGATAATAAATACATATTTTAACAGACTAAGGAAGTAAGTAAGCTATTAAAATATTAATAATTATTAATTCTGGGTGAGGAATATGATGATTCCTACTTTTTGCCCCTCCCTCCCTCCCTTCCTTTTTTCCTTCCTTCTTTCTGACAGACTCTTGCTCGGCTCACTGCAACCTCTGCCTCCCAGGTTTGAGTGATTCTCGTGCCTCAGACTCCGAGTAGCTGGGACGACAGGTGCGCACCACCATACTCAGCTGTGTTTTGGTATTTTTAGTAGAGACCGAGTTTCACTATGTTGGCTAGGCTGGTCTTGAACTCCTGTCCTCAAGTGATCTGCCCGCCTCAGCCTCTCAAATTGTTGGGATTACAGGCATGAGCTACCACATCTGGCCTGCTTTGTTCTTTTCTGAAGTAGTCAACATTAAAAATATATTGTGGAAGACACCCCCTCCAATGCACACCCTTTTCTGGCAGTGGAGGTGATCCAGGCATCTGTGACAGCCCCCAAGTCTGGGTTTCCTGGGGATGTGACCGGCAGGTGACCTATTAACCACTGTCAAAATAGGGACACCAGCCATGGGGAAGTAGTTTCCTTGTAGTTCGGCCAAGAAATTTCTCATTCCTATGACTCAGTAGCAGCTACCAGGCACCCCAGTGGTGGCTGGGGACATACCCTGCTGGTCACTGACCCTGGCTGGCCAGCTGGGCACTTATTCTGCTCTCACAGCCCTGGGGAGCTGGCCTCTAGTCTCATCCCAGCCCTCGGTGGTCACTCCAGCATTTGTGTTTGCTGTCTGGGCGCAGGATGGCAGGGGTGTGCTGGTGGCCGGGACCCAGACAGGATAGCAAAGGTTGGCTGGGGTGAGACCAGGGCAAGGGGACCTTTTGAACTTTCCCCTTCTTGGGGCTGGTCATACAGGTAATTTAAAAATTTCTACTAGCTACAATAAAAAAGTAAAAGGAAATAGGTGAACTTAATTTTAACCCTATATTTTGTTTAACCCAATAAACCCAATATATTAACGTTTCAACATGAAATCGACATCTAAATAGTATTTGCGAGATATTGTCCCCCGTTTATTATTTTGTCTTTTTCCTTCCTTCCTTCCTTCCTTCCTTCTTTCTTTCTTTCCTCTTTCCTTTTTCTTTCCCCTCCCTCCTTCCCTCCTTTCTTTTCTTTTCTTTCTTTTTTTCTTTTTTCTTTCGACAGAGTCTCACTCTGTCACCCAGGCTGGAGTGCAGTGCTGGGATCTTGGCTCACTGCAACCTCCGCCTCCGGCGTTCAAGCGAATCTCCTGCCTCAGCTTCCTAAGTAGCTGGGACTACAGGCATGTGCCACCACGCCAGGCTGATTGTTTGTCTTTTAAGTAGAAAGAGGGTTTTGCCATGTTGGTCAGGCTGGTCTTGAACTCCTGGCCTCAAATGATCCGCCTGCCTTGGCCTCCCACAGTGCTAGGAGTACAGGCGTGAGCGGCCACGCCCGGCCTTATTTTCATACAAAGTCTTCAAGATTCCGTGTGCATGTTACACTCACAGCATGTCTTCAACTGGACTTGCCACAGTTCAAGCACTCACATGACCACAGACGGCCCGGGGCTGCCCTGCTGGAATTGCATTCACCCGCCAGTCTAGGCTACCGTGGCCTTAGAGGTCATTAACACCTTTCAGAAAACAGCAGTGGGAAATCAATATAGCAAAAAGATATCTAGGCCACTTCCCCTGCTCTCTCCTCGGCTAGAAGGCAGATGAAACTCTAATGTGTCAGCTCTGTAACCAGACTGGGGAGGGGGCCTCAGCCAGTGTCCACCCCAGCAGAGTGGGCAGGCACCACATAGCAGGTGCATAGTCAGGGGCCCCATGCCTGTAACATGGATGCATCTTTAGAATGCAGCCCTTGGGAATAAAGTCTGGAATTCAGCTACAGCACTGTACTGATGTCGGTCTCTTCATTTTCTAAATCTTCATATGGCTATGTAAGAGGTTAACGTGGAGGCAAACTCAGCAAAGAGCACGTGGGAACCATCAGCACTATCCTGGTAACTTTTTAATAATTCTGCAATTATTCCAAAGGTGTAAGTTTATGTAAAAACAACACTTTATTGAAAGTGAAGAATGGATTCAAATCTATAACGAAGTCCTATTCACTTCAATTAAAAATATAGAGACCGGGCACGGTGGCTCACGTCTGTAATCCCAGCACCTTGAGAGACCGAGGTGGTGGATCACCTGAGGTCAGGAGTTCAAGACCAGCCTGGCCAACGTGGTGAAATCCCATCTCTGCAAAAAAATACAAAAATTAGCCAGGCATGATGGCAGGTGCCTGTAATCCCAGCTACTTGGGAGGCTGAGGTAGGAGAATCACTTGAACTTGGGAGACAGAGGTTGCAGTAAGCTGAGATTGTGCTATTGTACTCCAGCCTGGGTGACAGAGCGAGACTCTGTCCTCACCCCCTGCCAAAGAAAAAAGAAAAAATATCTACATATTAGGGTATTATCTTACCACTCAAATGAGTCTGCAGAATTTGACCTTAGTTTTCAAATCAGACTCAAGAATGATCTTTAGTGTGTGTGTGTGTGTGTGTGTGTGTGCGCGTGCGCGCGTGTCTTGGTCATGGACACAATAGCTTCTGGAAGTCTTTTTCACAGAGATTAAGGGGACTTCTTTGGCCAAATTGGGCAGGTGCAGGTTCCATCTGCTTGGCAGCTTCCGTCTGGGCCACAGCACGTCTGCAGCGTCCTGCTCCTCTCCAGAGGTTTCTGCCACAGAACCTGTCCCCTTGCTGAGCTCTGGCCCTGCGCTTTCCAAGAAGAAAGACCACAGGGACTGGCAGGATCCCACTCCCTCGGACCCTGCAAGTCATACAAAGCATGTCTTTTGAACAAAGGAAATTAAATTAGAAATTAATAACAGAAAAACAACTGGAAAATCCCTACAGATTTAGAACACAGATACACTTTTAGATAACGCATGGGTCAGAGAAGAGATTGTAAAGGAAATTAGAAAGTAGCTGGAACTGAATGAAAATGAAAAAAAAAAAACAAAAACAGCATGCCAAAAATTGTGGGATGCCGTTGAAGCAGTATGTAGGGGGAAATCTAGGTAACACTAATGGTCTATATTAGAAAAGAAGAAAGGTTTCCAATCAATGACCCAAGTTTCTACTTTGAGAAACTAAAAAAAGAAAAGCAAATTAAATCCAAAGTCAAGGTGTGTATGGACATAAGTATAGATAAATATATCAATAAGCAGAATGGAGAGTCCAGAACTAGACTGAAACACGTGGAGAATTTATTTTAAACAATTGACACTACTGCAGTTCGAAGGAGAAAGAATAGTCTTTTCAACAAACGGTGCTACTATTCACAATAGCAAAGACTTGGAACCAACCCAAATGTCCATCGATGATAGACTGGATTAAGAAAATGTGGCACATATACACCATGGAATACTATGCAGCCATAAAAAAGGATGAGTTCATGTCCTTTATAGGGACATGGATGCAGCTGGAAACCGTCATTCTCAGCAAACTATCGCTAAGGACAGAAAACCAAACACCACATGTTCTCACTCATAGGTGGGAATTGAACAAGGAGAACACTTGGACACAGGGCGGGGAACATCACACACAGATGCCTGTCGTGGGGTGGGGAGAGTGGAGAGGGATAGCATTAGGAGATATACCTAATGCAAATGATGAGTTAATGGGTGCAGCACACCGACATGGCACATGTATACATATGTAACAAACCTGCACGTTATGCACATGTACCCTAGAACTTAAAGTATAATAATAATAAATTAAAAAATGGTGCTAGAACCATTGGATATCCACGTGCTAAAACAAAGCAAAGCAAAAAAACAAAAGGAAGCTAAATGCGTGCTTTGCATCACATACAGATGAACTCAAATGGATCACAGACCTAAATATAAAACCTACAACATACAACTTCAAGAAGAAAATAAGAGAACATTTTTATGACTTTGGGTTAGGCAACTATGACTGCGCTGTGGCACTGCTGCAGTTTGAATGTGTCTCCTGAAGTTCAAGTGCTGGAAACTGGATCCCAGTGCAGCAGTATTGGGAAGGGAAGTGGGGCCTAATGGGAGGTGTTGGGGCCATGGGGGCACCACCCTCATCAACAGATTAATGCCAGTATCGTGGGAGTGGGTATGTTATCAGCAGGGTGTGTTCCTTATAAAGATTGGGTTTAGCCCCCTCTTGTGCTCTCTCCCTCTCCTTCCCCTTGTTCTTCCTTTATGTTCCTTACAAGGCAGTAAGAAGGCCCTTGCCAGATGCAGCCCCTCAATCTTGGACTTCCTAGCCTTCAGAACAGTAAGAAATAAATGTCTGTTCTTTATAAATCACCCAGTCTGTGGTATTCTGTATAGCAGCACAAAACAGACTAAGACAGACATCAAAAGCAGGACCCATACAATAAAATAATTACTAAATTGAACTTAGGAAAAATGTTAAATGCCTGCTTGTTCAAAGACATTGTTCTGTTAAGAGAATATAAAGATAAACCTCAGACGGGGAGAACATATTTACAAGTCACATATCTGATGAAGAGCTTGTATCCGAAATGCATGAAGAACTCTTAATTCTCAAAAACAGGGAAATCAACAATCTAATTTTTTAAATGGGCGAAGGATTTGAGACAAATTCAACAAAGAAGATACGTATGGCAAATAAGCCCATGAAAAGATGCTCAGTGTCATTAGGCATTAGGAACATAAATGATATCCCACAATGAGATATCACACTAGTAGAATTTTAGCCAGTAGAATGACTAGCATTCAGAAGCAAGCATGTTGAGGAGAAACTGCAACTCCATCTACTGCTTATGGAAATGTAAAATAATGCAACCACTTTGAAACCTAGTTGGGGAGTTTCTTGGAAAGCTAAGCACCCATCTACCATACAATCTAGCCATTCCACTCCTGGGCATTGACCCAAGAGAAATAAAACCATACATCAAAAAAATGTTTCTAACAGCTTTGCTGATAATAACTAAAAACTGGAAGCACCTCAAAGGGCAGGTGAATGCATAAACAAATCATGGCTTCACATCCACATCATGAAATATTACTTAGCAACAAAAAGGAATGAATGGCTGCTACAAGCAATAGCATAGAAGAGTCTCAAGATAATAAGCTGAATGCAAAAGCCAGACAAAAAAGAGCATACGCAGTATGAGTCAATTATATAAAAATCTAGAAAATGTAAACTTCTAGGGGCAGAAAGCAGACCAGGGGTTGACTGATGGGGTGGGGAGGAGTGGGAGGGAGGAACTACAAAGGGGCATGAGGAGGCTTTTTGGGTGATGGATATGTTCATTACCCTGAATGCGGTGGTGGCTTTGTAGGTATATTCACGTAACAACTGGTGGAATTGAGCAGTTTAAGAACAGGCAGTTTATTGCACATCGATTGCACCACACTACATCTATCAACAAAAGGTCCATGCCTCCCAAACAACAATATTCTTTCTTTCTTTTTTTTTTTTTTCTTGAGACAGAGTTTCGCTCTTGTTGCCTAGGCTGGAGTACAATGGTGCAATCTCGGCTCACCGCAACCTCTGCCTCCCAGGTTCAAGCAATTCTCCTGCCTCAGCCTCCCGAGTGGTTGGGATTACAAGCATGTGCCACCACGCCTGGCTAATTTTTGTATTTTTAGTAGAGATGGGGTTTCTCCATGTTGGTCAAGCTGGCCTCGAACCCCCGACCTCAGGTGATCCACCCGCCTCGGCCTCCCAAAGTGTTGGGATTACAGGCGTGAGCCACTGAGCCCAGCCAACGATGCTCATTTAGCAAGACCACATGCCCACTAAAAGGCATACAATTCCCATTAGAAGGGCTGTTATGGGAGGGAAGGAACTGGATTAGGGTGTTGGGATTAAATAAGTAAAACAAGCAAGACAAAGGCTGAGAAGGAGTTTGACTGACCCAAGCCAGCTTCTCTGCCAGCCTGTGTGAGACTTACCCATTCAAGTCCCTAGACTCCCTCAGGGTCTATCAGACCTCCAAGCCCCCTGCATGGAGGCATGAAGATACCCACAGCCAGGTGCCTGTTGGCTGGCTACATCATTGGTCAGAAAACACTTGCTTGGGATAACCAGAGAAATGAATGGATATTTAGAATGTGTATTTTTTTAGATATCTGAGTACCCTATGCTAATGGATTCGTCATTCAACAGATACTAACTACATGCCTCGGGGCCAGGCAGCAATGGAAAGGAGGTATGGATGGAAGAGGCTGCCCAGACCCCGGCTGGGTAGGCATCTGGGTGCTGATGGCAGGAAGACCCTACAGATGGTGTGTTCCTGGGGACAGGGACCAGCTCTGTGTTATTCGCCAACAGGGCTCCATGGCTGGCACAGACAGGGCCCTGGAGTCAAGGGCAGCCTGGCAGTTGAGGACAAGCCAGCTTAGGAAGGCACCACACAACAGAAGGTTCTTTCTTACGAAGGTTAAAGCAACCCAAAGATTTTCACATCCAAAGGCCTGTGCTTCCGGTGGCAATTGCTTTAGGTAAGCATGCCAGTGCAGATTCCCCAGAGGAAAGAACCAATCAACAGAACCAACAGATCCATCAGGGATGAGAGACAGAGAGAAAGAGAGAGAGAGAGAGAGTCACAGAGGAGAGAGAGAGACAGAGAGAGAGAGAGAGACTTATTTTAAGGAACTGACTCACTGCCATGGGGGTTGGCAAATCCCTAATCTGTAAGGCAGGCCAGCAGGGTGGAAACCCGGCAGAGTTTCTACGTTACGGACCTGAGGCAGAATTCCCTCTTCTCCAGAAAACCTGTCTGTTTGCTTGTAAGGCCTTCAACTGGTGGGATGAAGCCCACCTACATGATAGAGAATAATCTCTTTGACTTTAAGTGAACTGACTGCAAATGTCAGCCATGTCTACCTAATACCGTCCCAGCAGCACCTAGACTAGTGTTTGACCAAACTCCGGGCACTACAGCCTGGCCAAGATGACACGGAATGTTAACCATCACAATAAGTGAACCACATCCAAAGCCTGAAACTGCAGGTGTCACCTGTCCAGGAATAAGTTCCACTTGACTGGCTTCACAGGGCCCGGCCAGATCTTTAGGGGCAGCACAATTTTTGACAACTCTGTGCTGATGGCAACTCTGAGGCCGTCCACACTGGCTCCTAGAGCTGTAAAAGCCACACATACATGCCCAGTGCTTGCTGCAAGAATGCACAATTCAAGTGACACTTCAGCTAAGCCCCAAGGGATGGATGGGTTGGCCAGGCGAGGAATTGGAGGTGGTAGGCAGAGCCACAGTGTGTCCTTGAGCTGGCAGGGGCAGGGAGCATGCCAGCTATCATGCTGGATCTGTAGGTCTGAACTTTCCTGAACCGTGAGATGGCCTCTGGGGGTAATGAGGGGCCCCAACGTGGTAAAGGGCTGCAGGGTTTGCAGCAGGAAGGGACAAGGTCAGTCTGGTACTCTGGAAGAGTCCCTCTTACTGCCATGAAGATGATAGATTTGGGGTGGGGGGCCTGGGGTTGGTCATGGCAGGTGGAGGGACTAGTTAGGAGGCTGGTTTAATAACCCAAGTGAGATGGCAAGTGGGGACAGGAGTGCAGAGCCACCTGATATTCAGGAGCTTGGATCTACAGGACATGGCAATTTTTGGTGGTGGGCGGTGAAGGTAGAGGAAGGCATCTTGATGTCTCACTCTCGCAGAGCCCACGGGGCCTTCCCCCTGGCCCCACCCAGGCCTGGGCTCAGAACCTGAGGTCAGCAGACCCTTGAAATGATAGCAAAAGCAGCGTGTCTGCGCATAACCTCATTTCCCCGTTTTGAGTAGAGATTTCGTAGCTTTCATCAGATTCCCAAAGGGACCTCTGAGGCTGAGAGAGTGAGGACCACGGCTCCCAGGGAAGGAGCCCCTGGCCTAGATTCTTGTCAGAGTGTCTAGCTCCAAGACCGATCCATGTGTCCCTGAAATGAAGTGTGGGTGGGGAATCATTCTTCGATTTGCGACAATGCAATTGGTACCCAGCTCTGACAGCCTAAAGCACTCCTGGCTTATTAGCACAAAACCAAGGACACAACCCCAGTCCTGCAAAAAGGGGAGGCCGGGCGGCTCTTCCTGTTGGAAAGAGGCCAGGAGGACATTTGGGGATTTGATTCCTAATTGTTGTTCAGCATCACCGAGGGAAGTCTGACTGAAAGGCGGTCAGTGCTTCTGGTTTCCCAGGGAGGGGTGTAGCCCTGTCTGGCCTCATCGTCCATGTGACTGTCCCAGAGGCTGCCTCCTGCTTTGGCCAGATGGCACCACCAGCCACTTAATGACATACATTCCTGCTCTTGGATTTATTGACACAAGGCGCACAAAGCCCTGCTTAGGCAGGTCAGGGAGGCTCCCTACCTTCAGCCCAGCCCTGCTTCCCTCGAGGGGTTAATGACCCAGCCTGGCCGCAGGTGCCAGGCTCAGGCATCCCCAGACCCCAACTCAGAGCCTTTCTTCCCTGCAGAACCCGGGGCATGGCTGACAGAAAGGCACCCGGAAAGGGAGGGACTGGACACTCACTCCACTGGTCACTCTCCGCCTGCCCCTCCAGGTCCAGCCCCCCACTCCCCACCCTGTTTCTCTGCCACAGGAGACCAACTGGCTCCCCAGCGTCCTGGCTTTGGAGTTCCTACTGGAAGCGGCCAGTGGGGGTTGCCAGTAACAGATCAGAGCTGGGAAGGAGAGAGGGGCTGGCTTCCTTCCTGCCGGGCCGCAGGGGGCAGTGGGTGCCTCCCCTACGCACAGCCACAACAGCTCCCATCCAGCTCCATGGACAGCTCCCTCTCTTGCTGCGTTCTGTAACTGCCTCCTTCTGGCCTCAGACAGTAACAAGGGGCTTCATCAACCATCCTTTCCGGCTTCCTGACCTCGCCCACCCCTCGGGGTGGGTCATCTGCTTCCTGGGGGCCCTTGACAGGCCCCTAGGAAGCATGTGGCGAGAACCGATGGCAACGGCGATGGTAGCAATAATCATCACCACTTACCACACATAAGCGCACTCCACCACGCACTGCACCATGCACAGGTGCACTCCACCACGCACTTCACCACGCACAGGCGCACTCCACCACATACGCCACCACGCACAGGCGCACT
>NW_016803499.1:3409578-3417185 GCF_001698545.2 Rhinopithecus bieti | reverse complement strand
ACTCCACCACGCACAGGCGCACTCCACCACATACGCCACCACGCACAGGCGCACTCCACCACGCACAGGCGCACTCCACCACGCACAGGCGCACTCCACCACATACGCCACCACGCACAGGCGCACTCCACCACATACGCCACCACGCACAGGCGCACTCCACCACATACGCCACCACGCACAGGCGCACTCCACCACGCACAGGCGCACTCCACCACGCACAGGCGCACTCCACCACGCACAGGCGCACTTCACCTCGTATAGGCGCACTTCATGCACGGGCGCACTTCACCCCTCACCTCTCTGGACAAGCTTATGGAGTAGACGCTCTTGTTAGCCCCCACTTTACAGATGGGGAAACTGAGCTGTGAGGGTGCTGGATGGCAGAGCCAGTAGTCAAGGACACCAGAACTGGGAGGAAGCCGGAGCGACCTGGGAGTCTTCTCTGGGATACACTTGATCCTGCACGGGATGTGGGGGATCGCCTCTGGAGCTCTTGCAGGGGGGCCAATGGGTTCCACAGACCCTGGGGCCAGCGCTGCGGGGCGAGACTATGGTGCTGACCGCTTGCCCCTCTGGGGTCTGGACCCTCAGTGAATCCCGGCGCGGACACCGTGACCCTCTTCTCTGATCAGGCCTGGGGTCGGCTTACACGCTGGTGCCCTCAAGGGCTGGCTGAGCGAGATTTGCCGACTGTGGCAGTGTCGTCCCTGTCCCTGACGTGAGTGTGACCTCGGTGGCCTGTGCACTGCCCCAGACTTACCCCAGCGTTCAAGTGACAGGCACCTTACTCTCCATTTCCTTTCTATTCAAAGAGAAGATTAAAAGGGAAGTTGGTGACCCCGGGGTAATCGCGGGCGAGCTAAAAATACTCTCAATCAACAAACAAACCAGGTCAGTGATCAAAACACCATGAGGCAGCGATTCTGGGTGTGCAAAGGCCACCATTTATGACTGCGCGCTTGTTTGCCCAGAGAATGCCATGCCGGAGATATAGGATGGCAGTGTCCCATGGGGTACGCCGGGGCAAAATGACCCATGTCAAGTCAATAACCTCCGCGCTGCTTCACCTTCCCGTGCTGGAATGCCTTCTGCGTGCCTTCCTGGAAAGCACCCTGTGGCCCCGTGACCCAGCCTGGGCCGGCACCTTGAGTTGGGCACAAATTCAAGATGATGACTCTTGGAGCCCTTTGGCTGGCGGCAGAATGACGACACATTTCGCCCGGGCGGTTTATTGTCTGTTCTAGACTGAGAACAATTCTGGGCTGTTACGATGTGATTGCCCTGGGGTGCGTTATCAGCTTGAACTCAGGGCAGAGCAATACCCGTGCGGAGCAGCCGAGGCTATGTCACAGGGAGGGCCCTCCTGCTCTTTCACCCATAGTGGGGCTCGGGGCAATGGGTGCAGGGCTGGAGGAGGATGTGAGAGGCAGCTATTTCAGTCTTGAATATCAGGATTTTAACCCCAAACACATGTCTTGGTTATTATTTCAGCAGGCGTGCCCTAAATCACCTTGGGAAGACTTGAGCCTTTCAGAGCCTTGGTTTGCATAAAGTAGGGGCTGTGTCAGAGCCCCCTTATGGGGCTATCGAGAAGACTCCAGAAGATTCCACAGAATGAAGTGCTTAGCACAAAGCCTGGCACAGCATAGGTGGTTGAACATTGATGCTTTTGTTTGTTATTAGTACAGCTGTGTTGCTCATTTTATAGTCGAGATTCCACAAGAGGAAATCGGGTTGGAACATAAGGATATTTTACCCGTGGGTTCTCCAGGGGGTCCCAACACGGTCTCATTCTTGGCTTCATTTATCAAGCTGTCCCTCTCATTAGCCTGCAGAATGAGCTGGAGCTGAGGAGAGCTCCCTGGCCATGAGGAGAGCTCCTTTCTGGGGGACCCCAGCTCCCAGGAGCCGAGCTTCCAGGCTGCCAGGCCTGAGGAGAAGGAGATGACCCAGGGATGCTAGGAGGGGCTGAGCCCTCTCAGGGCAGGCCTCAGGCTTCTCTTGGAAGCAGGGGTTTGCCATCCAAGAAGCAGGCATGGCCCATGCCCATTGTGGGAGAGGGCGAGGCTGCACCACCTGCCTGCTTTCTGCCAGCACCCTTTGGCGGGCAGGCCAGGGTAGGCAGGGCCCCTTTGGGACTCTGCTGGAGGAGGTTTGGAGGTAGGGCTCTGAGGCCCCTAAAATTTGCTCCATGCATCCTTAGACGAGGGAGAGCTCCCTTGTCTGCGGTCAGAAGCCAGGGTCTGCAGTTAGGGAAGGGCAGAGGACGGCAAGGGCCATGGCCCTCATCTCACAGGCACTGAGGGAAAGCAGGGTCTCACCCTGGGTGACTCAGCTGGTTTTTGGCAACGATGGCTCCAGAGCCTGGGACCCCCATCCCCAGCCAGTGCTCTCTGATTTTCCAAAAGGAAATTTCCCTGTTTTTTCCCTCCTTAGGTCCATGAAGGGTATTTATCAATGGCAAAGGATGACGCCCTGCAGGTGTACGTGCGGCCCATGAGCCAGCTCCGTCCACCTTCAGCGGGAAGAAGCATTTTTCCAAGCATCTCAATGCTCGCATTAGCGCTCGATTGGCAATTAGCAAATGTCACAACCCCCACTCCCTGAGCGACAGTTGTTTCAGATGTCAAATTCCTGCCAAGCTCCACGTCTTGCTCTAAAACCTCTTTCCAGGGGTACTCGAGGGAAATTAGCATGATGCCAGCCGAGAAGAAAACCCCTCGGAGCTTGAGAATGGCGAGTCCTCCCGGGGAGAGAATTCAGCTGCAGGTTCCTATCGACAGTGAAAGATTAATTGGTGCAGAGTGAATTATGGAAATGCGTGAGGCCGTTTCTACCGACGATGCCTTTAAAACCGCGGTCACCCGCTGCAGCGCCATCGCACACCAGGTCCACAGAGGGCAGTGGAAGCCCCAGCCTCCTTTTGTCCTCCCCAAGAGGCCCCTTCCCAAAGTTAAATGTGTTTAGAAGCTGGCAGGGGATTGAACAGCCCTGCAAAGCAAACAACTCCAACCCTAACAGTGAATAAGTGCTTCCTGTGGACCAGGCACTTTGCATGGATTATATTTCCTTTATTCCCTAAAACAACTCTGAGATAAATTCTATTGCCATTCCCATTTTACAGATGGGGACACAGAGGGGATGCGACTTGCTGCAGGTGACCCATTCAGGGACTGCAGAACCAGGATCTGGCCCCGGTGGCCTGTCTCAGAGCTGGGTCCTTACCTGTGCCCTGCCAGGCGAGTGATCTGAATGGGCAGGCGGGGAGAAATCCCATGCCTCGATTTCCACCAGGAAAGTGTCTTGGTTTTCTGTTCACTGAATGGTTATGAGCCTTTGTTCCTGCAGGCTGGAGGGGAGGGGGACTGAGGACCAGGTGGGGAACAGTCTGTGTCTCAGAGCTGAGGCTTTCGTGGGGGAAGGGGGTTCTCAGGGAAGGTGAGGGGTGCTGGGTGCTGATGGGAGTTCTAGGGGCAGTGCCCAGATCCCCTGGGCTCTTGTTAAGATAAAGTTGAGGAGTCAGAAGGTCCAGGCAGGGCCTGAGATCTCATGTCACTCCCAGGCTTCCAGCAAGGGAGACCCTGGTGGTGAATTCCCAGCTGGTCTCTAAACCAGCCAGATGGAGATGCCCAGGAGGCTTTGCGCTCCAGTTTGATATAGGGGGCGGCCCAGTCTATTCATGGATGCCCCAGGCTCGGAGGCATGGCTGTAGACACAGGTGGGTCTGGGCTCTCGAGCATCAGTGTAATAACCTAATTTCATGAATGAGGTGAGTAAAGCCCAGGGACAGAAAGAGGTTCCCAGAGTCCCCAGCAGAGCCGGACTCAGGACCCTGGTCACCCTCGGCTGGCCAGGACCCAGCACAGGGGCCGTGGAGGTGGGGAAAGCCTCTGGTCCAGAGCGTCCCGACCTCCCTCGAATAAAAGGGGTGGCGTCGGTACTGCCTGAGAGTT
Source organism: Rhinopithecus bieti (assembly GCF_001698545.2). Classification (NCBI taxonomy): domain Eukaryota; kingdom Metazoa; phylum Chordata; class Mammalia; order Primates; family Cercopithecidae; genus Rhinopithecus; species Rhinopithecus bieti. Next base: position 3,413,229 of record NW_016803499.1, on the reverse strand, counting down.
ACAGTTGGCTCAGCCCACCTTGGAAGCCAGATTCTAGGAAAAACCGGAGTTCCCCTAAGGAAGAAGGATGCCGCCTTCCTCCAGCCTGGTCCCACTGGCACCACAAGATGGCGCTGTTTTGCGGGGTTTTTGTTTCTCTTTACAGCCTAAGCACACGGACCTCAGAGGTCTTCGCCACCTTTGATGTTCTTGGGTTTATGGCACTGAAGGTAATTCTGTTGTCCTGGTGCAGAGGGCAGAAGATGCCTTCTTGTAGGGCGCATGCGCATGTGTGATCGTGTGTCCACGTGTGTGATCACGCGTGCAGGTGCATGTGTGTGCATACGTACCCGTGTGAATCTTTGTATGCATGGCATATGCCCTTGTGTGTTTGTGCATGTCTTTGCCTTGTGTGGGCATGTGTGCATATGTATGAGTGTGTACATACATGTGAGTATGTGTGGTGTATGCTCCTATGTGTGCAGGAGTGTGTATATTTGTATGCATGGTGTATGCTCGTGTGAGCCTGTACTCAGGGGTGTATGTGTGCCTTTGTGTCAGTAGGTATTGTGTGCATGTGTATGTATATGTACATGTGTATTTGCCTGCATGGTACATGTGTGTGCCAGCGTGTGCACATGTGTATATTTTGGGCTGTGTGGGGATGTGTGCAGAGGCACGTGTATGCCTTTTTGCATGCATGGTGTGCACATATGTCTGTGTGTGTGTCTGCTGGACAACAAGAANCCTTTGATGTTCTTGGGTTTATGGCACTGAAGGTAATTCTGTTGTCCTGGTGCAGAGGGCAGAAGATGCCTTCTTGTAGGGCGCATGCGCATGTGTGATCGTGTGTCCACGTGTGTGATCACGCGTGCAGGTGCATGTGTGTGCATACGTACCCGTGTGAATCTTTGTATGCATGGCATATGCCCTTGTGTGTTTGTGCATGTCTTTGCCTTGTGTGGGCATGTGTGCATATGTATGAGTGTGTACATACATGTGAGTATGTGTGGTGTATGCTCCTATGTGTGCAGGAGTGTGTATATTTGTATGCATGGTGTATGCTCGTGTGAGCCTGTACTCAGGGGTGTATGTGTGCCTTTGTGTCAGTAGGTATTGTGTGCATGTGTATGTATATGTACATGTGTATTTGCCTGCATGGTACATGTGTGTGCCAGCGTGTGCACATGTGTATATTTTGGGCTGTGTGGGGATGTGTGCAGAGGCACGTGTATGCCTTTTTGCATGCATGGTGTGCACATATGTCTGTGTGTGTGTCTGCTGGACAACAAGAAGCGGCAAGATCTATCTCCTGTCGTCAGTAGCCCTTCCCCTCCTCTCTTTCTTGGCTAATGTGGAGCCAAAGCTGGGCCTGGCTGGGGGCACCTCCGGACTCTGCTCCATGCCGCCCTGTGGCCACTCGCACCTGGCTGCGGGAGCACTGTCTGCTATTTGTCTCCCTCACTGTACTCTGAGTGCCTGGAGGCCAGGTCTGGGTGGTGCTCAACCAGGGCTCCCCAGGTTTGGGCAGAGGACCTGGCCTAGAGTAAGAAGTTCCCTAGAGACCGATCAGGTCTCCAGGCTGAATACCGAGGGTCCAGTTGTCAGCAATATCTGAGAGTTCATTGAATTCACTCAACAGTCCTCGGAGGCAGGCTGCGTAATTATTCCATCTTGTGATGAAGAAACAGAGGCACAGAGAAGATAAGTGACTCACCGAAAACCACCAGCTATGAACAGGCAGCACCAGTGTCCAGCCCAGGTTTCAACTGAGGTTTGTGGGTTGAGATGAATAAATTATTCCATGGGCCTGAATATATATTTTTGGCAGGAGGTGCTTTATCTGCATTTTGTTACCAAAGGGATCATAAACCCTCCGTGCCTAGAGCAGGAGGCCATAGGCAAGCCTGCTCAAATGCCTCTTCCTCCAGGAAGCCTCCCTGACCTCTCTCAGAGAAAATTTCTGCTTCTCTGTGTTCCTGCAGACTTCAGGTTTCCACTTGGAGGTCCTCAGATGCACAAATTCCTTCCAAGCCTGTGAGCAAGAAGCCAGGGGTTTGGGGAGCCACTGAGGATTAAAGAAACCTGATAAAAGCTCCAGATGCTGGGACCATGTAGGTGTGCACAAAAATCAGCCCGGGTTTGAGAGGGTTCACTAACAATGCAGTGCTCTCCCGATTGCTGTCCTCCCTGCGGTGGCTGCAGACAGCTTTGCACTCCCTCAAACATCTGGAGTGGCCAGAAAAGACTGCAACCCCCACAGCTCTGCCAAATGTTTGTTCTCTGCTCTTCTTAATGGGTTTATCAAATTAATGGACCCATGTGACATGATCAAGTAGTTGTTCTGTTCCCCCTAGAAAAGCTGTCCTTGGCTAAAGTCCAGGTGTGGACCACAGGCAGGACCCTCTTTTTGTGGGGTGTTGGGGTATGCCATCCCACGTCTCAGGCTCTGTCCACCTCACCTTTCTTTTCTGTACAGTATTTAAGTCCAATTTGATTAAATTTATTATTATTTTTGAGACAGCATCTCACTTTGTCACCCAGGCTGAGTGCAGTGGTGTGATCTTGGCTCACTGTAGCCTTGACCTCTGGGGTCAAGCAATCCTCCCACCTCAGCCTCCCAAGTAGCTGGGACTACAGGCACAGGCCACCACACCCAGCTAATTTTTTGTATTATTATTATTATTATTATTATTATAGAGATAGGATTTTGCCATGTTTCCCAGGCTGATCTCCAACTCCTGAGCTGAAATGATTTACTTGCCTCAGCCTCCCAAAATGCTGGGAGTACAGGCGTGAGCCACCACCCCAACCGAGTTTGATTGAATTTTGCCTTTAGACTCTGAGTAGCATCCCCAGATCCCCAGGTAAAATGCCCACAGTGGAGCGTCCTGCAAGTCAGTGGCAGGTAACTCAGGAAACCCACATCCATCTAGGGACAGCCTTGCCTCCAGGACTCAGACTATAAAACCAGGGGCCCTGAGGGGCCAGAGTCATGGCTCTGTTTGCCTGCCCTACACGAGATGATAGTAGATCGAACACCAGTATAACACGACGAAGGAGAGGAGAGCTTGCCGGAGGAGACAGCACATCTATCCTGTGGTTTGAAAAAGAAAACAAAATTCCCCCAGGAATTCAGTAAGAAAAGCTCTCTGGAGCCGGGCGCGGTGGCTCACGCCTGTAATCCCAGCACTTTGGGAGGCTGAGACGGGCGGACCACGAGGTCAGGAGATCGAGACCATCCTGGCTAACACGGTGAAACCCCGTCTCTACTAAAAAAATACAAAAAACTAGCCGGGCGAGGTGGCGGGCGCCTGTAGTCCCAGCTACTCGGAGGCTGAGGCAGGAGAATGGCGGGAACCCGGGAGGCGGAGCTTGCAGTGAGCTGAGATCTGGCCACTGCACTCCAGCCTGGGTGACAGAGCGAGACTCCGTCTCAAAAAAAAAAAAAAAAAAAAAAGCTCCCGGGAATCCCACCCTCCCCCTCGACACCCCTCTTTCTTCCTGGCTGTTGCCTTCTGCCTGCACCTCTGTCACCCTTCCCTCCCCATCTCTCCATCTCCCTACTCTTCAGGGTCCCCGCAGAACATCTTCCCACCACGTGGCGCTGACCATCCCTGCTCCAGAGTGCCCTCCCCACTCTTCCCTCCCCACTCTGCCCTCCCCACTCTG
>NW_016803499.1:3380713-3409168 GCF_001698545.2 Rhinopithecus bieti | reverse complement strand
AAAAAAAAAAAAAAAAAAAAAAAAGCTCTCTGGAATCCCACCCTCCACCTCGACACCCCTCTTTCTTCCTGGCTGTTGCCTTCTGCCTGCACCTCTGTCACCCTTCCCTCCCCATCTCTCCATCTCCCTACTCTTCAGGGTCCCCGCAGAACATCTTCCCACCACGTGGCGCTGACCATCCCTGCTCCAGAGTGCCCTCCCCACTCTTCCCTCCCCGCTCTGTCCTCCCCGCTCTGCCCTCCCTGCTCTGTCCTCCCCGCTCTGTCCTCCCCACTCTGCCCTCCCCGCTCTGCCCTCATTCCTACAGATTTGTTGCCTGTGTGTTTTCTCTGCGGGGATAAGAGTTGCTTCTCTAGGGTGTATCTAGTGCATGGGAGACAGCGCTTCATATATGTTTGTTGGCCGAATGCATGAAGTCTGGGTTTGAAAACATGTCTCATAACCCAGAATATTCTATACTTACAAGGACCAGGCTTGTGAGCAGAGTCCTTGCTAAGTAGGCAGCCGCTCCTGTCTCAGGTCTTTGGGGACAGGAGTACATTAATATGGCAGAGAAGGCTGCACAGTCGTGTTCAGTAACTGCTCCGGGCCTTGGAATGTCCCCGTTGGTATAAATTAATGGTTTGGAGGTACCAAGTGCTGTGAGGTCTGCTTTTGCGTGTAAGGAAAGAGACGGGCTAAACTGAGATGGCTTCTGACTCTGGACTCGGAGGCATTAATTACTTAAATGAATAAGTATTAAATCAAAGGCCTTGCTTCAAAAATTAAACTCAGATTAGGTCCTTGCTCTACTTCCTGTAAAATCAAAAACATTTGCTTGAAGAATGGACAGCCGGGGTAGGGGTGGGGGCAGTGCCGAGAAGAAAGACCTCGGTGGCTGGCGTCGTCCCCAATTGTGGGGCTGTAGGTGCCTCCCGGGGAGGGGGCAGCTGCTCCCTGTGGCCCTGAAAGAAAAGTCCTGGCTCTGGCCAAGCCAGTGCACTGCAATGACCTCTCACCCCTGCGCTCCTGTGCGGCCAAGCCTGGAGGTGGGAGTAACCGCAATACCAGCAAGCAGGGGCCCTGGTTAGTGGAGTCCAGGAGACCAAGGTGGGGACTCTCAAGCCGGGAGCATTTGGAGCAGAAGCAGCAAAGGTTGGTGAGAAGACCAACATGAAAAGACCAGGGATGCTGCCTGGGTCCGTGCAGGGATCTTGAGGGAGAATTTGGAGGGGACCTTACACTCTGTAATTCTCCTGTTTTATCTTAATCAGACTTGCTCTGTTCACAGAACCCCCGTGACATTTCCAAGTGCCGGTCTAATCTTGCTTCCCACCCTAAACATTTCTTCCTTCAGCACGAAGGTCCAAACTCCTCTGTGAATGTCAAAGTCCCTGTGAAGCCGTCCCCAGGCAAGCTGGTCTCCTAAGGAATTTGCAGTTGGGCCTCTGCTCTCTCTGTTCACTGGCACTGCCTGGTGCCCTGGTGTGTCACTCACCATTCAGCTGTCCCTGATTTCTTCTCCACCCTTTTTATTCCCTCCCCAACAAATGCAGCCATTTACTCCTTCCCCGGGGAGCCCAGGAATCCTTTTAGTGCCTCCTTGATAGCAGCAGCTAAGGATGGTTACTGAACACAGACTCTGCCCAGTGCTGTTCCAGTCATGGCCCCACGCTGGTGCAGGCAGTGCTGGCGACGGCCCGTGTGGCGTGTGCAGCCTGTGTGCAGTGCCCTGCATTCTACTGGACCACCGGCTCCAACTTCAGATATGACTGAAGGCAGAGTCGTAGAGAGAGGAAGCCACCGGCCTCTGGCCACTTAGCAAGTGCCGGCCAAGCAGGACTCAGGCCCTGGCCCCTGGCTCCCTGAAGGACAGACCCTGGTCTTGTTCATTCTGTTCCCTTTGTCTCTGCACCTGGAATGGGGGTGGTGACGTGCTTCTCTGTGTCCAGGCTCCTTCCCCTCCAGAGGGGCCATGGCATGCTGGCCTTTGCCACCCACTCCCTTGACCAACTCCCAGGGCCCTGTGGGCGGCAGCAACCCTGCCAGCTCCCTGCTCCTGTGTCTGGCCTGAGCTAGGCGCTCGGCGTCACTGGAAAGGAGCTGGGCTGCCTGAGCTTCCTTCCTTGGGCTCCCCTGGCCAGAGGCAGCTGTTGTCCCCCACCGTGGGTGCACCAGGTCCCTGCCTCAGAGCCCCTCAGATGCCAAGGCTGTCCCCCAAGATGCAGCCAGAATGCCAGTCTGTCTCGGGGTGCCAGCATCCCATGGTGGCTGGAATTCCACACTGGGTCCACAGGCAAGTCTGCCCTGAGACAGCTGGCCTGGGGTGCCAGCCAGGGGAGCGCAGCTCACAGGGCCGTGTGGGTACCTCTCGGCATGGTGTGGGCACCTTCAATGCCTCTGATGGAAACCTGTGTCTGCAGGACCACCCACAGACCCCCCAGACCTGAGCTAGAGACGCCCCTGCCCTGGCCCCATGCATCAGAGGCCTGGTAGAGGGTTGATTGGCGGCCCCTAAGCCACAGCTACCTCAGAAGCTGGTCTTATTGGAAAGAAGGGTCTGTGCAGATGTCATTAAGGTAAGGATCTTGAGATGAGATCATCCTGGGTTACCCAGGTGGGCCCTAAGTGCCATGATGGGATCCTTATAAGAGGCAAAAAAAGAGAAGACACAGAGGGGAGGTGACCGTGTGACCACGGAGGCAGGGGCTGGTGGGAGGCAGCCACAGCTAAGGGGCAGCTAGAGCCCCAGAAGCTGGAAGAGGTGGAGCGGGTCCTCCCCTGACAACTTCAGAGGGCATGTGGCCCTGCCAACACCTCGATCTTGGACTTGTGGCCGGCAGAATTGCGAGGGATAAATGCCTGCTATTCATACTACCTGGTCTGTGGGATTTCACTGCAGCAGCTGCGGGTCACTGGGGCCACCTTGCCCGTAGGCTGTCAGGGCTGGAACTGAGGCTCAGAGAGTGGAGGCATGGCCATGACCAACACACTTCTCCCCACGCCCCCATTTCCTTTTTCCTGCAACTCAGGAGGCAACGGGGCCTACCCTGTAGGGTTTGGGGATGACTAAATAGTCTTATCACTCAGGGGGCTGCAGCAGGATGTACACCTAGTTGGTGTGGCATCCATTTTCACTGACATGGTCATGAATCTTTATAACTTGCCCAGTCCTTCAGCTTGTAGTGGGGAGCTCATATTTCAACCTAGGTCAGTCACCAGGCAAGGCCCAGGCTCATGAGAGCTTTGTGGCATCCTGGAAATGGGCACACGTGGATGGCCCCCTGAAGGGCCTGTAGTGTTGTCACTAAAGTTAACACTGGTTAAGCTAAACAGCTCCGTGTGGAGTTCAGGAACTGCCTGATCCAGGAGTGCAGGAGCTTCGTCCAATGACCACCTACATCTCTGGCACTTCTGACCCGGGCTGGCTCACAGTCGGTGCCCAGTGCCTTGGATCAGTGGATGGAAGCAGGGATGGGGGTCTCTAGCCCAGTCATGCTTGCAGCAGGGGTGGAATGTCTTTGAAGACACACAAGTCAGGAAGGGGAAGTGAGACCCTGGAAGCCCATCCCACACGGGGGCCTGAGGTCAACGTGAGGCGCCAAGGTATCCAGCAGAGGGAGCTGTGGGTGGGCGATGGTTTACCGGATTCCTGAGCAGAGGCCTGTGCAGTGCAGAGGTCTTTGTGTGGGAGGGCGGACGGCAGCTGGCAGGCACTGGAGGAAGCCAGCTTGGCCGTCTTCTCCTGTCCTGTCCCCAGCAGCAACCTGGCCAGGGGCGGCTCTGATGGGCTCAAAAAGGTGGGCGGCAAGCACCGGCCCGGCTGGCACTGACTGCCATGACCACATGCACCTGAGAAGAACTTCCCGCTGCCAGTCCCCCAGCGGGGCTGTGGGGTGAGTGCCAGTGAGCAGGGTTGAGCCCAGGAAATGGCCTTGGAGAGGAGCTGGGAGGCCTGACCACGCCTGGCCACAGAGAGGCTGAGCACTGAGCAGACTTGGTCCCGTGTCCCAGGCCACATTGCCTGGATCCAGTGGCAGAGGGAGGCCAGAGTACTTTCCAGAGCCCTGTTCTGCTAATCCACTCAACCAGGCAGGGGCAGCTCTGGCCTAGAGGTGGTGTGGCACCTGGGGCCTCTTCTGGGGCACCCAGGGCTCTGTCCCAGACGGCTGGGTCCAGAAATTCTAATTGGAGAACTAATAAATTCTAATAAAGAACACCTTCACGTGTCAGCGTCTTCCCATCTCATCAGGGTGGACAGAGCCCAGCGTTTCCCATGCACGTGACAGGTGGTCACCCATGCTGCTCTTCCCTGTCAATCCCTCCTGGCCTAGAAACCAGCATTGGTCCCAGGACAGCTGTATCACTTGTCTGAGCCTCTCAGCTTCTGGGTGGTGGTGTGGGTTTGAGTGGGCTGTGGGGCTCAGGAACTGCACTGGTGCACCCCACAGCCAAGAGGGGCATGACCAGTGGCACCCAGATGGGTGGGGCAGTGGCTCCTGATGGTACTCAGGCAGGGGGCCTGGTGGGAGCAGAGTGTGGTCAGGACCCCAGGCCAAGGGCGGCCTGCAGGCAGCTGGTGTCTGGGTGGCCTTCCCTGAAAACCCTAAATGCCAGCCCTCTGTCATCACCCTGGGACCCCGACATTGTCGTACAGCCCCTGAGAGTGTCTGAGCACTTTCAAATCCAGAGTCTGTCTCAGTCTGGTGAGGTGAGCAGGTAGATGGCATCACCCCACTGGCCAGAGCAGGGAAGGGTGGTGCCGGGCGTGAGACCCCACAGGGGTGGGTGGTGGGGCCAGCCAGGCCACCTCCCGGGCAGAGCCTCCTGGCAGGTTCTCCTGACGTGCAGTGCAGCCGGGAACCGAAGCTCGGTGCATCCTGTCTCTCACTTTACCTTGCTTCTGGGCTCTGTCCAGAGTTCCCTCATCCAATCCTTAGAGGGATATTTACTGAGCACCTACCATGTGCCCCACGGAACTCGCTGTAATAGAAACATCAGTATATAAGCACACTCCCGAGCAAGAGGGGGTGACCAACGCAGGGAGGGTAGCAGAGCAGGGGCACCCAGACAGCGGCTGGGGGTCTTTTGGGCTGGTGGTTCAGAGAAGGCCTGGGGGCTCTCCGGCCTGAGCCCTGCTGAGCTCCGTCGGGGCTACAGGCCCAGGGCAGCACCTGCACGGAGCAGGAGCTTGTCAATTCCTGAGGACAACTGGGGAGAAGGCAGGAGCCCGGCCAGACAGGCAGCCTGGAGGCTGGCGGGGCTCTCGTTTCAGGTCGAACCACCCAGTCCAGCCCACCTGCTGTCTGTAGGAGCCTTGAGGTGGATGGGAATTCCTCGAGAAAGGGAAGGAGCAGGTCTGATAAGAGGGCAGGGAAAGACCCGGAGTGCCCCAGCTTCTGTCCCCAGTGGCTGGACCCTCAGCTTCCCCAGCTGTGAAGTGAGGAAGAGCTGGTCCTGCCCACCCCTTACAGAATCCGTGAGTGGGGGATGCCTGAGAAAAGACTTGGCCAGCCCGGCTCCCACTGAACAAAGTGTCTGTTGGGGACGGGAACCAGATACTGGGACCTTACCTTCCCCACTAGCTACCCGTGAGTCTGTGTGCGTGAACAAGCGACCAGGGGCTGATGGGCAGCCCCTGAGCCTGGGCAGCTGACCCTGGGCAGGGCCACCCCTCCCTCTGGCAAGGGGCCCAGCATTCTCCACCCCCTGCTTCTCTTAAGGCTTCCGAAAAGGCCTTGAGATGCATAGAGTTCATTTGCTATTTTTAAAAAACAAACATTTTAGTCCCTTTGAAACCCTCTGTCCCTTTTTCCTCAGAGGCCTGCCCTCCAGGAAAGTGACATGGGCTGGTGCGGCAGATGCTGATCTCTGTGCCCAGGAAGGGGCCAGGCCTGCGGCAGCCCAGCCTTCTTGCTCTGCAAAGAGGCCTGACCGCAGCAGCGGCAGCTGCCCAGGGAGGGGCTCTGTGCAGCAGGCCCTGGGAGGAGGGAGGCTTGTAAAAGAAACCTTCCCGGCCCCTTCTTGGGTCTCTGCAGGACACCGTGCCTTCCTGGCCCCTTCTTGGGCCTGGGTCTCTGCAGGACACCGTGCCCGGGTGAACTGTGGAGATTCCAATGCCCCTCCCCCCACCAAAAAGGGTCCCACCATTTGGCTCATCAAAGCCATTTCGTCCCTGGCCAGGGCCCAATTCACACCTGGTTGCAGGTCAGTGAACAGGCCAAGAGGAGCTGAGATGTGTTTACGATGGGGGCAGGGGTGGCGGCACAGTCTGGCGTCCTGGCCCCGGGAAGCTGGAGCCTACAGAGCTGGCACCTTTTGGAGCTGCTGGTGGGCTCTTTCTCCCCCTGCACATCCCACCCCCACTTCACCCTGGGCCAGCAGGAGGGTGGTCCCTCAGAGCCAGCTCCCAGAATGCAGCTAGGGTCATAGGCCTGGGAAGTGGCCACAGGTGGGTGTGCTAGGTCCTGCTTCCTGCAAGAAGCAGCAGCAGCTGGGGACCCATGGCAGCCACCCGCTCCGGGGCTGCCACTGCCACTTGCCCAGCCAGTCTCCACAGGGCAGCAAGAGTGGTCTTTACGAAAGTGGATGGGATCCCCAGACCCTCAGCTTACAGCCTTCCAGAGCCTTCCACCGGGTTCAGAGTCCTGGCTGCCCCACCACTGTGGCCTCTTCCCCGAGGCCCCCTCCCCCGGGTCTCGAGGCCCTGTTCAACCTCTTCCAACATCATGCCTGGACATCCCCTCTGCCAGTATCAGGGCAATTAGCAACTCCTCGGGTAGGTCTTTCCAGACCTTCCTGACCCCCTTCGGCCCCCAGGTGCCTCTCCTCGAACTGACACTGCCTTACAAATGTGATGACTGGATGAACATCTGTCTTCCCCGCTGAACTCTGGGCTCCCTGGGGGAGAGATCCTGTTAATGTTTGCTCACCTCTGTGCCCCCAACCTCATAGCACAGGCTGGGCACAGCAGGCGTGTTGGTTGGACTGAGGATGGGGCAGGGTATTTGCAAGTGTCCTGGTCAACTCTGTCTGTGGGGCTGAGGCTGTGTCCTTCTGTGTTCAGACAGGCTGAGGGGGGCCCAATGGGGATCTTTCTAGAGAGGACCCAGCCTTTCCTCCCTCCATGGGAGGGACATGCCTGGGGCTGGGGCAGCTGAGGCCTCAGGTGACTCCTTGGGCAGAGCCCTGGGGCTTCCAGCTTGAAACCTCCTCCAGCCCCCCCTCCACCAGTGGGCACCTGCCCAGCCAGAGACAAAAGTAGGGGCTTTGCACTTTGCCCAGCACCTCAAAGGCCCATGAGGAGACTGGGGCTCAGGAGAGGGGGCAGAGGTAGAGGACACAGCTCTAGGCTACATCTGAGGCCTGCACAGGCAGGATGAGAGACCCATCGGATGTTTACTGTGGCTGCTGTAATAAATGACCCCAGATGGACTGGCTGAAGACAGCACAAGTGTCTTCTCATGACGTGGAGATCAGAAGTTTGAAATGGGCTCACTGGGCTAAAATCAGCGTGTCGGCAGGACTGGGTCCTCTTTCTGCTGTGTCGGGCCCTGGCTTCCTTCTTACCGGCAGGACTCCCCTCAGTCCCAGAACAGCCTTCTCAGGCAGGTGTCAATATCATCCCCGTTGCACGGGTGAGAATTATAACCAAACCAAAGTCGCCCAGGAGAACCGGGACTTCAGTCTGACCGAGGGAGTGGGGACCATTTGACCCCACAACCCACACACCACTGTGCCCCAACCCTGCAGCCCTCTGTGCTTGGTTTTAGCCTTAACTTAAAAAGAAAATGGGCATATGATGTACATACAGGAAAGTGTGCAGCTTTTTCTCGAATAAGCTCACCCACATAGCCATCATTCTGGTCAATAGGACTCACCAAGCTACTCATAGCTCATTGTTAGGGATCAAGACAGAAACACAGGCCGGGTGCGGTGGCTCTGCCTGTAATTCCAGCACTTTGGAAAGCCCAGGTGGTTGGATCATCTGAGGTCAGGAGTTTGAGACCAGCCTGGCCAACGTGGTGAAACCCTGTCTCTCCTGAAAATACAAAAACTAGCCGGGCGTGATGGCAGCCACCTATAATTCCAGCTACTCGGAAGGCTGAGGCAGGAGAATTGCTTAAACCCGGGAGGCAGAGGTTGCAGTGAGCCGAGATCGTGCCACTCCACTCCAACCTGGGTGACAAGGTTGAAACTCCTTCTCAAAAAAAAAAAAAAAAAAAAAACACCATCAACACCCAAAAGAGCCCATCACCACCCAACACCTTCCTCCAGGGCCAGCCACGATCCTGCTTCTAGCACCCTCTGGGGCTCGCCTGGTTCTGTGCTTCGCAGACAGAAATTGTTTGTCTATGTGTCATGTGTGGCTTATTCACCCACGTGTGTCAGATGCAGCCCTGTTCTCAGGGGCGGGTACGGGCCGAGTGCTCTCGCTGCTGCACAACACTCCACTGTGTGAAGACCCCACAGTCTCCTTACTTGTGGAACCATCTAAGGGCCTCTGTGTAGAGTCCAGCTCAGAGCTCTGGCTGAAGCTACAGTGACCATCCCAGCACAGCCCTTTGATGTGGGGGGTAAACACCTCCGCTGGATACCTACCGGGAGCAGACAGGCTGGGAGAGGCTCATTCTCTTCTGGTAACAGTTTTATTGAGATATAATCCACACACCATACAGTTCGTCCATCTAAAGTGCGCAACGTACTGGTTTGGGTCCATTTAACAGAGTTGTGCAACCATCATCACAGCCAATTTGAGAAGGTTTCCTTTCCTTTTTTTTTTTTTGGGGGGGGGGCCTGTTGCCCAGGCTGGAGTGCAGTAGTGCAATCTTGGCTCACCGCAACCTCCGCCTCCCAAGTTCAAGCCATTCTCCTACCTCAGCTTCCTGAGTAGCTGGGATTACAGACGCGTAACACCACGCATGGCTAATTTTTTGTATTTTTAGTAGAGATGGGGTTTCTCTCTGTTGGTCATGGTCAGGTTGGTCTCAAACTCCTGACCTCAGGTGATCCACCCGCCTCGGCCTCTCAAAGGGCTGGTATTGCGGGCGTGAGCCACCACACCCAGAGAACATTTTTATCACTTCAAAAAGAAGCCTTTTAGCGATGAACCTCCCCGCTTTCTTCCATCTCTCCTGGCTCTAAGCAACCATTCATCTACCTTCTGTCTCTATAGATTTGCCTGCTCTGGACATCACTGGATCGTATGAGGTGTGGTCTTTGGTGACTGATTCTTCCCCTGAACATGCTGTCTACAAGGGCCACCCATGTTGCCGCATGCCAGCCCTTCATCCCTTTTTAGGGCTGAGTAATATCCCATGGTGTGGGTGGGTTACATTTTGTTTATTCCTCTGTCAGTGGATGAACATTTGGCTCATTTCTGCTTCTTGGCTGTTACGAATAATGCTGCCATGAGCATTCCTGTACACGTTTTTGTGTGGACACGTGTTTTCATTTCTCTTGGGTATACAGTTGGGAGCAGAATTGCTGGGTCCTATGGAAGGTCCATGTTTAACCTGTTGAGGAACAGAGAGACTGTTTTCTAAAGCAGCCACACCATGTAGCCTTCCCACCAGCCAGATAGGAGGGCTCTGATTTCTCCACGTCGGCATGAACACTCCACATTATCTGACTTTCTGGCCATCACCGTCCTGGGGCTGTGCGGTGGCGAGGCTGTCAGTCCTGCCTGGATGTGCAGGTTACAACACTGCCCAAGAGGCTTCCTTGGGGGACAGGAGTGCCTATGCCTCTTCCTGTTTCTCTCCAGCTTGGGAGGCTCTGGGATCCGGGGTCATCCCTAACGTCAAACCTCAGTGGTGTCCCCCTGCAGCCCCCAGGCTCGATCCACAGTCACCAAGCAGTGGAGCCACCAAGCAGTGTCTCTCTAATTTCCACTGTGTGCTGCTCTTCAGGACTGAGGTTCCCCTGGGGCTGGTCTCTGAACCCTTTGTTTTCAAACAGGAATGAGAAACTCAGCACCTCCTGATGGAACACCTGCCGTGCATCTGGCCATGTTCTAGAAGCTAGAGCTTCGGGGTGAATGGAGGAGGGAGAGACCTGGTCTCCTGGACCTCGTGTTCTGGTGGAGCAGGCAAATAGATACATGCGATTATTCAAATCGCAAAAACTGCCTAAAGGCACTAGTGGGGTGACGTCAGCAGGGATCTGGGGTCAGGGGCCCCAGGGCAGGGTGCAAGGGGCTGGGGCCGCCTCTGGGGTGGACGGTGAAGGCTGGTGCCCCTGGACAAGCTCAACAACATGCTTGCACAGGTAGAAGCCCAGGGTGTGGATTTGAGGCAGAAACGGCTCTTCTCTGCAACCCGGCCTGTGAGCTGTGGGCCACGCATTCCTGAGCCGGGGCCTTCGAGCTGTGTGTCTGAGTGGGGAGGTGGGTTGGCGGAGCCTTTAATCAGGCCAAAATTGCTGTGGCTGCCCTGAACAGGCACACGAGGAGCCGCGAGGCTGGCACAGCCATTAATTCTAGTTTGAGCCAGTTTAATAAATAGCTAAATAAAGAAACTGAGAACAGCTTCACAATTAACCCGGATTCCTCGCTAAGTGGTAGGTAGTTTCTCGTTTTCCTAAAAATAAGTTCTTTCCATTGCCTGGTGGTGAAGCCGTCAGAGCCCTCTGCAGGACGAAAGGCCCTCCTGGCTGCTGGAATACAGTTGTGGTAGATGTAAAAGTTCCCTGCAGTTGGAGCAAAATAACTGAGGAGTTAACTCTAAGTAACTAACTGGTGAGTCCTTTGTAGTTCCAAAGCAAACAAAACCAAACACACGCACGAAGACTCCAGATGCCAGCAACTCCTCAGGCACCGCAAAGAAGCCATTTGCACCTCAGCCTGCCGAGCTGTGGACCTGAAACTGTCCCCAGGGAGCCAGGGAGACTCATGAGCGGTCCCCATGGGCCACTCCAGGGAGATCTCCCTCCCATCCAAGATCTTCCTGGCAAATCACAGTGGAGGCCGACATCTGGGTTCTGATCCCAGCGCAGAGTGAGCCCGGGAGGGACATTTAACCTCTGAGCCTCACTTCTCCTCCATAAAAGTGAGTGCCTGGGGGGCCTCACCCACAGAGTTGTGGGGTTCAAAGGCGGGAGTGTGGGAAGCATCCTGTGGCTGCTGTCCTGACACCAGCTATGGTTCTCAGAACTGCCATGGCAGGAGGGAGGTTTGGAAGCAGGTAGGGTTGTCTGGGACAGGAACTCAGGGCTCCTGCCTCTCTGTTTTGGGGTTTCTCAGATGCCAATTATCATAAAGGATCCTACCTCCTCTCAGCATTCCAGGAGCTGCCCATGTCCTCAGTCTCATGTGCCCTTACAAAAAACAATGGGATCTGAGGGAGCATTCACCCATTCTATGCAGACGCAGGGCCAGAAAGCCATCAGGGCCTCGTGGAAGCTGGGCCGGCCCAGGGCTGGACCTCGGATGCAGCTGTATCATCCTTTCTTCTCTGCAGCAGCCCCCACTCCACCCCAGGACAAAGCCTCCCAGGAGACGCTCCACCCGCCTTTACCCGCTTCCGAGTTCATGTCTCAGCTGCACCTGGTCATCCTCATGGTGGGACCAGGTCTGTGGGTGTTTTAGAAATTTGCTGAGGTTATGAGTTGAATTGTGTCCCCCCAAAAGTTTGTTGGAGTTCTGACCCACAGTGCCTCCGAATGTGATTGTATTTGGAGATGGGTTTATGAAGAGGTAATTAAGCTAAAATGAGGCCTTTGGGGTGGGTCCTAATGCTGTAGAACTGATGTCCTTGTAAGAAGAGGAGATGAGGACACAGACACACACAGAGGGGTCTGTAAGCCAAAGAGAGAGAGGCCTCAGGAGGAGCCAGCCCTGCCACACCTTGGTCTGGGCCTGCAGCCTCCAGGACTATGGGGGAATCCATTTGTGTTGTGGAAGCCACACTTTGTTCCAGCAGCCCAAGCTGATGAATACAGCTGGGAATACGCTGGCCTCTTCTGATCTCTCTGAGAAGGTTCTCTACCCTTCCCTCCCTCAGCCAGGGCACATGAGCTGCCAAGAAAAAGGACACTTATCATGAAGTTCTCCCAATGTGCTGGCCACACTCTCTCCTGTGATCCGGGAGCTGTTTTTAAGTGTAACTTTCAAAATCAACCTGAGCACAGGGAAGCTGAGTAACTGGCCCAGCCTCACACAGCATCCGAGCCCTGCGTTTGACCTCTTGCCTCCTGTCTTTGGGGGCCTGGAGCCCACGGTCCGGTGAAATGGGGCCTGGAGCTGCTGTCTATTGTGGGACTGGAAGGTTCTGGAAGCTCGCTCCAGCCATGTAGCTTTATCGGACTCCCAAGTTGTTTGTTGATAAGCTACATGTAAACAGGGAGGAGTTGTGATAATTAATGCTATTAAGTGATAAGTGCTGAAGTACGTGGGGCAGCCGAAGGAGAACTTGGCAAGAGAATCAGAAAACCGGCAGCTCCAGCAGGTGGAAAGGACGCCTGTCACCTACCAGAACCCTGCCTCTGCCTCTTGCCTCAAGCTACAGCCTCTTCCACTTCTTGGACGCCTCACACCACTTCCTTTTGGTTGGTTGGTTGTATTTTTTTTAAAATAATTAATAGACTATTTTTAGTACAGTTTTTGATTTACAGAATAACTGATCAGATATTACATAAGGTTCCACCCACAGTCTCTCCTGTCGTTGACATCTCGCCTTGGTGTGGCACATTTGCTGCAACTGAAGACCCAATATCAACACACTGTCATTCTCTAAAACCCACAGTTGACATCAGGGTTTACTCTTGGTGTTGCACAGCTCCATGGGTTTTGCCAAATGTGTAATTTCAAATCCAGTATCCTATAGAAGGGTTTCATCACCCCAGAAATCCCCTGCACTGCACCATTTAAAACATGGGCAAAAAGCCAGGCTCTGGTTGACCCGTGAGCCAGGTAGGCACACTCCAACACATGTTCCAAACAAACCTGATAGATACACAAAGACTGGGGTTCAGGTGAGTGTGACAGGTATAGGTGGGCAGGTGAGTGTGATGGGCATAGGTGAGCAGGATGGCCCCGGGTGGGTGTGATGAGTCCAGGTGAATGTGATGGGCCCAGATGCATGTGATGGGTCGGTTGGTGTGATGGGCCCAGGTGGGTGTGATGGATCCAGGTGGGTGTGATGGATCCAGGTGGGTGTGATGGGTCCAGGTGGGTGTGATGGATCCAGGTGGGTGTGATGGATCCAGGTGGGTGTGATGGATCCAGGTGGGTGTGATGGGTCCAGGTGGGTGTGATGGGTCCAGATGCTTGTGATGGGCCCAGGTGGTCACGATGGGTCCTGGGGGGTGTGATGAGCCCAGGGGGGTGTGATGGGTCTATGTGGGTGAGATAGGTTTAGGTAGATGTGATGGGCCCGGGGGATATAACAGGTTCAGTGAATGAGATGGGACCAAGTAGGCATAATGGGCCAGGTGGATGTGATGGGTTCAGGTGAATGTGATGGACTTAGACAGATGTGATGGGCCTAGGTAGAAATGATTGGTTCAGGTGGATGTGATGCATTGGTTCAGGAAGGTGAGACGGGTCCAAGTGGATGTGGTGGGCCCAGATAGGTGGGGCATGACATACAATTTTCCCTCACTGTGTTTATCTCCTCTCTGTCTCCATATTTAAGGTAGATTAACTACAGGCTACATGTGATTGGACCTCACCTTTTCATCCCCTTTGTCTGCTTCTGCCTTGTACCTGGGCCATTCCATTAGATGCATTTCCTGCCGTGGCTGAGCCAGCATCTCCCATGGTGCTCTCTGTTTCTCTCTGTCTTGCATTCTTGGTCCCTGTCTTTCCTCTTCCTCCTCATTCTTTTGGATCAATTGAGTATGATTTCATTTCATCTCCTCCACCGGCTGATTGGCTTTACCTCCTTGCTTTCTTTCTTTGGTTATTTGTTGAGTACAACGTTGTCCAATTCATGGCCCTAGGGCTGCATGTGGCCCAGGACAGCTTTGAATGCGGCCTAACACACATTTGTAAACTTCCTTAAAAAATTTTAAATGTTTTTTTTTTTTTTTTTTTTTTTTTTTTTTTTAGCTCATCAGCTGTCGTTAGTGTTAATTTTATGTGTGGCCCAAGACAATTCTTCCAATGTGGCCGAGGGAAGCCGAAAGATTAGACACCCCTGGTTTAGTATTTGCTTTGAGGTTTCTGTGTTACGATCTACCATTCCAGAATGTCGTGCAGTTTCACACTTGGCGGAAGAACCATGCAACGTATTTACTCTCTCAGCTTTTGTGCAATAGTTGTCATCTCTTTCCTTCCACAGATTTTACAAACTCCAGAACACTCTACACTGACCTTGGCTTTAAACAGCCAGTCATATGTTAAGGAGGCTTTACAAATAAAAGGAGAATGTTGTTTCATTTATTTTACCACCTCTAAGAAGCAGCACATGAGAGAGCCTGTTTCTCTGATTTTTTTTGCTAATTCTGGGCATTATGATTTTTCAAAAAATATCTGACCTTTAGGGCAAAAAAAGTAGTGTTTTTTTTTGTTTTTTGTTTTTTGTTTTTGACGGAGTTTTGCTCTTGTCGCCCAGACTGGAGTGCAATGGCACAAGCTCAGCCCACCTCTGCCTCCCAGGTTCAAGCAATTCTCCTGCCTCAGCCTCCCAAGTAGCTGGGATGACAGGCAGTAGCCACCACACCCAGATAATTTTTGCATTTTTAGTAGAGATGGGGTTTCCCCACGTTGGATAAGCTGGTCTCAAACTCCTGACCTCAGATGATCCACCCGCCTCGGCCTCCCAAAGTGCTGGGATTACAGGCATGAGCCACCACGTCCAGCCAAAATGTAGTGGCTTTTTAAAGCTCTTTCTTTTTTGCGTGTTTTTTACTAACACATAATTGATGAGGACAAATTGTCCATGTTTATGACGCACAGTGTGATGTTTTGATACATGTACACATCATGAAAAGATTGCCACAATCAAGCTGATTAACATGCCCATCATCTCACAGGTTATCATTTGTGAGTGTGATTTTCAGTTATATGACACATTATTAACTAACTTTGTACAGTCACCATGCTGTACAAAGACCTCCAGAATTTATTCTATGTAACTAAAACTTTGTATCCTTTGGGAAAATAGTATGGGTGTAGCGGGCATTCCTTTGATTCTAGAGCATTGATTGTTTTTGTATTGTATAGAGTAATAATATTGAACATTTATTGAGCACTTGTGTGATAGGCCCTGCTGTGCCGTGTGTGTCAATGAAGTCATTGATTCCCTAAAACAATTCTACAAGGTGGCTCCTATTTTGTTGTTGTTGTTGCTGTTGTTGTTGTTGTTGTTGTTGTTGAGACAGAGTCTCGCTCTATCGCCCAGGCTGGAGTGCAGTGGCCGGATCTCAGCTCACTGCAAGCTCCGCCTCCCGGGTTTACGCCATTCTCCTGCCTCAGCCTCCCAAGTAGCTGGGACTACAGGCGCCCGCCACTTCGCCCGGCTAGGTTTTTGAATTTTTTTAGTAGAGACGGGGTTTCACTGTGTTAGCCGGGATGGTCTCGATCTCCTGACCTCGTGATCCGCCTGTCTCGGCCTCCCAAAGTGCTAGGATTACAGGCTTGAGCCACCGCGCCCGGTGGCTCCTATTATTATGTGTATTTCTACACATAAGAAAACTGAGGCACTCAGAGATTGTCCCTGCCTTGCTCCCACTGCTGACAAGCAGCATAAGGGCCCCCCATGGATGCCTCCTCAGGCAGCCCAGGCCAGGCAGGGCATGGTGGGGGCCACCTGCATGAGCCACTACTCAGAAAACATCTGCTGGGAGCAGAAAATGCCACTGCTGCTGTAGCCCATTCACAGCCTCGTCCCCATCCTCTGTGGCTGCAGGCCCCACTCTGTTGCCATGGCACCTTGGCACACACTGGCTTCCTGGCCTTCCTCCCTCCACCCCTGACCTGGCTAACACCTTCTCTCCTTCAAAGAGGCCGAGTGGCTTTGTTCTGTGTCCTGTACTCCAGGGATCTCATCGCACCCATTTCTGTCGTTTTATCATCTCCCATCATGCTGAGAGTTGGTGAGTGACCACCGAGGCAGGTGTTGCCTGTCATTAGATGCCAGGCGGGCATGAAGCTGGCCTGGGGGTGGTCAGGGCCACCCCAGTGGGAAATCTATGCTAGGCTTCAGGAGGTGGCCAGCCTAGGACAGGGCCACTGGGGGCTGTGTTCTCCTCAGGAGCAGTGGCCACACAACCCTGAAATCACCCAGGTGGTGGTAGGGCAGGATCCGTTATCCACACTGCGTGACGAGGGTCTCTTCCCTGCCAGCCCGTGAGCAACCAGAGAGCACAGGCGGGAGCATGTCCTGGGGTCCTGGGGTGAGACACTTGATGTCCCCAAGCCTCAGTTTTTCCTCTATTAAATGGGGTAATGACTGTAGTCCCACCTGATGGAGTTGAACAAGGCAATGTGTGTGAAGGGCTCGGCCAGCATGGGGAGCACGCAGAGAAGTGCATCCCTGGACTGATAAAGGGGCCGGGCCCACTGAGTGCCTGTTACAGGCGTGGGACAGTGAGGGGTGCTGGCCACTGGGTGTCCACATCTGCCCACCAGGCATGGACAGCAAAGAGCCCAAAGAAACTGTGCGCTTGGATGCTTTTGATGTGTGTGAGGACAAGGTGACTTCAGCTCTGTGACGGTCTCCCTGAAGGTGCAGAGGCTGGGGCTGAGCGGGGACCCTGTCCCGAAGCGTGGCCACAGAGAGAAGACCTCCTTCTACTGCGGGGGACTTTGTGCGGCTGGCCTGTGTGCTGGCTCTGGCGGCCAGAGACAAAGGGGTATGCGGCCGGGCCGGGGGCTGGCATAGCGAGCCGGCAGCCAAGCAGAACAAATCCTCCGAGGCCTTCCTGTGCCTCCCCCGCCTGCAACCCGAGCTGGTGCGCGGGGTGGCTGCCCGGGGTGGGGGCTCCGCGGCGGCCTTGGGGCAGCAGTGAGTATTCACGGTAATTTGAGGGCTTCCACTGGGGGGTTCCCAATCATTTGATGTGGCAATTAGCAAGGGGACTTTTGTCGTCCGGAAAGACACAACCGCCTACTTCAATCACCCTGTTTATGCCCCACAGAAGCCAAACAACCCCAGCGGCAGATAACGGGTGGACTTCAAACGACTCCAGGTCGGGCGTCCCTGGAACCCCAGGCCGTGCTGCACCCCCCACCTTTCATGCAGCCAAAATGCTCCTTTTCCCATGAGAAATTCCGGCCTTAATGGCACTGGATGACAAAGGAAGGCGCTCGCCCACCTCGAGCCCTTTTTATGTGGGACCTAGCTCTGGTGGTGGACGGAAGAAGGGCAAGGTACAGGGGATTCCGAGGGTACACGGACCCCATGAGGGGGGTGGGCCAGAGACTCCCTGGATGCCCATAAGGGCCTGGGTCCTTGCCCCCGTACAAGGGGTGGCAGCTCAGGACCTGGGCTTTGCTCTCCTGTTCCCCGTGAAGAGCCCCTGCTTCCAGAGGGCGAGCTCCACTTTGGGTCAGATGCAAACTCCCCAGTCGAGGACGGTGACGATGACGACAATGATGATGATGTCAGCACGCTGCTGCTGGCAGAGCACATGCTGGTGTCAGGCCCTGTGCCAGGCACATCGACCTGGCTTCGGCCCTGAGGGAAGCCTGTTTACAGACCAGGCTGGACAAGGTTTCGGGACTCGCTCCAGGTCCCACATGGGGCAGCTGGAGCAGCGGGGCCCGGAGAAAGAAGCCAGTGGGAGTCACTGGCCCGGAAGCCATCCAGCTGAGGCCCTGGCCTGGCAGCTGAGGACAAGCCTTGAGGTCTCGCTGAGTCTCACCCGAAACATGGAACTCATGAAACCACCAGCCACTGCTGCAGCACGAGGCTGTTGCGAGAAACAACAGAAAAAGCCAAAGCATTACACAGGGCAAGTCCTCAGCCCATGCTCAGTGCTTAGAAAAGCTCAGGAAACGTCCCCTCTCAGCTTCTGCTTCCCTGCCCTGGAGATGCTGATGGAACGTCAGGATGGGGAAGGGGGTCAAATGCCTGGCACAGCCACCTGTGGCTAAGCCTGTGTTGATCTATTCCTCGCTCCCCATTACTCAGACATGCTCGGGACCTGGCTAAGACTACACCTGATCATCTGAGCCTAGGCTCTCCATGGGCTGTGGCAGCAGGAACAAGCAGAGGGAAGAAAACGGTGGTGGGATGTCCAAGCTCATCCTCTTGGCAGCCAGCTGCTATCCACGTGTTCATAAAATAGACACACACGTGCCCTGTGGGAGGAATCAGCCCATCCATTGATTGATTGACTCATTTCAAAGCCCTCCGTATGCCCTGAGCTGTGCATAGTCTGGCGAGCAGGACAGCCCTATCCTGACTGAATTTGTGCTTGGTGAGAGGCAGGCCATGACGACACAGACAATAGGATAGTTTCGGATTGTGGTCGGTGTGTTAAAGACAGTGAAGCTGGGCAATGTGGGAGGCGAAGGCAAGAGACGTGAAGGGGCTCTCCGGGGAGGTGAGCCTGGGGAGACCTGTGGGAAGAACACATTTGTCAGCTCAAAAACAAAGAAAGTGTCAGTATGGCTGAAGCAGTGTGTTGGGGAGGGCGTGGGGTGGGGGGCACTGGCAGGGGTGACTGACAAGGGCCTGGTTGTAGGAGGCCTTGTGTGCCAGCCAAAGGAGCTTGGTTTTAGCCTGAATGCCCAGGGGCTATTCAGACATTGCTCCAGCCTTGCAACGTCCCTACTCCAAAGCTTCAATGGCTCCCTATTGCCTCCCAAAGGCCCTCTTTCTCGCACAGGGATTCAAGACCCTGTACAATTTGGACCTAACACCCTTGATGATCAAAACTCCAGACATTCTGTTTAAGCTTCAGTCTGCCGAGAGACTCCCCAACTCCTAAATGTCTCCCTGGTCCTGCCTCTGCACTTTTGCTAAGCCATGCTTCCGTCCAGAACGTCATAGGGAACGAATGTCTTTCCAACAGAAACTGCAGCATTCATTAAGGCCCTGTGAAAACATCAACATCCCAGGAGGCTGCCCCAGCACCTTGCCCAGGCTGTCTGACACTGTCCAGCCTCCGTGGGTAAATCGTTGTGTGGCCTTAGGTGAGGTGTTAACCTCTCTTATCCTCCTCTGTAAAATGGGATAGTAATAGTAACTACCTCCTGGGGTTGTTGCTAGGATTAAAGGAAAATAGTAAGGCGCTGTTAGAAATGGGAAATGGTTGGTATCACCATATTTCATAGAAGATAAGGCACCACCAATTGTTGTAAGAGACAACATTATTTTATACTCCACTAAGGGTGAAAAAAAAGCTGACAGACCACGACACAGCCCAGAAAGGCCCTCTGAGTGAGCAGAGGAGTTAGAGAACTGTCCGAACGTTAAGTTAAAGAAGCACAAGGACATATGTGGGCCCCAAGGAGCCTCTGGTGACCATCCTTCTGAAATTCTGCCCTTGGAATTCTGCAGCTGGGAAGGATTGGCAAAAGCTACCCATTTTTCCAGATGGAGAAACTGAGGCACAAAGAGGAGGAGGTCAAGCTTGTGATCACGTGATGCGTTGAGCCTCTGAGCTGCAGATGATGGAGGGGACTGTGAGCATGGGGCGAGGGGCCTCCCTGGGGCACTGCCTGTTCCCAGAGGTGCCAGAGGCCACCGTGCTCCTTGCCTTTCCTCCCCCACAGCCTGGCCACTGCACGGCCCCTACTCCTGCCATTTCTCCTGCTGCACCACGCCCCTGCCCGCCACTGCATGCTCAGTGGCAGTTCTGACAAATGTCTAGGAAATTGAGTTTTCGGGGCTCAGTTCCCATGGCAAACATAACAATCAGGGAGTCAGGGTTGACTCCCAGGGTTGTCCTGGGGTGAGCCCTTTTGTGACGCCCCCGCCTTCCACACATCCACTTATTTAGTTCAAAATCACATCTTCTGGGTGCAGCCAAAGGGAAATGGAAATAAAACACTGGGAGTTGTGGTCCAGCAGGGGAAATGGGCGGGTAAACAGCAGGAGCTTACTGGAGCACCAGCCGGGGAGGCGACATCTGGGCAGACTTCCTGGAGGAGGCGGCTGTGGTGGAGTTGAGCCCCGCAGGCAGATGGAAAGGTGGGCTGCAGCAGGCCAGGTGCTGGCAGGAAGCACATCCAGGCTTGTCTCTCGCAGGCCTGTGGGACACCACTCTCGGCAGCCACTCTCAGGATGGAGGCTTGAGTCAGTTCTGGCCCCTGGTTTCTTCTCTTCAATACACCCACCTTGTCGGGTGCCTTGGGTTCTCCCTCCATGGGAGCCTCCTGTATGTGGGGCTCCTACGGCTGTCTCATGACCAGGCCCAAGCCGAAGAGAGGGGCTGAGAACCCAGCTCTGTGACTCACCGGCTGTGTGACCGTGAGTAGGAAGCCGCCCCTCTCTGGGCTGACAGCACCTCGTTGCTGATGTCCAGAGCTCAGGCCGTCACCCCCTCCTTGCCGGTGTCTCCACTCCAGTGAGAGAGGAAACGGATGCCAACCCAGGACTCTCATCCCCAAAGGCCAGGCTCTTTTTACTCCCTGTGCACCCGCCACCCACTCACATCCAGGCCCCAGCAACTGCCTCTGCAGTTCCAGGGATCCTCCTGGCTGAACCTCCCCCCACCACCCCATCCACCATCCTGTGCTGGGCACGAGGAGCTAGGTCCCCACCATGGGAAGGTGCCCAGCCAGTCCTGGGCTTCATCTCCAGCAGCTGCCCCTGCCCACAGTCCCTCCTGCATCCCCATTCCCGGGCACCGCTGGGCTGTTCGCTACCCTCTGCTCAGAGTCACCCTCCCGCCTTAACACTGCTTTCACGTCCCCCTCCCACGCTGCTCCAGCTGCCTCCTGCTCACCTCCGCTTTGCCTTCTTCCTCTCGCTTCTCCCCTCCCCGGAAACCAGCCTGGGCACTGGTTCCCTCCCTCCCTGCGGCGTGAGCTCAGGGAAGGAGACACCACTGGATGGGTCCCAGGGCACCTCCAGCCCTCACAACGCACCTAGCATGGCCTTCTCTCTATTTCCTTGTATTTTCGATGATGTCACCCAAGCCCAGAGATGTGGAGGGGCCTTTCCAAGATCACACTGCAGGTCAAAGGGGCCTCCCTGGAGCTCTCTGCCCGTTCCTAGAGGTGGCAGAGGCCACCGTGCTCCCTGCCTTTCCTCCCCAACAGCCTGGCCACTGCACAGCCCCTACTCCTACCGTTTCTGCCCCCGACTGCACCCACCCCACCTCCCGCATGCTCAGTGGCAGTCCTAGCAAATGTCTACAGAATCAACTTTTCCCAGCAGGATGCAAGGCATCTGCTTGGCCTGAGTCACCTGCCCCACGGCCCACAGAGCTGAAAACTTGGAGCAAAAGGAGCAGCGGCCTCGAGGGCGCCACAGCCTGGCCTGCCATTTACGGGGGCGGTGGGATGAAAGGAGGGGTGAGGGAGAGAAGGCAGCATTGACCTAAATCAAGGTGGACACTTGGGGACCCAGCCGTGTGTGGCTACGTGTGGCTCTGCAGGGGGAGGGAGGCCCTCTGCACCCACCTGCCCTGTGAACCCAGGTCCAAAGCCACAGTGAGGGCCTGGAAGCTGCAGGGAGCCAGGATGGAGGCTGCTTCTTTGAGGGCCAAAGGGTTTCCACGCGTGTAAAGGCAGGGCACTGCATTGGGTGTGTCCCAGAGGCTGTCCTGCCGCGGCTACACCTCTCTGTGCCCCACCCCGCCCCACCAAACCTCACTGGGGAAGGAGGAAGCCTCAGGGGGCCTTTGGGGGCTCAGAAGGCTCAACTGCAGGAGGCGCTCACCAGTGCCTGAGCCCCAGAGCTGGGAGCCCTTCCTGGCCTTGGGAAAGGACAGGGCCGTGGGCTTGGAAGCATCCATGCTGGAAAATGTGACTCAGCAGTGGGCCCAGTAAAGCGTGGAGCCACGCGGCGGCTCAGACAGACCTTCCCGAATGGCCTGGATGGAGAGAAGTCACAGCGACCACAGAGGAGCACATCCCGCGGGATCCCACGTACAGAGGGCTGCAAAGAGCCCAGATGAACCTGCTCGGGGACACAGGTGGGCGGTTACACTACACAGACGAGCAGGGAAGTGAGTCCCCGAGGGTCAGGGCTGAGGAGCAAGTGGTCTGGCGGGACACTGGTCTCTTCATCACCTGGGTGGGTGTTGTCCGAGAACGAGTGTGCAGCTGTCTGGGCTCTGGAGGGGGCTGGCTCTCCCACTGGTGTGGTGATGTGCGGAGCTCGCATGACCTCTCCCTTTCTTATCTGTGAAATGGGGCTACAGGACTACTTCCCTCCTGGGTGGTCATGAGGGCTAATAGAGTGTGGAAGCCTCGGTTATGAGTGAAGGAAGCTGATGCTCAACCCGTAGCCACCACCAACACCACCACCATCATCATCCATGTCTTCAAGTCAAAGGCCAGGGAAGGCATTGCTGCTGCTCTGCTTTGCTGTCTCTGAGGCCTGGAACTTGGGAGAGGAAGAGGAGGTCTTCTCAGCTGACTCTGAAGCCAACAAGGATTCAGGGTTATGGGGATCCCAGGGGTGGGGACAGATGTCAGCCTCTGGCTGCAATGGGCAGTAGGTGGGGTCATGGCAGCCTGACCCCCAGGGGACCAAGGAGTTGCTGGTGGGTGCTGCAACTTCTTTAGTGATCAGTAAAACCTCCCACCTCTGCCCCTATAGAAGGCCTCCCGGAGGGAGCCGTCTCCTGGGGCCTGGCCGTTGACACCTCCATGGACAGGCTGAAGTAGTTGGCTTTTGAGTGTCTCTCCAAGACAGCAATTTGCCACCTCATTATGAGCTTGATGGATGAGCGCTGACCGGGACAGCCATCCCCTTGGGTGGGGGAGTGGCCCTGGGCCACCCGAGGCCCAGAGAAAGGCAGCTGATGTGCATGACAAAATGTTTTCTTGCCGCCCAGTGCCAGTGACAGCCCCTCAAAGGAAATGCAGTCTCCGCAGAAGTGATTCATGTGCCCGTCTTTGTGCGGCCGAGGTTGGCTGTTGTTTGGCGGTTGAAGAAAGGGCCACTGGCTCCTTGTAGTCTCTGGGAATGCCGTCCCCGTGGGCCACCAGCCCCCTGGTCAGCACACACGAGGCCACTCTTCATTTTGATGAGGTTTCCAAAGGCCCTGGCTGCAGCCGGGGCCACTGCTTGGCCGGGTCCGGCTCGGTAGCAACATTTGCTGGCCGTGCTTGATTCCATAAGAGAGAAGGGGCCCCTGCCAGCCCATCTGTAATCCTCGATAGCACCAGGTCCCCAGTGCCCTGCACCCACCAAGGGGTCATCAAATATGCACTATGTCATTGGCCGATTGACACCTTGCTCCCACTGAAACGTAACCTTCACGAGGGCCGTTCTTACAGCCCCAGTATTCCCCCACCATTCCCTCCACGGGTCTCTGTTTGCCTGTTGCCACGCTCCAGGCTTTGGATACCCCTGTGAGTGGGACACACTGGGCTCACGTGGCTGTGTCCCACAAGGGAAAGCAGGACAGTAAACCAACGCGAGGGTGAGGTGTCCAATGTCATCAGTGTTCAGAGGCAGGCAGTGGTGGGGCTTGCGTCCTTGCTCGGGTGGTCAGAGAAGCTTCTCCAAGGGGGTGATCCGGGGTGATGATGGACAATTTCTGCATTTCTCTGAGTTTCCTCCCCTGTAAAACAGAGATAATAGTAGTTGTTGTATCATATGGTTGTTGCATGCATGAAATGACACACAGCATGAGACACGCTCAGCTCCATCAGCAATGGAGTAATGCAGTAAGACCTCAATAAACCGCACAGCTATTACATTGCGGCTGCCATTGTCATTAATCTTTAGTTTCAGATCATTCCAGTTAGAAGCCTTTCCAGATCCTATAAACCTCTGTTTATTAATCTTTCACTTAGCCAATGCTTCTGGGGCAATGTGTCCTCAGAAACTATGTTTGCCCCGAGTGTCGGAGGCCCCTCCAAAAGTGGGGGCTGGCAAGACCACAGCCGTTCCCTGCAGGAGAAAGATGAAGGAGAGGTAGAAGTGGCCACTGTCCAGGTGAAGCCCTGGTTTTTGACACCTGCCCCAGGTGGGCAGGAGTTCTGGATTGCCAAGGTCAGCCTTGGGTCTGTGCAGGTGAGCCCAAGGATTTGGAGCTACTTGGTCTGAGGAGTGAGAGCTGAGCTTTGGGGAAGAAGTTGTCAAAGTAAAAGCAGAAAGGGTCCTGGGAAAAGCACTCGACTAGGAAGCTGGAGTCCAGGGTTCTAGCCCCACAATATGCCTGTATCTTGCTGTGTCCCTTCGGGCAGTTCACCTGATCCTTCTTGGTGTCATCCCTCCTGTAATGGGTTGGACCAGGCAAATGCTCCGTGCACTGCATCCCAAGAGTCCTGGGGATCTGCTGGAGGTGTTGCGGGATCTGAGTTTAGAGTAAGAGTGGCTCAGGAAGGACTGTACCAGGTAGCTATCACTGCACAGCAAACCACTCCAAACTCCATGACTTCACATGAGGAGTGCTTCTCCTATTCACAAGCCCAGGGGTCAGCTGGGCAGTCCAGGTTATCTGGATGAGGCTCGGAGGGTCTTGGCTGGGCTCATGGTGTGTCTGCAGACAGCAGGTGGGCTGGCTGGACTAGGATGCCCTCACTCCCATGCCTGAAGGTTGGCAGCTCTCAGCTGGAGTCACGGTGGACCACTGGGCCACTGTCTTTCTTCCTCCAGCAAGTCAGCTCCTGGCAAGAGTCCTGGGTCCTCTTAGGGCCTGGCTCAGAACTGGTGACTGGTCACGGTCACTGCTGCCACATTTTTTGTTTTTGTTTTTTGAGACAGGGTCTCTCTGTGTTGCCCAGGCTAGAGTGCAGTGGTGTAATCATGGCTCACTGCAACCTTCATGGCTCACTGTAACCTTCCCCTTCTGAGCTCAAGCAATCCTCTCACCTCAGCCTTCTGAGTAGGTGGGACTACAGGTGCATGATACCATGCCAAACTAAATACAAACTAATTTTTTGTATTTTTTTATAGAGACAGTGTTTCACTATGTTGTCCAGGCTGGTCTTGAACTCTTGGATTCAACAATCTGCTCTCCTTGGCCTCCCAAAGTGCTGTGAATACAGGCATGAGCCACTGCGCCCGGCCACTACTGCCACATTTTATTGGCCAAAGCAAGTTACAAGACCAGCCCAGATTCAAGGGACAGGGAAATAGACTTTGCCTCTTGCTGGGAATTGCTGCGACCAGGAGTGTTGAGTTGGAGAGGAAAATAATTAGGGACATTTCTGCAGTCATTTAACCAAGAGGACCAACAAACAAGACTTGAAGCGGGATGGGGCCAGAAGCAGGAGACATGCAGCGTAAACGAGATCCTCTCCAGAGGGCAACATGGAGTCCAGCTCAGAGGTGGAGCTCACATTTTCCTCCAAAACAACACGTGGCTGTTTTCTCTTCCTGGAATTACCCCATCCCCTTATGTGTATATTTGTTAAAGAAGAAAACATTCTCTCAGATTAAACAAAATTATACTTGTGATCACAATCTCAGCTTTTACACCGTGAGAACATCGGAGGATTTGTGTAGGAAGCCTGAAGGTGTGTCGCTGTGGCTGACACATGGGCCAGTCTGTAGAAAAGACAAGAACTGCAAGTTTGTGTAATACAAAAGCCTCCCCTGCTGCCTGGGAATAAACGGATCTGGTACCTTAGAACTGGGGAGTAAAGGGATAAATGAGAAGAAGCGATAGCACTTCCTTACCAAAGAATCCAATTAATAAATGTAAGAAGAATTTGGAAAATAGAAAATCACCATTAGAACAACACAGTCATCACAGTCATCATGTGTCCAGATTGGTTCCTGCTGGTGGGTTCATCGTCTTCCTGACTTCAAGAATGAAGCAGCAGACCTTTCGCGGTGAGTGTTATAGCTCTTAAAGATGGCACAGACCCAAAGAGTAAGTAGTAGCAAGGTTTATTGTGAAAAGCAAAAGAACAAAAATTTCACAGCATGCAAGGGGACCTTAGCAGGTTGCCCCTGCTGGCTGAAGTGGCCAGCTTTTATTCCCCTATTGACCCCGCCCATGTTCTGTTTCTGTCCTATCAGAATGCCCTTTCTTCAATCCTTCCCACGATTGGTTACTTTTAGAATCCTGCTGATCGGTGCATTTTACAGAGCGCTGATGGGTGCATTTTACAGAGTGGTGATTGGTGCGTTTAACAGAGCCCCGATTGCGTTTTACAGAGTGCTAATTGGTGCATTTTACAATCCTCTTGTAAGACAGGAAAGTTCCTGAAGTCTCCTACTCGACCCAGGAAGTCCAGTTGGCCTCACTTCTCAATAATTGTTGCAGGTAATATCTGCTGGTTGAGGCTAAAATTAGTGGGTAAAAGTTTGAGGAGAAAGAGGATATTTGCATGGTCTGAAAGTATTGCTCCTAAAGTTATTAGTTACAACAGGAAAAGTAGTAAGTATGTAGTAAAGAAGCTGGAAGACACCACCTTAACCAAGTGATTTAGGTAGGTTAACTTCGCCACTAATGAGATACAGTGATATGGACATTACTTCTAGGGTAATCTTGCAAAAATGCATAACCTCCACCTTATCATGAGATAACATCAGATAAACCCAAATTAAGGAAAATTCTGCTAAGTAACTCACCATCACTATTCAAAAGTGTCAAAGTCACGAAAAATAAGGCAAGGTTGAGGAACTGTCTCAGACTGAGGAGGCTAGGAGGATATGACAAGTAAATACAATATGATATCCTGGACTGGATCCTGGAACCGGAAAAAGACATAGCGATGAAATTTATGAAATCTGAATCAGGTCTATAGTTTAGTTAATAGTGTTGAACCCGTGTTAATTTCTTAGTTTTGACAATTATATTTGGCTGCTTGAGATACTAACATTAAAGGAAGCTAGGTAAGGAAGTCTTGGGACTATTTATTGCAACTTTTCTTTCAGTTGAAAATTATTTCAAAATAAAAAGTTAAAAAAAGAAAACTATGTGAAGCAAAGTAATTTTGGTTCCAACCATGCTGTATTGAGTATTAAGATCACCCTTTCACCATAAACAACTGTTCAACTGGGTGCAATATTTAAAATAACTTTTGAAGGCATCAGACAACAGAAAAACAGGGCTATTTTCCTTAGTGGTGAAAGACATACGGTAATAAGCTTTGCCTTCATCCTGGCTTTATACTTGAGGGAAATTTCTAAACTGAGACACAAGGCAGCAAAACCCAACCTAAAGCAGCATTCTTGCCACAGTGGCCCTAGAGCAAGGGCTCTTCTAGGCCCACAATAACAAGGAATAAAAATAATCTTTGATCAAACTGCTTCACCAATAAATTAACAGCCTGTTATGGGGGGAAAAAATTCTCAAGATTCTTTAAAGGAAGACAATAAAATCCAGACTAAAACAACATAGCATTTGCAATGTCTAGCTACAGTAGAAAAATTACTAGACATTCAAAGAGGCAGAAAAACTGTGACCCATAATCAGAAGAGAAAAAGCAATTAACCAAAACAAACGCAGAGATGACACAGATGATTTAGCAGACAAGACTTTAAAACAACATGAGATTTAGAGGTGCCAGCACGCCATACGTCAAAAATCCATGTTTAACTTTTGAATCCCTCAAAACTTAACAGCCTATTGTTGACCAGAAGCCTTACCAATAACAAATAGTTGATTAACACATATTTTGTAAGTCTTATGTGTTATACACTGTATTCTTACAATAAAGTAAGCTAGAGAAAAGAAAATGTTATTAAGAAAACCATAAGGCAGCCTGGTCAACATAACAAGACAGCATCTCTACAAAAAATTTAGAAGTGAGTCGTGTGGTGGCACATACCTGCAGTCAGGAGGCTGAAATGGGAGGATAGCTTGAATGCAGGAGTTTGAGGCTGCAGTGAACAGCATACTTAATAGTGAAAAACTGAACACTTCTTTTAAGATTAGGCACAAGGTATGGATGCCTGCTCTCACTGGTTCTGTTCAAATCACAATAAGCCATTGCAATGAAGCAAGGAAAGGCACATAAAATGGAAATGTTTGGGATGTCCAAAACCCTGCACGTTCCAAAGAAAGGGCTGGTCCAGGGCTAGAAGGAACTCTGAGCTCTTGAAATACACCTGCCTGGTGACAATTTCTTTGCTCACCTGAGACCTTCAGCCTCTCGGATCCTTTTGAGCTCTGGAGAGGCTGGAGGATGAGTAGCTAAGGTCAGTCACGTGGACTCTGCATGTCTGTGAGATGGACCCCCTATGAAGTCCTGCACTCTGAGGCTCTGGAGAACTTCCTGGTTGGCAGTTCTCCATCTGTGTTGCCACACACTGTTGCCAGCAGGATTAAATATTGTTCATGCAACTTCACAGTAAGAGACCAACTGGGAGCTGGTGCCTGCTCCTTCCAGGACGCTGCCCCATGTCCCGCTTACTTTTGTTGATTTCAGTGTGTAGCCTTTCACAGTAATGAACCGCAAATGTAACACCTTTTTTTTTTTTTTTTTTTTTTTTTTTTTTTTTT
>NW_016803499.1:3362666-3380569 GCF_001698545.2 Rhinopithecus bieti | reverse complement strand
TTTTTTGAGACGGAGTCTTGCTTTGTCGCCCAGGCTGGAGTGCAGTCGCCGGATCTCAGCTCACTGCAAGCTCCGCCTCCAGGGTTTACGCCATTCTCCTGCCTCAGCCTCCGGAGGAGCTGGGACTACAGGGGCCCACTACCTCACCCGGCTAGTTTTTTGTATTTTTTAGTAAAGACGGGGTTTCATCGTGTTAGCCAGGATGGGCTCAATCTCCTGACCTCGTGATCCACCCGTCTCGGCCTCCCAAAGTGCTGGGATTACAGGCTTGAGCCACCGTGCCTGGCCTGTAGCACCTTTTTTTAGTTCTGTGAGCCCTTCTAGTGAATTATTGAAACTGAGGGTAGTCTTGGGGACTCCCTGACCCTTCACAGAGGAGGAGGCAAGGGAGCCAGATCCTGAAAGTTGAGAAGGAGTCCTCCAGGCAGAAAGGAAGGCGGGATTCCCAGGTAGAGGGGCCAGGTGCCCAAAAGCCTGGAGGTAGGAAATGGACTAGAGTCTCAGCCTCATTGCCTCTTTGACTCCAACAGAAGACAAAAAGGTAAGTTTTTACTTTAGTGTGCAAAAGGAAGAGTTTCCCCTTTTAACATGCAGCATGACCAGTGCAGGCTTTGGTGCCGTGTCTCTTAGAGGTACAAGGGTTATAGCTGTTGTAGAACCACAAACCCCAGATATCCACCTGACTGGACGTCTGGAGGAGTCCATGGGGCATGGAGAGTGGGGAGCAGGAAGCAGTTTGGAGTCTCTCCAGCCTCTGGCTCCCCCCAGGCACTCCTGTGACTTGCCGAGGAGGGGATTTCTAGTTTCTAGAACCATCCACTGGCATTAGGACCATCAAGGAGATTGGTTCTGACCAAGGAGATTGTTGCCTGCTCAGACCCACTTGGAGACTGAGGCTTTCAGGAGGCAGAGCAGCCTGGTGAGGAACTTGCCAAGAATTCTTGCTGCTGCAAGTCAGCCTCAAATGACGTGTGCTGCTTACACCCAGCCACAAATGTACAGCACCCCAACTGGGCTGAAAATTCAGCAAAAGTTGATCTGAAGACCACCATATGCCCTGAGGATGGCTCTCCTTTGAATTTCTATTCTTACAAGGACTTTGGAGGATACAGCTCCCAGGAAGCTTGTAAAACAGAGACAAAAGGTTAATAATGCTTGGGAAACAGGACAGGCTATGCTTAGCCACTGCCAGCTTCACCCTAATTATTGAATTCTGTTCTTTCCTCGGTCTTCTTTTTTTTTTTTTTCTTTTTTGAGACGGAGTCTCGCTCTGTTGCCCAGGCTGGAGTGCAGTGGCCGGATCTCAGCTCACTGCAAGCTCCGCTTCCCGGGTTTACGCCATTCTCCTGCCTCAGCCTCCCGAGTAGCTGGGACTACAGGCGCCCACCACCTCGCCCGGCTAGTTTTTTGTATTTTTTAGTAGCGGTGGCTGAAGCCTGTAATCCCAGCACTTTGGGAGGCCGAGACGGGCGGATCATGAGGTCAGGAGATCGAGACCATCCTGGCTAACACGGTGAAACCCCGTCTCTACTTTCCTCGGTCTTCTAATGGATAACTGGGTTCTCTCCTCTGCATGAATCTCTGGTGCCTCCTCTCCTGTCCTCATCTTCAGCTGATCACCTTGTTCTCTCCTTCACTGAGAATTTCAGGCACCATCAGAGAGAATGATCATAAGCCACCACCACCACTCTGACCCCCAACCTCCCACACCTGTCCCCACATGCATCCCCTTCTTGGTTACTCTGCACAGATGTCAGGCTCTGGTCTCTGCACTTGATGTCAAATACCAGCCTGCCTCCTACCTAGGATCACAGCTCCACTAGTGCTCTCCTCTCTCGAGAATCCTCTATTTGTCCATCTTAATTGGATATTATTTTATTTTATTTTGAGGCAGGGTCTCACTCTGTCATCAAGGCTGAAGAGCAGTGGCCTGATCATGGCTCACTGCAACCTCGGCTTCCTGGACTCAAGTGATTTTCCCACCTCAGCCTACCAAAGTGCTGGGATTACAAGCATGAACCACTGCACCCCCAGCCTCTTCTTTAAATGTACATTATTATATCTCTCATTTGAGAGAAACCTGAAAGTCAGTTAAAAAAAAAAACTGTATGATTCCACTTATATGATGTACCCAGAGTAGTCAAATTCACAGAGACAGAAAGTCGAATGATGGGTGTCCAGGACTGGGAGAGGGGATGGAGAGTTGGAGTTTAATGGGGACAGACTTTCAGTTTGGAAAGATGAGAAAGTTCTGGAGATGAATTGTGGTGATGGTTGCACAACATTGTGAATGTACTTAAAGCCACTGAATTGTGCACTTAAAAATCATGAGGATGGTAAATTTTAAGCTATGAGTATTTTACCACAATATAAAAAACTGTCAGAATTTTTCTCTTCACTCAAGCTATTGTTCCCCTCTATTTGTTCAGTTCCTTCCTTTGAAAGGGTGACCTAAGCTCACTCTCAACCTGCCTCCCAATATTTCTTTTTTAAAATCACGCTGGAGTGCAGTGGCATGATCTTTGCTCACCGCAGCCTCCACCTTCTGCTTTCAAATGATTCTCATGCCTCAGCCTCCTGAGTAGCTAGGATGACAGGCTCTCACCACTATGCCTCGAATTCCTGACCTCAAGTGATCTGCCCGCCTTGGCCTCTCAAAGAGCTTGGATTACAGGCATGAGCCACCGCGCCTGTCCCATGAAAATTTCTCAGCAGTAAAAAAGTTGTCCAGGTACAGTGGCTCACACCTGTAATCCCAGCACTTTGGGAGACCGAGGCGGGTGGATCACGAGGTCAAGAGATTGAGACCATCCTGGCCAACATGATGAAACCCAATCTCTACTAAAAATACAAAAATTAGCTGGGCATGGTGGTGTGCGCCTATATTCCCAGCTACACGAGAGGCTGAGGAAGGAGAGTTGCTTGAACCCGGGAGGCAGAGGTTGCAGTGAGCTGAGATCATGCCACTGTATTCCAGCCTGGTGACAGAATAAGACTCCATCAAAAAGAAAAAAAAAAATTGACAGAACAGAACCATGAGAAATGAATGTGACTAAGATAATATGTAATGCTGTGTAATATATTTAATTAACTTGTGTATTAGCTTCTTGTCACTGCTGTACACTGAATTACCACAAATTTGGTTGTTGGCTTAAAACAGTACAGATTCATTGTCTTCAAGTTCTGGAGGCCAGAAGTCCAAAGTTGGTCTCCCTGGGCTAAAGACAAGGCATGGGCAGGACAGCATTCTTCTGCAGGCTCCAGGTGAAAACCTTTATATCTGCTTCCTCCAGCTTTTGGAGGCCGCCCCAATTCCTTGGCTTGTGGCCTCTTCTTTGCGTCACTCCAATCTCTTGCTTCCATCATCCCACCTTCTACTTCCTGTTGTGTGGTTAAATTTCCCTCTGCCTCCCTCTTATAAGGAAATGTGCGGTCCCATTTAGGGCCCACTGACTAATCCAGGATAATCTCCCCATCTCCATACATTTGATTTCATCACATCTGCAAAGTCTCCTTTATCATGTAAGATCACTTTCACAGGCTCTATAGAAGAGGACCTGGGTATCTTTGAGGGTCATGATTCAGTTTACCACATGCTGGTTATTGTTCTCCCAAACTCCCCAATTCTTCCATCAGAATATAACCTCCATGAAGGCAGGGATTAAAAAAAAAATTTAAGTACAACATATATACAATAAATACAGATCATGAAGGTACAGTTTGATGATTTTCAAACTGAACACACTTGTGCTGAAGAATTAGAATGTTAGGCTGGATATGGTGGTACATGCCTATGGTCCCAGCTACTCAGGAGGCTAAGGCAGGAGAATCACTTGAGCTCAGGAGTTCGAGGCCAGCCCGAGCAACTTAGAGAGAGCCCATCTTAGAAAGGAAGAAAGAAAGAGAGAGAGAGAGAAAGAGAGAAAGAATCAGGATGTTTCCAGCATCCAGAAACCTCCCTCAGGAGGCAGGGGTTTGTGTCTGTTCTGTTCACTATGATGTACACTATACACTGTGGAACAGTGCTGGGCATCAAGCAGCATTCAACATATACTTGGAGAATAAGTGGATGAATTCCAAGACTGTGAGAACAGACTTATGTGAGTTTGGACAAGTTTTTACTTCTCTAAGCCTCAGTTTATTCATCTGCAAAAGGAGGATCACAATAGTTTCTATACAACAAAGGTGCAATGAGAATTAAGTGATATAAAACACATAAAGCCCCTGGCACAGAGCCTGGCACATAATAGATGCTCAGCATGTGTGACAGCTCTCTGCTTTTGCCTTCTGAGAGCTAAAGAAGCATAAGAAGAGGGAAGTTATGCATTATAGAAATGGTGACCTTAGATGTATAGGGCTTGGAGCAAAGCTGAGAGAAGTCTGGGTGATGTGGCAGTGTTTTGGTGCCCTTAAGAGCTCCCCCAACTATAGCGAGCACAGTATCATATTTCTGAGGTACAGTAGAGGCCTCCAGATTCAGTCTTACACTATGATATGGTTAGGCTTTATGTCTCCACCCAAATCTCATCTTGAATTATAATCCCACAATCTCCATGTGTCAAGGGAGAGACTAGGTGGAGGTAATTGGCTCATGGGGGCTGTTCCCCATGCTGTTTTGTGATAGTGAGTTCTCAAAAGATCTGATGGTTTTATAAGGGACTGTTCCCCCTTTGGTTGGCACTTCTCTTTCCTGTCGCCTTGTGAGAAAGGTGCCTCGCTTCCCCTTCACCTTCTGCCATAATTGGAAATTTTCTGAGGCCTCCCCAGCCATGCTGAACTCTGAGTCAATTAAACCTGTTTCCTTTATAAATTACCCAGTCTTGGACAGTTCTTTATAGCAGTATGAAAACAGACTAGTACACACTGGAATGAGATATCCTGCTCTGTCTGGAACTACTTTCCAAATTCCTATCCTGCTGCTCATTCCTGAGTCCCCCTGTTCTGCTCAGCCTGTTAGATAGATAACCCAGTTGCCTTGATGGGCTTTTATTTTACTGCTCCTCTTGGGTGGTCCAAAGGAAAGTCTTCTGGATACTGTGCTCTCCTTGGGTATATGCTCATCTGAAACCAGGAATTGAAGAACAGAGAAGAGGCAATGTGTTGTATACAACAGTGCAGAGAGAGAAGGGGGAGGGATTTTGAGAATAAGTGGTCTTTTATCCAAACTCGTTTTAATTGTGGTAGATTTGCCTTCTTACCCAGCTACAAAGGCCCTTGATAAAATAATGAACTAGAGTATTTACCTGCTAGGCTTTTGTGTCCTAACAGCTGGACTTTGTACCTGTGGAGCTCTTGTTGTTGTCCATACCTTGTGTATTTCTTAGAATTTAAGCTACAGGATCAGCTGAGCCAGATTCTTTTGTTGCCCTGATGGAAGACTGTGGGTCGAATTTTCCTAGGCCTCCCTCTTCTTTTCTTCTCCTCCACCTCAGCTTACTGCAGCTCACTGACCTCTCTGTAAATTTGTGTAAAACAACTTGGGGTTCCACTTTGTCATTCAAAATTCATTGACTGAAAAGGAAATGAAATGTTTACAAATATGAACATATCATACCCAGTTTTCTTAGTATTTACAAACAACTATTTCTCTGCCCCAGAGGCCACCTGGCCTCTTACCTCCCACTGAAATCATATCTGGTCTGTTTGGGTTATTAGAGGGACCCAACCATGCTCATCTCTTTCCAAAACCACTTATAATACTGAATGTAACTGGCCAGTTGTGCATGGAGTGACCCCCGAATAGGACTGCTCTAAGCCAGGCATCACCTTCTTATAACTGGATGACCACAGACATTTCCTAGCTAGTTTCTTAGCATCTTTCCAGAAACCCAGCAGCCAGACCTGTTCTTTAAAATGCACATCAGATGCCATCACACTCTGCTCTTGGTCCTCCAATGATTTCTCCTCACATCTAGAATAAGGTCCAGAGCCCCCAGGGTACCTTATGAAGCCCTGCCTGACTGAACCCCTCCCAGCCTCTGGCCCCCATGTCACAACTTGCCTCTGTATTAGCTTCCAAGGACTGCTTTAACAAATAATTTCAAACTGGGTAGGCAAAACAGCAGGAATTTATTCCCTCACAATGCTGAGGGAGAATCCAAAATCCAGAAATCCAAAATCAAGATGTCTACAGGGCCACACTCCTTCTGAAGGCTCCAAAAGAGAATTCTTCCTTGTTTTTTGCAGCTTAGGGTGACTGTGGGTGTCACTCCAATCTCTGCCTCTGTCTTCTGGCCTCCTTCTCCCCTCTGTGTCTTCTCCTTTGTGTGTCTCTCTTATAAGAATACATGTGAGACTGGGCACGGTGACTCATCCCTGTAATCCCAGCACGTTGGGAGCTTGAGGCAGGTGGATCACTTGATGCCAAGAGTTTGAGACCAGCCTGGCCAACATGGTAAAACCCATCTCTACTAAAAACACAAAAATTAGCCAGGCATGGTGGCACTTGCCTATAGTCCCAGCTACTCAGGAGGCTGAGGCATGAGAATCACTTGAACCTGGGAGACAGAGTTTTCAGTGAGCCAAGATGGCACCACTGCACTCCAGCCTGGGTGACAGAGTGAGTGAGACTCTGTTTAAAAAAAAATTTTAAAAAGAATACATGTGATTTCATTTAGGGCCCACCTGGGTTCTTCAGGATAAGCCTCTATCAAGGTTCTTAACTTATCCTGAATTTCCCCAATGAGGTAGTATTCACTCTTTTGCCATATGGAGTAATACTCACGGGTTTCAGGAATTGGGGCATGGATGTGTCTTTTGGGAAGCTACTATCTTGCCCACTGTAGACCCCAATGTCCACATGACCCCAGATCCCTGATCCCTGGCTGTTCCTCAGACACATTTCCAAGGCCCTTCTTCCCTCTGCATGGACTGCCTCCCCACTCCCCACCCCATCACAAGTAGAACAATCTGATCATTCTTCATCCGTGCACTTGGCTTTACAATGCCTAACTTGAATACATTTGCTTGTCTGTTGTTTTATGTCCTGTCTCTCTCAACCAGCGCAAATGCTCCACAGGGCAGGGGCTTTGTTTCTGCATCACAGGTGAGCACTCAGCACTGGTGTGATGTTCTATGGTCATCAGGGACCCTGGCCCTTTCTACTTGTCTGCTCCCAAGGAAGCATGTGACTTCCTTTCTCATAGCTGCATGATCCAAGGTAGCTGCTCCAGCTCCAGCCATCCTCTTGGCATCCCAGGCAGAGGGAAGGAAGCTGGAGTAAAGGCAAAAAGAGATTCTCTTAAAAAATCTCATGCAAGAACTCCTGCTCATATCTCACAGGCCAGACGGTCACACCAAAGGTCATCTCAGTCAGATGGTCACACCAAAGTACAAGGGCTGCTGTTACTAAAGAAGGAAGGGGGAGAGAGAGATGGGGAAGGAGGCAAATGGCAGATTTGACACGTCTGAGGAGTTATGCCTGAGTCATCAAATTCTGGGCACTCATGAATCCCAGGAGCTCATGCAAGGACTAGACCAGTTGCTTCAATTCAAGGTGGTAACAAGGGCAGAGGAGAGAGCACTGGAATGGGCATAAGGAGCCTTGGGTGCCAGGTGTGGCTCTCCCCGATTTGCTTTGTGACTTTGGGTTACTTTCTCCATTTTCTGCACCTCTAAAGAAAGAATTGGATTAGATCTTCAGCAGCAGCACCATCATCACCATCATCTTCATCTTCTTCACTATCATCATCACCATCTTCATCATCACCAACTTCACCATCATCATCATCATCACCATTTTCACCATCTTCATCTTCACCATCTTTATCTTTTTCACTAAATCCTCATCGCCATCATCTTCACCATATTTATAATCATCTTCATCATCTTTATCATATCACTAATCACCTTTACCACTTTAATTGGTATAATCTTCATCATCTCATACCATCCAGCACTGTCGCCCTCTTCTTCACATAATAACATCATCCTCACATCACAAGGGAGCATAAACTTCTTCACTATCTTCGCTGACATCATTGTCTTCATCATCACACCATCTTCACCCACCATCATCATCTTCATTATCTTCTTCTTTGTCACCTTCATTGACATTATCATTTTCATCACAATCACTACCACCATCATCATCTTTGACAACATTGTCTCCATGATCATCATCTTTATCACCATAGTCATCATCACACCATCATTATCATTATCATCATCACCATCTTTCCAGCTCATTCTGAGCACCTGCTGTGTACCTGGCACTGTGCCAAACTGTCATGTGCACCATCTCATTTCATCTTCACTACAAAGGTGTCATGAGGTGCCATTTTCCTCCCCTACCCCATCCTCATTTTTAAAATGGGGAAACTGAGGCTCATGAAGAATAAGGGACTAGCCACGGACATATGACTGAAAAGTGCCAGAGCTGAAATGCAAACCAAACCTTCATGTGCCCAAAGGCCCCCTCTGGATCTCCTTTGTGAGGTTCCATCCTCAGCCACCACCCACCCCATGACCCAGGAACCTCAGAGCCCTGGCCTCACCCGAGTGCTGACAGAGTCACTATGCAAATTGCTTCATAGCCAGTTAACCCCTTTCCCTGCCCACTCCTTTGCTCCCCCTAGGCTTGAGACAGAAGCCTCTGCCTTTCCTGCCTTGGGAGAAGGCTCCCTCTTCAAAGTCGGCCTTCCTGGGCAGGGCCTGCCTATTGATGAGGTTAAATTATCAAAGGGCCACATCAAAGCCTGCCAGGGTGGCTTTCTGAAAGGCAATTTACAAAACAAAACAAAACAAAAGCTGCCTGGGCTGTGGGGAGTGGTGGGGCTGAGTTGGTGAAATCTGCCTTGAAAATGTTAGATAAAAAGTTGGTTTTGCTGCTAAAAGAGGTCACGGAGCAGCCCCCACCCAGCAAAATCTGCACAATGAGATGGGGAGACCTGGGCTCTAGGCTGTACCTGCTCATACGAGAGTCAGAACATAGGGATGGAGGCACCCCTAGCTCAGTGGAAGCAGGTAAACTGAAGAAGGTGCCAAGCTCGTACCTCCTCAGAAGCCAGGAAGAGTGGCCTGTGGGGCCCTTGGCCCATCTGCAAGTGCCCTCAGGGGCATGGGGTCTGGGGTCCCTAAGACAAAAGCCCTGGAGCTATGGTTCCTTGTGCTGACATCTGTCCTGTTAAGCCTTAGGTTACCTTTAAATGTCAATATTCCCATTCTGTAGATTGGGGAACTGAGGCATAGAAGTTTCATTTCTGGCCCATTTCTTGTCCCCTCAGGTGGCACCTGACCAAGCTGGGATCTAGACCAGGGCAGCCTGGCTCTGGTCCCTGGGTCCTGTCCTTGTGTCATTGAAAGTCCCAGACTGAAGTCCTCAAGCCAGCTCTAGCCCTCAGACCAGTTTTACTTGGCCAGCATTGGGTTTTCAGGGTTTTCAAGTTAACAGCCAATGGATGAACAGTCTTCCAGTGCAGATTTCTTTGTGGTTTTTTTCTGCACCGCAGGTCAAATTGGAATGCCCTCTTAAAAGTCCAGGCAGATATTTCCTGATTGGTCCTGGGAGTGAAGCAGTGGTGTGCATTGAGCAGAGACTCAGGGTCTACCAGTAAGCACAGCCTCCTTTGCACATTGCATTCTACTGGCTCATCAGCTTGGGAGGCAGCCTGGCCACTGGTTCCAGGTGCAGGTTCTGAAATCAAACTGCCTGTGGTTTGGATTTTGAGTGCCCGACTTTCCAGCAGGGGGCAATCTCCTGCACCTCTCCAGGCTTCAGTGCCCTCATCTGTGAAATGGGAGTGATGACAATCACATCCTTCTCTGAAGGAAGCAGCTTGAGTTCGGTGTTTAAAAGAGAACCTGGGGCGCGGTGAAAACTTCCTACGTGTTGGCTGCTCTCTGCCCTCACTCATCCAAGAGCTCTGTGGGAATTAACACATTTAACCTTGACAACAGCCCAGGACAACTGTGAGCACGCTTATTTCATGGACGAGGAACCTGGGTTGTTGCCATGGCTGCTGCTGGTGGGAGTGGGGGTGCCACTATGACTGCTGTTGTCAGGGTGCTGCTGTCCCTGCTAGTGTTACTGTCACTGCTGCTTTTGTTATTGCTGCTAATATTGTCACTTCTGTTGCTATTATTGCTGCTGTTGTTGTTGCTGTTGTTTTTGAGGTGGTTGTAGTTGTTGCTGTTCATGTGGTTGTTGCTGTTGATGTGGTTGTTGCTGTTGATGTAGTTGTTGCTATTGTTGAATATGCTGTTGCTATTGTTGCTGCCATTGTTGTTGCTATTGCTGTTGTTGATGATGCTGTTGCTGTTGTTCTGGTTGTTGCTGTTGTTTTGTAGTGGTTGTTGCTGATGATGCTGTTGCTGTTGTTATTGTTACTTCTGCTGTTTTGTTGTGGCTATTGCTGTTGTTAATGATGCTGTTGTGTTGCTGTTGTGGTTGTTGCTGCTGTTTTGCAGTGGTTGTTGCTGTTGTTGCTAATGATGCTGTGGTTATTGGTTGCTTCTGCTAAATCGTTTATTGTTGTGGTTGTGGCTGTTGTTTTGGTGGGGTTGTGGCCTGCTTGATTGATGGCTGCCTGTTGCTTGCTATTTGTCCGCGTGTTTCCTGCTAATTGTTATTTGCTTGCTGACTGTTGTTGATGATGCTGTTGCCCTGCCTTGTTGTGTGGCTGCTTACTGTTGGGTGGTTGTTGTTGCTGTTATTGTCGGTGCTAGTGATTGCCTTCTATTTCTTTAGTGGTTGCTGCCCCTGTTTGTGGCTAGTTTGTTGCTCTTGTGTCGGAGGTAGTGGTGGCTGTTGTTGCTGTTGCTGTTGTTGTGGTTGCTGCTGATGCTGTTGTTGATGATACTGTTGTGGTTATTTCTGCTTTTGTGGTTGCTACTGTTGTGGTGGTAGTGGTCGTTGCTCTTGCTGCTGTTGTGGTTGTTGCTGTTGTTGATGCTGCTGTTGTGGTTGTTGCTGTTGTTCATGATGCTGTTGTTTTGGTAGTTATTGCTGCTTTTGTGGTTGTTGCTGTTGTCGTGGTGGTTGTTTTGCTGCTTGTTGCTCTTGCTGATGATGCTGTTGTGTTGTGGTGGTGCTGGTGGTTGTTGCTGCTGCTGTTGCTGGGAGGGTGTTGGCTGTGGTCAGCCTGTGGGTCCCAGGCTCTGCTACTTGGCCCCATGTGTGACCCCAACCTGGTCCCTCCCTTCCTCCTGCAGCAGGGGTTCAGGAAAAACCCCAGGACTGCCAGGGAGGTGGTGGAGGAGGGGCTGCTTTGCCAGCCAGGAGTGGTGGGCTGACCTGGCACACCGAGCCATTCAAGGTGCGCCAGACTGCAGCTGCCCCCCACCCAACCCCAGCCCTTTCTTCTTTCTGCTCTTTGTTCAGGCCCTTTTGATTTGGGAACAAGGCCCCTTTATGTGGCGCTGGCTCCGCCAGTCCTCCCTGTCCCACCCGTGGCTGGGGATTTCCTTTTCATCTGGCACTAGGAACCCCGGGCTCACAGCGAGACAGCAGGAGGGATTTGGTGGTGTCACAAAACCCAGGTGACTCAGCTTTCAGTGGGGCATTGTGGCCCCGAAGCTTTGATATCTTAAGTGGTAGTCACAGCAAAGTGGAACCGGGGTGGCAGCAAGGCGATGCTGCCCGCGAGGGCTGCTGGGGGCATGGTGTGCCTGCTGAAAGGGGGCCCCTCTCCCAGGAGGACTATTCCATTT
Source organism: Rhinopithecus bieti (assembly GCF_001698545.2). NCBI lineage: Eukaryota > Metazoa > Chordata > Mammalia > Primates > Cercopithecidae > Rhinopithecus > Rhinopithecus bieti. Next base: position 3,368,920 of record NW_016803499.1, on the reverse strand, counting down.
CAGCGGGAGGACTGGCCTGTGACCCTGGACTCTTAAGGATGACATTGAGCAGGGTGGCTGCCTCAGGGCTCGGGGGTCGGCAGCTGCCTCCCACCTGCCCTTAGTTCCTGAGGCTTCCCAGGGGATGCACTTGCAGGCTGCTCTGGCCAGAAGTTTCTAGGCAGAGAGAGGCTTGGCCCCAAGCCCAGGGCCAGGTGAGTCAGCCTGGAGGGGTCTGGGCAGCCCAGGGAGCCAGTCAGGAGGCAGAAGCTGGAGGGAGGCCAGCAGTGAAACAGGACAGCTGAGGACCACAGCTCCCTTCACTGTCACTCTTGCCTCTATGAGGTATGAGGCCCACGTGGAAGCATTTTACCAAATGAGGCAACTGAGACTTGGGATGAAATGTCTTGGCTAAATTTAGAGCTATGAGTGGCAGGGCTGGGCTTTGACCCAGACAGAAGGATCTCATGCCTGAGCTTAACTGAGGAAGCCCGTGCCTGCCTGGCCACTCCAGGACACCAAACAGCTTAAGCCTGCACCTCTGAGTAGGAAGAGACACTCTACCCACTGCACTCATTGAGCTGAGAGCAGGAGCAACCCAAGACTCAGAAAACTGAGAGTCCACCCCCTGGAAGGGCAGCAATCAGGGATCCTCAGGTTCCCATGAGCCCCGCCAGGGGTGGAGTCGTGGGGGACTCTCTCGTGTCCCTGGGAGTCCAGGCAGCCTCCTCTCTTCGCCCACACTGCACTGTGAGGAGGTGCTGGAAGGGGCAGCTCCATGGCAGCTGGTTCACAGAAGTGGTCTTGGTGGAGGTTTTCAAAAATGGCCACAAGCTCTTTGACATTCCTCCACTGGGAGGCAGGGCCTGTGTCCCCTCCCCTTGAACCCAGGCAGGCCAAGTCCGCTCCAAACCAGTAGAACTCTGCAGGAGTCATGCCATGTGCTCTCTGAGGCTAGGTCAGAGGTGGTAGCACAACCTCTGCCTGTTCTCTTGCCAAGCTTGCTCTGGGAACACTCTCTCTCAGAATCTGGTGGCCATGCTGGAAGAAGCCCAAGCCACATAGCAGGGCACACACAGACCTGGCCCAGCCCATCTTCGGGGCCATCCCCACCCAGGCACCAGACAATGAGTGATGGAGTCACCGGATGGCCTGGCATCCAGCCCTGCAGTGGCCCCCAGCCTTCCTGTCTCCCCAGCTGAGGCCCAGAGTGTGTGAGAAAAGACACAAGCCATCTCCACTATGGCCTATCCAAGTTTCTCATCTGCGGAAGCTGAGAGTGTAATAAAATGATTGTTGGGTACCACCAAGTCTTAGGGTGACTTGTTACGCAGCCATGGTGACTGGGACTATTTCCCGTGGGCAGAACAGGAGGCTTAACAATAAGTCCTTGGCTTAGGCCACCCAACAGCCCTGATGCCTCCAGTCAGATTAGCCCACAAGGAGCTCCCTGGTGTAGATGGGGGTTCCATAAATGGGCCAGGAACAAGGTGTGTGAATGGTTTAAAATTGTACACAAAATGCTGTATATGTGAGTGTTTGGACGTGGGAGGGTTAGTGTCCTTCAGATTCTCAAAAGGGCTCATGGGATCCATGGTATATAAAGGTGGGACTGAGATTCCCCATCCCTCTGGCCATACCCCTTTGTCATGGGACTCTGAAGCTCCTCCCATGAAGAGGCGGAGCCTATTTTCCCACACTCTGATGCTGGACAGGTTTGTGACTGGCTTTGACCAGCAGAATGTGCTGGAAATGATGATGGGCACCTTCTGAGATGAAGCCTTACGGGGCCACACAGTTTCCATTTTCACCACTGGGAACATGGACCTGAGATCTTCTGAGGCTCTGGGACTTCTGGACAGCCTGGGCTAGCCTGCTGGGGAAGGTAGGGGATGGCCTGGGCTAGTCCACTGGGGAATGAGAGGCCTCATTGAGGAGAACCAAGGGCCCCAACAAACTAGTGCCAACCACCCGACATGGGGGTGAAGCCATCTCTGACTCTGGCCCCAGTCGAACCATGAGGTGACCTCAGCCATGTGAGTGGGTCGAGGCAAGGCCAGCAGGAGAGTCCCCCAGATTTCTAACTCACAAGACTGTGAGAAACACAACAGTGTTGGTATTTTTGGGGGATTCGTCCCAGAATCCCTGGGGGTGCCAAAATCCACAGATGCTGAAGTCCCTGATAGAAAATGGCCTGGTGTTTGCATATAACCTCCCGCAGACCTTAAATCACCTCTAGGTTACTTATAACACCTAATACAATGTAAATGCCCTAAAAATAGTGATTATACGGTATTGCTTAGGGAATAATGACAAAAAAGAAAGTCTGACCGTAAGAGATTCAGGCAGGGTCTGTGTCATGGTGTTGCAACCTGTGCTGTAGCACAGGGCCCTGTGATCTGTGATTGGTTTGACATTTTGCTGGTGCTATCCTGAATTTTTTTATCTTTTTTTTTTTTTTTTTTTGAGACAGAGTCTCGCTCTGTCGCCCCAGCTGGAGTGCAGTGGAGTGCATGAACCTCCTGGGTTCATGCCATTCTCCTGTCTCAGCCTCCCAAGTAGCTGGGACTATAGGCGTGTGCCACCACGCCCGGCTAATTTTTTGTATTTTTAGCAGAGATGGGGTTTCACCGTGTTAGCCAGGATGGTCTCAATCTCCTGACCTCATGATCCATCCTCCTCGGCCTCCCAAAGTGCTGGGATTACAGGCGTGAGCCACCACGCCCGGCCCTCTTGATTGCTTTTTAACAACAGGCCCCACAATTTCATTTTGCACTGAGCCATGAAAACGTAGCTAGTTATGTAGCTAGTTCTGGATACAAGCTTCCTTACCATGCCAAAGACTGGGCATGTCAGCTGCTCCACTGATCCCCCTCATTCCATCAATGTTTCTATCACTCTCCAGTTCCCTTTTCTCTGCAGATCAACAACTCTGACATACCAGCTCACCTCCAATGAGAACATCCAAGGCCATGCTCTTGTAGGCACTACCCCTGTTTACAAATTTCCTTCTGAAACATCCTCCAGAAAGACAAGGAGAAATCTCTACTACTCCTCACGAGGCCCCACATGGACAACTCTGTATTCAGTGTGGAGAGTTTTGTGAATTTCCTCTCTGATAAGTATACATTAGTCATGTGTTAAAAAAAAAAGAAAGTCTGTACATGCTCAATAGAGATGCAATCATCCTTTTTTTTAAAAAAAAAAAAACATTTTAGACCCAAGTTGGTTGAGTTCATGGATACAGAGCCCATGGATACAGAAAGCCAACTGTAAATAGTTTTGCTTTGGTTTGGTTTTCTGAATGTTAAATTGTGGTTTGTAAGCCACTCTCCTTCGGGGTGATTTGTTATGCAGCAAGAGATAACTGAGACCATGAGCCACGTTCTTTGTCACAATGGTGCAAAGCATTGAGTCATTTCTGGAGGCCATCAGATGGGAATGGGGTCCAAGTCAGCTCCCCCTGGGGTGGGGACATAGTGGTTGTGGTTTGATGGTTGACATGGCTTAGTCACAGAGGACCCTACATCCTGGTCTGCTCAGGACAGTCCCAGTCAGTGCATGGGCTCCTAGCACCCTCTTCCACTGTCCTGGGTTGGGTGATAAATCATTAGTGACCCACTAAACTCACGCTGGAAATACAAGTGCAGGGGTGGTTGGGCCCGGTGGGAACAGCAGCACTGCCTGGACCTGACCCCATACGGCATCACCCTCTCCAACCTCCTGCAGACAGCCACCAGAGGTCTCTCTGAGAATTGCTGGATGCCTACTGTATGTGCCTGGAAGACAGGATACGCCTACTGTGTGCACCAGGCTGCAAGAGCCTGCCTGGAAGATACAATAAATGCTTTAACTCCTGCAACATCTGAAATGCAAACCATGGATCTAGACCACTCCAATTAGAAGATATCATTTCTCCATTTCCTGGCAACCACATTTAAATAAGTGAAAAGAGGCCGGGTGCGGTGGCTCATGCCTGTAATCCCAGCACTTTGGGAGGCTGAGGTGGGCAGATAACCTGAGGTCAGGAGTTCGAGACCAGCCTGACCAACATGGAGAATCCTGTCTCTACTAAAAAATATGAAATTAGCTGGGTGTGATGGCGCGTGCCTGTAATCCCAGCTACTCAGGAGGCTGAGGCAGCAGAATCGCTTGAACCCAGTAGGCGGTGGTTGCGGTTGAGCTGAGATCGCGCCATTGCACTCCAGCCTGGGCAACAGGAGTGAAACTCTGTCTCAAAAAAATAAATAAATAAATAAATAAATAAATAAATAAATAAGTGAAAAGAAACAGGTGAAATTAATTTGAATAATATTTTTAATTAACCCAATACATGCAAAACATGATCATTTCAGAATGTTATTGATTAAAAAAACACTAACGAGCTATCTTATATTCTTTTTGGGCTACTAAGTCTTCGAAATCCAGTGCAATAAAACATCCCAATTCAGATGCTAAATTTTCCTCAGATACATCTGCTCAGATATATATCCTATATCTCAGATATAAATTTCATAAATCTGTGGTTGAAAAAGTATATTCACCAACCCAAGTTGTTCCAAACCTACATAAAAGCTTTCCAGTAACTAAATCAAGCATCTCTTTTTATTTTATATACATGTATTTATTTATTTAGAGATAGGGTCTCACTCTGTCATCCAGGCTGGGGTGCAGTGATGTGATCACAGCTCAGCTCACTGCAGCCTTGACTTCCTAGGTCTGGGTGGTCCTCCCACCTCAGCCTCCCAAAGTGAAGGAATCACAGGTGTGAGCCACCATGCCCACCTAGCGCATCTGTTTTTAAAACTAACTTTTAATTCATTAAGATATAGTAAAATGAAAGATTCAGTTCCTCAGTCACACCAGCCAAATTTCAAGTCCACAATCACCACACACAGCGATGGTTATCGAACAGTACAGACCGAGAGGTTCCCCGCTTTTCCAGTTGGGTAAACTGAGGCTTAGAGAGGGGAAGTGTCTTATCCAAGGCTTCGTATCAGGTTCTGCCTGAGTGGGGACCAGATCGCATTTTTTGGCCCCTGGTCCCTGTTGTTATGCCTCATGAATTCACAACTCAGCCTAGCTCAGGCACTAAATGCCTCCATATCTGTCCAGTCTACAATCCACTGAAGCCACAAGCCTTCCTAGGGTGGGGTGGAGCAGTCGCATGGGGTGGTGGGCAGTGCCCAGGCATGGAGCCTGACAGCTATGGCTGCTGGACAGCAGGTTCCTGAAGCTCCCAAGGCTTCATTGTCCCCATCTGTGGAAGGGGATCGCCGTCCTTTCTCATATAGCCGAGCTGCCTGGGTTAGTGGCTGACAACAGCTCTGTGCCTTGGTTTCTCCATCTGTAAAATGGAAACAGTGCAGACAAGACCCACGAGCCTCCTCCGCAGGCACGTTGTGTGGGAAAGAATCACTGCCACAATTTGGGGGAGGAGATGGACACCGTGGGAGCCAGAGGAGAGAGTGCAGTTCTAATTGTGTCCCCCCAAAACCCATGTCCCAGTCCCAACTCCCAGTACCTGGGAATGGGACCTTACTTGGAAAGAAGGGCTTTATGGATGTAATGAGTTAAGATGAGGGCATGCTGGGGGAGGGCGGTCTCTGCTCCAATGACCGGTGCCCACGGGAAGGAAGAAGAGAGACACTGTCATGCAAGGGGAAAAGGCCACGGGTGGACAGAGACAGAGATTGGAGTAATGCGGCCTAGAGCCAAGAAACCCCGTGGCCAGGAGCGGTGGCTCACGCCTGTAATCCCAGCATTTTGGGAGGTCAAGGCAGGCGGATCACGAGGTCAGGAAATTGAGACCATCCTGGCCAACATGGTGAAACCCCATCTCTACTAAAAATACAAAAAAAAAAAAAAAAAAAAAAAAAACTAGCCGGGCGAGGGGGTGGCGCCTGTAGTCCCAGCTACTCAGGAGGCTGAGGCAGGAGAATGGCGTGAACCGGGGAGGCGGAGCTTGCAGTGAGCTGAGATCTGGCCACTGCACTCCAGCCTGGGTGACAGAGCGAGACTCCGTCTCAAAAAAAAAAAAATACAAAAGTTAGCTGGGTGCAGTGGCATGTGCCTGTAATCCCAGCTGCTAGGGAGGCTGAGGCAGGAGAATCGCTTGAACCAGGGAGTCGGAGGTTGCAGTGAGCTGAGATGGCGCCACTGCACTCCAGCCAGGCGACAGAGCGAGACTCCATCTCGAAAGAAAGAAAGGAAGGAAGGAAGAAGGAAGGAAGGAAGGAAGGAGGGAGGGAGGGAGGGAGGGAGGGAGGGAGGCC
>NW_016803499.1:3351548-3362502 GCF_001698545.2 Rhinopithecus bieti | reverse complement strand
AAAAAAAAAAAATACAAAAGTTAGCTGGGTGCAGTGGCATGTGCCTGTAATCCCAGCTGCTAGGGAGGCTGAGGCAGGAGAATCGCTTGAACCAGGGAGTCGGAGGTTGCAGTGAGCTGAGATGGCGCCACTGCACTCCAGCCAGGCGACAGAGCGAGACTCCATCTCGAAAGAAAGAAAGGAAGGAAGGAAGAAGGAAGGAAGGAAGGAAGGAGGGAGGGAGGGAGGGAGGGAGGGAGGGAGGCCTTGGAAATGTGTTGGAAGGCGCCTGCCTAGTGCGCGACCCTGCTGGCACCCGAGTCTCAGACTTCTGGCCCCCAGCACAGTGGGTGGATGCATTTCTGGTGTTTTAGGCCCCTCACTTTGTGGGACGTAGTGACAGCAGCCCCAGGACAGTAAGACAAAATTGATATGATTCTAATCTCCATCCCAGCAGGGCCCGCCGGAGAGCCCAACCCAGTGGGCCGGACCCAGCGGTTCTCTCCGTTTCTCAAACCAAAGCCAGGAAGCAGGACTTGGGGTTGTAAACACCACTCAGCTGGGCTGTGGGGCCAGACTCGGCCGCCCCGGCCTGGGAAGGGGATGCGGCTCCGGCCGCCACTCCGCCCGCCCTCCCCTAACCGCGACCGCGTCGGCCTCCTCCGCCTGCCGAGCTCACAATGCGGCTCCACTTGGCCCCTTGAAAGTGGCCGCCCGGGTTCCAATTAGTTGTCATTTAAGGACCTTAAGTGATGTCCTCCCAGCCGCTCATAACACACGCTCGGCCCCTCTGGAGCCTTTTCTCTTCCCCCAGCTTTGAAGATAAACGGTTTTTTGAAGACCACAGCGTTTTTTCAAAGCCAGAAAAATGGGGGTGGGACGGCTGGAATGCAGAGTGCTCTGAGGTGGGGAGCAGTGGGCTCCGCGGATCCTCGTCCTGCCGAGCAGCCTAGGGTGGGTGGCTGTGATGCCCTGGTGTGGATGCCAGCAAAAGGCTGATGGATGGGGGTGAGCCCACAAGTAGAGGACAGAGGTGTGAGAGCGGGCCTGAGTTCGAATCCTGCACCTACTTCCTGGCCATGAGACTGAGCGTGTCTTTCAGCCCTCTGTGGCCAACTGTACCTCGGAACCTGGTGTTGGGAGATCCAGTGTGATCTCACTACAGTCGAGATCACTGTATCTGTGATCGTTGAATATAAAGAACCCAGCCCGGAGGTGAGGGGTTGAGCCTATTGGGTCTTCTTGCCTGCTGTGTGACTTCTCCAAGTCTCTTGACCTCTCTGGGCCCCTGACGTCTACTATAAATAAGGAACCGGGTAAGGGGGTGAAAGGGAAAACTCCTGAGAAGGGAGGTGGGAGCAGCTGCAGGAGGCCCCAGCCCAGCTCAGGTGCCCCCTCACTCTTTGCTTTGCAGCAAGGCAGCAGTACAGCCCAGGATCATGCCCTCAGGGATCCCAGGCCACAGCTCGGATGCTTGTCTGGCTTTCTACTCTCCCAATCCCAGCCCGTAGGCCCAAGGCCTGGCACATTGCTGCCAGAAGGTGAAGCTGACTGGGCCAGGGGCCAGCAGGCAGCTTGGCTGAGGGAGCAGATGTCCTCTGTCAGGGAGGGAAGAGTGGCCTGGGTCCCCTCACACTCCAGATGATCCAAAGTGCAAGAGAAGCAGATGCCCCCAGCACCAGAGGCCTGAACCAACTGGCATCTGCTGGTGCGATGAGGCCCTCTCCCACTACTGTAAAGAACCCAGGTTCCTCACAGGATGTCCCCCAGCCAATGGAGTGAGAGGCCCGCCCCGCAGCCACAGGGGCCCGCAGGGACCAAGGATAGCTCTGCATGCAGGGGAGTCAAGGGGTGTGGGTGTAGCATCGTGTAGCGAGGGCACCCCAGTCTCTTCTCTTTCAAGTTTTTTTTTTTTTTTAGATGGAATCTTGCTCTGTCGCCCAGGCTGGAGTGCAGTGGCATGATCTCGGCTCACCGCAACCTCTACCTCCCAGATTCGAGCGATTCTCCTGCCTCAGCCTCTCTAGTGACTGGGATTACAGGTGCACACTACCAGGCCCAGCTAATTTTTGTATTTTTAGTAGAGACGGGAGTTCACCATGTTGGCCAGGCTGGTCTCGAACTCCTGACCTCAGCTTATCTACCTTCCTCGGCCTGCTAAAGTGCTGGAATTACAGGTGTGAGCCACTGTGCCCAGTCTCTTTCAAGTTTTCTAACCCAGGTCCACCTGTGACCCCTCCTCAACACCGGCTGCTTGCCCCTTACCCAAACAAGAGCAGGTGCCCATGTCTCAGCCTGTCATTTAGTTGGCATTTGAAAATACTGTTTGGTCAAACTTATTTTTACAGTTACATTTGAATTAGAGCAAGTGATGCTGGTATCTACTGACGATGAAGGTTCAGAGTTTGCTTTCAAATAAATTGGAGTAGAAAAATCACAATGAATCCATATATTCTTCACAGATAATTTCTGACTGGCAAGACGTGTGCTGGGACGGTTTTAGCTGCTGTGAGCTCTGTCGGGGAGCTCCTGCTGCAGCCCAGTAACTGGGGGTCCGGTGATGCTCACTCTTGCTGGGACACCGAATCAATGAATGGCCCAAGCAGATATAGAGCTACAACTAATCACCTGGGCTGGTGGCTCAGCTTCTCTGCCCTTTGAAGTTCCAGTCTACGTTGAGTTATTTGAATATTTAATACACGCTTGGGTGGTTCTAAATATTTTATCATCACAAAACCCATGAAGTAAGTGTGATGGGGAAACTGAGGCACAGAGCGGTCACAGGACAGGTCAGGGTGAGGCCGGTGGGGGGCCTTGTGAAGCTCTGTGCTGTGGTCACCGTGTCGAGGACTGCGCAGACGCTCATTCACGAGGGCAAGGCCACCCTCAAACCTTCCTTCCTGCACCGTGCACGAGCAGCTGGGACAGAAGTGTCCCCAGACTCTTCAAACCCATTGTAAATAGTGCTGGTGGCTGCAGCATCTTTTGTAGTCTGGATCTGCTAGAATATCTGTTTGATTTCTCATTGGTAGAGACTGTTGCCTGAATCTCTTTCATGTCCTGAAGCTGCCAGCCCATCAGGAAACATTTTCATACACGTTCAACTTAGTGGGCTGTGGAGTCGTCCCTGTATTGGTGGAAGGTCAGTTGTCCCGTGGCCCGGGTTCCGGGAGCCTCAGTGCTTCAGGAGCCTCTGAGGCTCTGGGAAATGCCCATGCAGAATTACACAGGGCCGACCAGGAGGTGGCCTGAGCTGCTGAGCTCCCACCCGCTTTGTCACATGGAGGCCACGGCGTTTCTTTACCCGGGTCTGGTTACCCTCCGGACGTTCCAGCCTGCCCAGGGAAATGTCGTTTTTCTTTCAGGTGATGCATTCTGAGCATGAAAGCCCAGGACAGGCGGGAAATGCTGTCCCTCTGTCCCCGGATAATGGGCTGCCTTCACTCCCATGGCAAGCACCTGAGTAAGCCCGGAGAATCCGAAAGGAATTGTGAAGTGACACTTTAAGGAAACCCATTCATGGGGAAATGAGTTATTTTTGTTGTCAGACAATGGGGTCAGTCACTCCCCACCCCATTCCTCCACGCTAATCACTCTGGTGTCTTATGCTTTGTGTCTGCGCCCTGCCAGGACATGCCCCAGGTGATATATGCATGTCATCGTTTTTTATATAAAAATATGTGTCTACTTTGTCTCCTGTTTATATATACGATGTCCACTGCTACTTTTTCCCCTTATCTTATCATGACCTCTTTCCCACCCAACACACAGTCTTCGTCATTGTCCTTAAAGCTGGGTGATAAGTAGTTCAGAGAGAGGTGGCAGAGCCTGGTAGTCAGGAACATGGCTCCGTGCTGTCAATCCTGGCTCTGCCCCTCAACTGCTGAGCACTGCAGGCAAGTTGCTCCACCTCTCTGTGCCTTCGTTTTCTCATCTCTGGAATGGGGCTATTAAAAATCCTTACCCCTGGGTTATAAGGATTAAATGAGTCAATATTTATAAAATGCCTAGAAGGATGTGCCATGCATTAGATCCTCATGAGCTTAGCTCATGGCTGGGCGTGAAATGGGGACACAAGACATTGCTGAATGAATGAGTGAGTGAGTGAATGAATTAATGGACAACACATGTTAGTGGAGGAGACTGGGAGTGGTGACTCAAGCCTGTAATCCCAGCACTTTGGGAGGCTGAGGCAGGCGTTCTTTGGGACGGTGCACTTTGGGAGGCTGAGATTAGGAGTTCGAGACCAATCTGGCCAACACAGTGAAACCCGGTCTCTACTAAAAATACAAAAATTAGCCAGGCCTGGTGGTGCACGCCTGTAATCTCAGCTACTTGGGAGGCTGAGGCAGGAGAATCACCTGAACCCGGGAGGTGGAGGTTGCAGTGAGCTGAGGTCATGCCACTTCACTCCAGCCTGGACAACAAGACTGAAGCTCCATCTCCAAAAAAAAGTGGAGGAGTTATCAGACTGTACTTTGGTCTCACAGACGGCCTAAGGTGGCGATTTCCATAGTGGGCAGACCATGGGCTTGCCTGGAGAATCCTGACAGACATTTGGAGGCCACTGGAGCCTGGGTTACTTATCACGAAGAAGGCAGAGTCCCTTGGTGCTCACACCAAGTGCCTTCCAAGGAGGCGGCCAGGCAGCAGCCTGGGGGAGCCCTACTGCAAGGGAGGTCTCCAGGTGGGCATCAGTGGTCCCCAAGTGGGCACCAGTGGCCTCCAGGTGGGAGTCAGTGGCCTCTATGTGGGTATTGGTGGCCCTAGGTGGGCGTCAGTGGTCCCGCGTGTGTGTAAGAGCCGTGGTGCTGTCTGTCAGACTTCGGTCATACAGTGGACCTCCAGTGGCTTGAACACATTCTCCTGAGGCCACCTTAAGAGGGTGGCACCCTGCACAGTCATCCCAGTGGAAGGTTTATAAACACAGGTGCTCAGTGGCTCTCAGCGAACTCTTTTGGAAAGGAAAGTACGCTCTGACATTTTTAGGGCATTTTTGCAAGAGGTTTGTGGTGAGGAAACTCCCCTCCTGGGGCATCTTCCCAGATGGACTGGCACCTCTGGAAACATGGGACTCCAGGGTGGGTCCCTGGGGCTCTGGCTTCTGTGGCTTTCCTGTTCTTTCCCAGGCGCCAGAGATGGGGTTACACATCCCGGGACAAAGATGGACTGTTCCAGTTTCAAGTCTGGGGGTCTGGCCCTTTTAAGGGCATTTTGAGGTGGCATCCTCCTTCTCCTCCTCCTCTTCCTTCTGAGTGCTAGACGTCCTCTCTCAGGCTGTTCAGCTCCTCCAGAGCCCACTGCTCATCTAGGAGGGCTGGAAAATGACGCGGGGCTCACACAGCCCCCAACTCATGGTCCCAGGCAGAAAAGGATCCCAGGAAGTTGCAGCTGCTGTACATGGGGTTTGGGGAAAGGAAGAGAGGGAAAGGGGGAGACAGAAGGCAGGGAGAGGGAAAGAAAAAGGGGGAAAGATAATATGTTGCAGTGCATGTGGGATCTGCCTCCTGCCCTCTCTGGCACTTCCCAAGTGCACAAACATAAGAGGACAAGAATATTCAGTGCTGCCCTAGTTTGCGTTATGATATTAAATAGAATCCATGTGGCAACCCCCACAGGAGTCACTGAATTAACTGGAGGACAGTGGAGTCCCGCTTTAGCTGTGAAAGGGATGGAGCAGTGGCCTGGGCACTGTCGCACAAAAGTGTCCACGACGTTCGGCTCCTGGCAGAGCAAACGGCTGAGCAGCCTGTGTGTTAGATGCAGGTGTGTGCTGGCAACGCATGGGGAAAGGTCCGAAGGAATCCGCACTGGAAATTGTCAGGCCCTGCCAGCCTGCTACGCAATGGCTTAATTTATAATATTATTCTCCACCTCTCCACGCTGGAACTGAGCCCCACGAGGCAGGGGCTTTTGTCTGTTCATTCTTGTTGTCGATGTTTCCAAAGCTCCTAGAGCAGACCCTGGCATATAGTAGGTGCTTCAGAAACAGATACTGAGGCTGGGCACACTGGCTCATGTGAGGTGGGTGGATCGCCTGAGGTCGGGAGCTTGAGACCAGCCTAGCCAACATGGTGAAACCCTGTCTCTACTAAAAATACAAAATTTAGCTGGATGTGGTGGCGAGCACCTGTAATCCCAGCTACTCGGGAGGCTGAGGCAGGAGAACTGCTTGAACCCAGGAGGTGGAGGCTGCATTCCGATCATACCACTGCACTTTAGCCTGGGTGACAAGAGTCAGACTGTCAGAAAGAAAGAGAGAGAGAGAGAGAGAGAAACAGTTTCTGAATAAATGGATAAACAGAGAATGTGCACTTTTCATGGTGTATTTCCTGAACAGTTTGTACTTTCCACAGTGAACATAGCTTACCCTTATATTACAGAAAATATGGCCTTGGGAAATAGACAACTCCCATCTGTATTTTGTGGCTGGGAAGCCTCCAGGAGGAAGATGGGCAGGTTCTTGGGGGGACAGGGGTTGCTTTGCCCCCTGGCCTTGCTGGCCTCACAAACTCCCTCAGCAGACCTCACAGGGTCTAGAGCCCTCTTGCCTCTTGGCTGTAGGTTCCTGCTCTGAGACTGTGTCCTGGACACCTGGGCGCTGGGCCAGGCACCAGGATTGAGCAGCAAGGACTCTGTGTCTCTCTTTGCTGTGGTGCCAAGTTATAAAAATGTGGCTTTGTCTCAGTAAGAGGGAGACCGCATTTAGAAGTTCATCAACAGCGGTCGGGGTGTAGCAGAGAAAATGACGGTTTCACAGACATATCTGCCCAGCCAGTGGGCGAGTGCCTTACTGTGGGGTGAAGTCCAGGCCCAGGCGGCCTGGGGCTTTCTCTTCGGCTTTTCCTAGGCTCTTCAATCTGTCCCTTGGGCCCATCAGAGCTGGCAACACTGACCCTCAAGGCTCATGTCCACAGAGTTTCTCTGCGGGACAGAGACGGGGCACCCACCCTTGTGCCTTTCTTCTCCAAATCCATACGCGACTCTGGGGGAGCCACAGAGACGGTCAGACCCTGCCCTGCACCAGGGCTCACAGTCCAGTGAAGCCTGACTCTGGCCATGGCATCAGCCCCCTAGGTGCCACACTATCTCAAGATGTCAGTGGTTTTCTAGGGCATGAGACCAGCAGACTTCGGCCCTCTGTGGGTTCTGCTTTGGGGACAGGCAGACTGTGTAGAGTCTCAGCTTCAGCAAAAGAAGAGAGCTGGGCTGGGGCTGGGAGAGGTAGAGTGATGAGGTTGCCCGGCTCTCCTGGCTGAGTCTGCGTTTGAGGGGTTCCATCAGGGAGAGGAGTAGGGAGGCAGGGAAGGAGAGAGGAAAGCAAGTCCTGGCTGGTACCTCCTCAGCACAGGCTGCCTGTGCCTCTATGTGTAGGAGCCTCACGCTGCTATTGCTGCACCCATTTTTCAGATGTAGAAACTGAGGTTGGTCCTATCGCTGCCTGGATCCCCATATTTGGGCAGCGGAGGCTCTGGGGAATGTGATCAGGGAGGTGAGAGGAAGAGACTGCTCTACGTCTGGAAAAACAACCTCCAGGCTTGCAGAGTTCGGAGCCCTGCTCTTGGAAGAAGACAGAGATGGGACCAAATACTGGTACTGCCAGGTCTCAGTGGGTGACCTGGGGTTTGTGCTGGGGAGGATCATCTGCCATTTCAAGTGCCCAATGCTGATCTGGCACAGAATCTAGGACTCATTGATGCCTCTAAGACTGTCTTTTCCCTAGGGAATCAGCCAGCCTGGTCAGAAGTGGGCAGGCTCTTGAGAGCCCCCTGCGGGTCTCTGACCCCGGTTTTGAGACTCTAGCTCAAAAGAAGTGGCAAAAACAACTGCCCTGTCCACACCAGGTCAGGGCTGGGCCCTGGCCACTCTGCAGCTTGCAACATGAGGATGCCATTGGGTGCCAAGGTAGGGGGTGCTAGGGAAGGGAGGGTGCCTTTTCTTTAATGCAACAACAGATTTGGCGGGTCACAAGAGACTCTCAATTGTATGGTCAATAGATATAAAATGTCCAGAACATGGCCGGGTGCAGTGGCTCATGCCTGTAATCCCAACACTTTGGAAGGCCAAGGTGGGCGGATCACCTGAGGCCAGGAGTTCAAGACCAGCCTGGCCAACATGGTGAAACCCCGTCTCTACTAAACATACAAAAAAATTAGTTGGGCATGATGACGGGCACCTGTAATCCCAGCTACTTGGGAGCTGAGGCAGGAGAATCACTTGAGCCTGGGAGGCGGAGGTTGCAGTGAGTCAAGGTCGTGCCACTGTACTGCAGCCTGGGTGACAGAGTGAGACTCGATCTAAATAAATAAATAAATAGTACAGAACAGGCAAATTCATATAGGCAGAAAGTAGATTCGTGGATGCCAGGAGTTGGAGGGACTGGGGGAAGAGGAGAGTGACTGCTAATGAGTAGAGGGGCTCTGGAGGTGAGGAAAACATTCTGAAGTTGATAGTGGTAATGGTCATACAACTCTATGAATAAAACCTTCTAAATTGCATGCCTTCAGGGGGTGAATTTCATGGTATATAAATCACATTTCAACAAAGCTGCCATAAAAACAAAGAGATTTGCGTCTTGGCCTGGAGGAAAGCTCCCAGTTTCAGCCCTAAGGAGGTGTCCGTGCATGCCCAGCACACACTGGGCAAGGCGGGCAACTCAGCCAGGCTGTCCACCCCAGGCACTGGGCCGGGCACCAGGACTGAGCAGCAAGGACCCCATGTCTTTCTTTGCTGTAGTGCCAGGTTATGAAAACACGGCTCTGTCTCGATATGAGAAAGGGTATGCTGAAAAGCTCATCAGCAGTGGTAGAGGTGCAGCTAAGAAAATGTCAGTTTCACAAAAGCACCTGTCCAGCCAGCGGTGGGGGCCTTGCCGTGGGGCAAAGTCCAGGCCCAGTGGCCTGGGGCTTTCTCTTCGGCTTTTCCTGGGAGCTCCATTCTAGGGGCCTCATGCTCTCCAAACTCCCTTGTCAGTCCCACACTCGCAGTGGGGGTGGTAGGACGGGGCCTTGGACCCTCAGAAGAATTATTTTCTAGTCCTGTTCTAGTCTGGCCAAAGCCTGTGGCCCCAGCACCCTGGGGACAGGTAGGTGCAGGGCCTGCAGGCAGGGAAAGGGTTAAGGCTGCTGCAATGGGGCTGGGAGAGCCATGGCTGTCAGTCTGCAGGCAGGCGTGGGACAGGGCCTGGGCAGGCTCTTTCCCTGGGTGACAGGCAGGTAAGATCAAAAGCTGTTGGGACAAAAGGGACTGAGGTGAATTGTCCTGGCCAAAGGCAGGGCACTCTGGGAGAGCATGGAGCCCCAGCAAGGCCTCAGACATGCACCCCAGAAGAACCCCCACCCTGACAGCAAGCACCACGTGGGGGTCAAAGGTCGGGGTGTTTGGCTTGGATTGTGGTCCCTGCCTTTCACCCGGATCAAGAAAGCCAGAGAGCAGGATAAGAACCTTCCGGATTGGAACTGCCAGGAAAGGCTCCTTTGTGAGCCACGGGTAATGAAAATGTCATTGTGGCTCACAGACATTCTTTACATTTGTGTGCATGTCCCCAAGAGAGACACACGGCACTTCTATATAACCCGGTAACGAGACTCGCCCAGGAACAGCCAAGCCAGCGTTTTCCGCCAGCCTAATGACGGCCCCAATGAGTTCGGCCTTTGTTGCATAATCTGTTGCTAAAAGGATTTAAAATTCAAGAAAGAAAAATGTTAGGGCCAATTAGCTACACTGTGCAGGCCTCGATGTCTATGTGGGCCCCAAGTTCCTCTGTTGAAGTCAAGTGGGGGCTTTGCTTAAGCCTGTCTGCCCATCAGACCGCAAGCTGGACCCAATGGATCCTTCAGGGTCAGATTTTGTTGTGTAACATGGCATGGGAGAGAAGGCCTAGGAGCTCAGGGCGGGGGGCCCAGAGAAATCCTTCCCAGTTCATTACTTACACTACTGACACACAGGGAAGAGGAAGGCTTTTATTTCTCCCAAGATGTCAGTTTAAAATACATCTCCAGGCCGGGTGCAGTGGCTTACGTCTGTAATGCCAACACTATGAGGCCAAGACAGGAGGACTGCTTGAGCCCAGAAGTTCAAGATCAACCTGTGCAACATAGCAAGACCCCATCTCTTAAAAACAATTTGGATTTAGTTTAACAAATAAATAAATAAAAATAAAATAAGTCTCCAGGGTGGCACCACATTGTTCTAGCATTTCTGCTCACAGGTCTGTGCTGATGACGGCAAAACAGCAGGCCGTGGTGTCAAATTCCACTGGATGTGAATCCAGCCGCACGGTCCCCACACTATGAGTCCTTGCCTGGGCTTCAGCCTTCACATCCGTTCCTGGGCAGAGTTAACACCAGAGGAGAGAGAGACCACGTACGAAGGACAGTCCTGGTCCCCTGTAGTCATGTCTGGGCCTTACAGTGAACACCCCGCACACCAACTGGCTTGTTCATCACCAAAGGAATCCCTGCTTGCAGTAAAAATCTAGTCAATAGCAAAATTAGTACCAAAGGCTCAAAGAGAAAAGTTCTCCCTCTCACCTCTTTGTATCCTTACTTCCCAGAGGTGGTCATTCCTACCGCTTCTTGCCTATCTTGAAGAAGGGCCCTGTTTATAAATTACATGTGTGGGCCGGGTGCGGTGGCTCACGCCTATAATCCCAGAACTTTGGGAGGCTAAGGCGGGTAGATCACCTGAGGTAAAGAGTTCAAGACCAGCCTGACCAACATGGAGAAACCCAGCCTCTACTAAAAACACAAAAATTAGCTGGGCGTGGTGGCACATGCCTGTAATCCCAGCTGCCTGGGAGACTGAGGCAGGAGAACTGCTCTAATCCGGGAGGTGGAGGTTGTAGTGAGCAGAGATCATACCACTGCACTCTAGCCTGGGCAACAGATGGAGACTCTGTCAAAAAAAAAAAAAAAAAAAAAAAAAAAAAAAAAAAAAAAAAAAAAAAAAAAAAAAAAACAAAAAAGAGAAAACA
>NW_016803499.1:3273881-3350363 GCF_001698545.2 Rhinopithecus bieti | reverse complement strand
AAAAAAAAAAAAAAAAAAAAAAAAGAAAGAAAGAAAGAAAGAAAAAAAAAAATCACATATGTGAATACCAAACAATAGAGGCAAACACTGATCTGGTGTATCCAGCTCGCTGGACACTGTCACAGCTCTTCACCCATATAGATTCATGTTGGTCTTCTAAGAACACTGTGGCACATTTCCATATTACAGATGAGGACCTCGAGGCCCAGAGAGGTTACTATGCCCAAGTCCTAACAGGTCATACATGGCAGAATCTGGATTCCAACCCAGCAAGTCATACATGGGAGGGCACTCTGGTTGCTACTGTGTTGTTTCCCTTCCTGGCCGCCCTGAGCACAACTCTGACTGTCTGCTGTCCCTAAAGCTTCATAGTGCATGCTTCTGTGGCCACCGGTCTCCGACAGGGGGGTTCTTTCTGGTCTGAAATCCTGCTGAAGGATGATGCTTGCGCGTTATTTCTTTATAGACTCTGCAAGATAAAGTGTCAGAGTGTCAGGTGTGGCGTTCCTTGAGCAAAAGGCATTGCGATGGACACTGTCACAGTCACAGCCCAGTGTTCCCTGTGATGATGGCCCTGGTTTGCATGCCCCCGCCCCCGCCACCTCTGCAGACATAGGCTCAAGGCCCATTCTCGGTCTTTTTAGTTGCCCTGATGGTTTTATCTATTGGATGAACTCGTTCAAGTTTGAGAAGTGCTTGGAATTTGCTCTGTGCTTCCAAGCAGTAGTTCTTTTGTGGGTGATTTTCTAGTCTATTATTTTTCTGGAGTTTCACCAAATCAAATTTTGCAGAAAGCCTCCGGCATCCTTACTGAAAGGTCTCCAAGTGGGTCATGCCACCCTGCCAGGGGGTGAGAGGAGATGAGGCTGCTTGTCCCCAGCTGCCCTCTCCCTCTTTGTCGGGATCTATGTAAGGACCTTTCTTTCTCCATGTTTTCACTCAAATGACGGACATTGTCAGGTCAGGGATGCCACAGAGGTTTCATGCAATCATTCCTGAAGCATCTCAGGGGCACTCTGGGCCAAGCCCTGGGCAGGGGACAGGAGGAAAGCAGACCCCACCTGCCTGCTCCAGAGCTCACAGCCGAGGGCCAGGGGTGGCACAGACACCCCTTGATGAGGAAGGTGACTGTGCAGTGCAGGAGGCTGAGAGAGCCGGGAGGAGGACACTGGCCCAGCCCGGGAGTGCAGTGGCAGGGCAAGGGGATTTAAGGACCGCCCCCCAACCCCGAGGAGAGACTCTCTCAGCTGCATCTGGAAGGACATGAAAAATCTAAACAAGCCAAAGGTTTGGAACAGGAGAGGGAGCAGTAACTGCAGGCGGTAGTAGCAGTCTGTGCAGAGACCCCAGAGTGGGGAGGAGCCGGTGCTCACAGGCAATGTCCAGGTCACAGCAGCTGCTCAAGGCCAAGGGTGGGCCAGGAGGAGCTGGGGAGATGGACAGGGTCCAGACCACACCCACATCCAAGCAAGGAAGATGGGCTTCACCCCAGAGATGAGGGGATGCAGCCCGGCCTCAGAGAACAGAAGGATGCAGCATGCTCACAGGTGACTCACCCCCACGCAGCTGCCAGCGAGGGAGCCTCCTGAGGCAGGGGCCAGGGCAGCCATTGGGTGGGTACAAGCAGGGGTCTTGCCATGGTGGGCCCACAGGGGCTGTGTACAGCTTACTCAGTGACAGTCGAGTCCCTGGTGCCAGCCTCTGGAAGTCTGGAAGTGAGCGATGTTTCCCTTCAAGGAAGGTGTGTGGCCGGCCGTGCCCCCCAACGTCGCACACTCAGTGCCTTTGCAGGGTTGGGGCTTCCAGCCACAGGGTCCCATCCCCGCACCAGCCCAGGTGGCTGCAGAAGGTCCCTTGCAGTCGTGAAACCAAGGGAGGCTTGGGAAACCACATCTGAACGGCGTGGCTTTGATTTGACGAGAGGGTGGGGCTGGGCCGGACAAGGCCACTAGGTCTGAGTCAGAGCCAGAGGCAGGAAGCTGGTCCCCAGGCGCTGCCCGCCACCTCTGCGAAGTGCTCCTCCTGGCCGGCCACTAGGTCTGAGTCAGAGCCAGAGGCAGGAAGCTGGTCCCCAGGCGCTGCCCGCCACCTCTGCGAAGTGCTCCTCCTGGCCACCCGAGAACAGCCTGTAGAGAGGCAGAGGTGCCTTTCGGACTTCCTCGAGAGTCCCTGCAGCTTGGGCATTGATGGCCAGTCACCGGGGCTACAGGACCCTGAGCTCACACAGGCCCAGTAGGGCCAGGCCAGCGCTTGACCCCAGAAACTCCCTCCCTGGAAATTTCATGGGAGTTGTCTCAGCTCTTCGGCCCCTTCCTTATCTCAGGGAAACAGGTCAGAGGACGCTCAGTCCTGGTGTTGGGAGTGGGGTGCGCTACTCCGGGACTTGAGGTAAACGGTAGACATCCTGCTTGTCCTTTAAACTTAGAATAGGGTTTGGACGCAGTGGCTCATGCTGGTAGTCCTAGTGCTTTGGGAGGCCAAGATGGGAGGATCCCTTGAGCTCAGGAGTTTGAGACCAGGCCAGGCAACATAGTGAGACCCCCATCTCTACAAAAAATACAAAAATCAGCTGGATGCGGTGGCCCATGCCTGTAGTCTCAGCTGCTCCAGAGGCTGAGGGAGGAGGATCACTGGAGCCTGGGAGGTGGAGGTTGCAGTGAGCCAAACTCTCGCCACTGCACTCCAGCCTGGATGACAGAGTGAGACCCTGTCTCAAAAAAATCCAGGGACTTGGAATTGATATCAGGCTGACAGCTGTAGGGGTGTTGATGCAGGATAATGAATAGAGCAGAAAACGGAATCTGGGTGGTCCTGGAGCCACGTGCCACCACCCCCAAGATAGACTTTGCATACCTGAGCCCATCAGGTCCATCGATGCCGGCTCTTGTGACTGTATTTCTAGCGCTCCCCAGCCTCCCCCAGTTGTAGGCGGCTGAGTGAAGGCCTCAGCAGCAGAGCCCCTTTTTTCTAGCAGACACAGGAGCCTCAAAGCAGCACCATGATGGTTTAAGGAGAACATAGAACACGCAGGTGCGGAGGAGGAACATCCTAGACTGGGGGTGGGGAGCCCAGCGCTCCTCCCTCCACCCCCACCTCACCATCCCTGCCTCCTGCCCACTGTCCAAGCGTCCTAGCCACACCTTGCACAGGTCAGCACTGGGGAGAGGTAAGAAAAGCCTGCCTGCCCTCCAGAGCGAGCTGCCCTGCCTGAGCCGCTGCTGATGGGAAACAGGCCTAGGGATCAGGGCGGCATGGAGGGAGCAAGGCCCAGGGAGGCCAGAGGAAGAGACTCTGTCCTGGGGGGTGGGCACTTCCA
This sequence comes from Rhinopithecus bieti, assembly GCF_001698545.2. NCBI lineage: Eukaryota > Metazoa > Chordata > Mammalia > Primates > Cercopithecidae > Rhinopithecus > Rhinopithecus bieti. Next base: position 3,347,047 of record NW_016803499.1, on the reverse strand, counting down.
GGGGCCAGGGACCGGGGCTTGCAGGAGTGGCAGGAGCTTCTGGATGGAAAAGGTGAAAGGGCCCCCAGGTGGAGGAACTGGCCTGGGCAAAGGTGGAGAGAGGTAGGGGGGTGCAAGGCGGGGACACAGGGTGATTGCATTGGAGGGTGTTTGCCACCACAGCTCCCCATCAAGCCTGGCTCCGCCCAACTGCAGTTGACTTCATGGTGGGAGGAGGTGGGGGTATGAATTGCTTCCTTTCCCTCCACCCCACCTCATCCACAGGACTGGGGGCATACCTCATCATTTGCACTTGTTTTGGGTTGAGCGGTGTCCCCCAAGATTTGTATGTTGGAGCCGTATTCAGCAGGACCTCAGAATGTGGCTGCAGTTGGAGCTAGAGTCTTTCAAAGGCGATTAAAGTAAAGCAAGGTCTGTGGAATGGCCCCAGTCCAATCTAACTGGGGTCCTTATATGAAGAGGCGATGAGGGCACAGGCACATACAGAGGGACGAACCTGTGAGAACACAGGGAGAAGATGGCATCTACAAGCCCTGCCAGTTGCTCTGCCTGGAGTCCGATGCCAGGCACTGACAGGCTCAGGGGATGCAGAGGCTGGTGGCTGCCCTTGGTGTTGTGGGGAAGAAAAAGAGCAGCTGGAGTTGTCTGTCCCTGGGCCAGGGGGTCCTCTGCTCCCTCCTCTCCTCTACCCAGAGAGGATCCCTCCTTTACGTCTCAGCTTGGGACTTCAAAATAGCCAATAGCCAGGAAATAACCCGAACATCCATTCACGGATGAAAAATAAGCAGCATGTGGTCTGTGCACACAATGGAATGCCACAGGGGCCGAAAAGGTAAAGACGCTCTGGTACACGCCACACCGTGGATGAGCCTCAAAATGCTGCGCAGGCCCCAATGTGGGGAGATGTATGTGCCTTCCATCCCACCCCTGCCTGCCAGGGCTTCTAACATTGCTGGAAGCAAAGCCACAGCTTTGCTTTGGGGACTTAGAGGGGCAACGGTTTCCCTCTCCCCACTGCTCAGGTCCTGGGTCCCTTCGCCAGAAGGGGTATTCCAGTCTTCTCACCTTGTCTCCCAGCTGTGTGACCCCGGGGCAAGTCACTTCCCCTCTCTGAGCCTCCCTTTCTCATCTGTAATGTGGGGCTGATCAGGGCTGCTCCTAGGATTTCAGGGACCCACGGTCTCCCGGTGACACAGGCAGGCTGGGTCTCTCTCCCACTGCTCTTGGGGACAAGGATAGGGTAAGGGGATGGGGGTGGCGGGTAACATAATTAGAGTGAGTTAGGGGCTGGGAGTCAGCATCACATCTGACAGTCCCTGGCCAGCCACCTGCGGCCACAACACAGGACCCTGTCCTCTGCCCTCTCTCCACCCCAGCTTTCTCTCCAGGGGAAGGGGCTAGGGGCGGACTCGGGTACCAGATAGGGGTGGGAGTGCTTTGAGGGATAGGGTCCCAGTGCAAAGGTTCGGGGGCTGCTGGTAGGAGCAGCTGGGCCTGGGGTGTCCAGGCTGGGCTCTAGAAGAGACCAATTAGTCAAATGGCTACAGTTGACCATTTGGAAGCAATTAACAGGGTCGCTATTAGCGCATGGTGCACCCCCCACCTGGCTCCGACTGGGAGGGAGAGGGGCGAGGTCGCCATTATGTGGGTGCCTCTGCCCTACCCCACCCACAAGACTTTGTGGCCCAGACCCCTGCTCCTGCTGGGCAGATGTAGAGGAATTAGGTTCCCCTCCCTTGGCTGGGCCTAAGGGTCCCAGAGTCCCAGGGTGGGGCTCTGGGGACTTCCTGGGCTGAAAAAGCTGCAGGTTTAGATGGGGAGGAACTCACTAGGTGGGTGAGCAAGGGCCTGGAGGCCCAGCCTGGAAGCTGTGGGAAGGGAACTAGAGGTCCACGTGGCTGGGTGGGCATCCCCAGGGTTCCCCCAACACTATGACCTTTGTCAGTGGGGCTGGGGCATCTGGAGAAGGCAGCTTTGGGCTCCAGACAATTTCCCGTGACTGCAGGGTGGACCGCGGATGGAAGGACCGGGCTGAAGGCCGTCACCAGCGACTGGAGGAGAGGGAAAACATGGCCCAGAGAGCTTGGCTGCCTCAGAAAACTCATGCTCCCCAGAACAGCAGACAGTGAGCCAGGGCCACCAGCAGGGATCTTGGGCAGGGCACCGGCTGTCCTGGTGTAACTGCGAATTGCACCCCCTTTCACTCTCAAAGGCAGCAGGGTTTGCGTCATAAACTGCGGTCCCCTGCGACTGGAGTGTGCCCTGCACTGATGGGTGGTCGGAGACTTTGCAGGGTAATGCCACTCAGTTTCCAGCCCTGCCTTTGGGGTATCACACACATGAGAAACCAGCATCTCAGGAGCGACACTACACGGCCAAGTCCTCATGGCAAGGAAGTGACCAAGCCATTCATTCATTCATTTTAGGAGTATGCACTGAGTGACTAGTGTGTCAGGCGCTCCCTAAGAGTTGGAAACCTCTTGCCCATCCCGGAGCTTCCCTCCTTTAGAGGGTCACCCTTGGACTCCTGCTTCAGGGTAGCAGCCCCTGCCCTCATCTTGGGTCCTTGGGCACAGAGCAACCTGGTGGTGGGCAGGGCTGGAGACCAGAGCCCGGGAGTCTCCCTGGGAAGTGCTGGGGGCCCCAGGCGTGGAGCAGGAGGGTTGTGTACACCCAGATTGCCTTGGTCAGATTTTTCTGGCTCCTCCCAGTCTTCCAGAGGGGGTCCTGCCAAGGAGGCAGCCCGGGCCTCAATAGGAAAGGGCATCTGAAGTCCCCTGGCCCTGGCAGGCTGCTCTTGCTCTCTCTCAAAACGTGACTGTGTCCTCTCTCCTGTCTCTGTCAGACTGTGTCCCCCTGACTGTACCCCTCTATGAATTTTTTGTGCACCCCCTCTCCCAGTACATCTCCTCTCTTCTTGGCCAGGTGTCAGGAGGTAGCAGAGCTGAGGCATGTAGAGCAGGGACCTCCTTCCTGTGCCTCTTCCCTGCCTCTTAGGGAGCCCAGGTGGCCACATACCCCAGTCCAGGCCTGCACAGTGCTGCACTGGACAAGCTCTCCTCTTGCTTCTGTCCTTTGGGGCTTTCCTGGCACCGTTCTCTGACCCCTGTAACACAGTCTCCATCACCAGGAGGCTGAGGCTCCAGCAGTTCGGTGGCTGGCCTCTGGCCTGTTCAAGAACGCTCACAAGCTGACCCTGGGGCAGTGGCTAGGAGATCCTGACTAAGACTGAAGTGCTTGGGGACGGCTTGGGGCCACCCTCCTTCAGGAGGGCCACCTGGACCCTGTGCACGCTGGAGTGGGCTCTCGGAGGACCTGCTGCCCTGTGTATTGGGCCATAGGGGTTGTACATGTCCCAGGGGTGTGTGCTCACTGCCACAGCTCACAGTGCCCTGCACACTTGCCTGACCCCAAACCCTGATGCAGATGGCAGGCTGGGGAATGTCAGCCCACCCAACTCACCCCAGAGCCCCTGGTCAACTTGAAGCCAAAGCTGTGGCCTAGACCCCTGGACCCCACACTGGTGCCGCACTCCGGGCCGGGTTGAGGGAGGCAAAGCCCCTGTGCTGGCCCCTGCTTCCTGCTGGCCCCGGGACCCTGGGGGACAGAGGACCAGGAAGCAAGAGAAATGGGTGAGGAGGTGGCTTTTCTGGGTACTTTCTGAAACCCCTCTTCACAGGGCCCCCTGAGATACACCTTGACCCCCACACAGTCCAGGGGACCACGCCCGCATCTGCGCTGCTTCAGATCCTCCAGGCCAGGACTCCCCCACATCCCTCCCCAGCCTCCGCGGGGCTCCTCCTCTCATCACCGTCCCGCTGCGGCTGCCAGACTCCCCGTGCTTTTCTCCGGGTGTTCTCTGCCGCTCTGTCTTCTTTCCGTCTCCCCTGCCTCCTCTCTTTGGCCAATCTCTGTCATTCACATTTTCCATGTCTTTCCCGTCCTTTCCTTCTCCGTTTTTCTCTATCTGCATCTCTTTCTCTCTGTCTGCGCCCATTTCTCTGGCTCTCGCGTCCCTCCTCCCGCCTCTCCAGGACCCTCTCTGGACCGCCACAGGGACGGGATCCTCCGAGGCCTGCCCGACGAGCGCTAACTCCACCACTCCGGGTGCCCGGTTGGGGTGCGCGACAGAAGATAGCATCTCCAGTCCCGGCCCGCCCGCGCCTTGCAAGGCTGAGGACAGCACCGCTGCTCCTGCAGGAAGCGCCGGGCGCAGACCCAAACCCGGGGCTCCCCACGCGTGCGCTCGCCCCGGAGCCTTCCTGCCGCCGCCCTCCGCGGTGCCCTTCATTATGCGCCGCCTTTAATGGGCGTTTGTCAGCTCGACTTCCCCGCAAGTTGTTTTCACGGACATCAGTCATTGGCGGCGGCCCCATTGTGCAGGGGGATTGATGGGGAGCGGGAGGGGGTGACAGGGCCTGGGGCGGCCGCCTCAAGGCCTCGGTCTTGGTGGTCTGGGGGACGGGGCGGGGGAGGGGCGGGGAAGGGACCTTTCAGGGAGCCTGGAGGGCGTTCGGGGGCGTGGGCGCGCTGCGGAGCGGAGCCGCGGCTCGACGGCCCTGCTCGTGGGGCGAGTGGTATGCAGGCACGCCCGGCGCCGAAGCCGAGCCCCGCGGGCTCCCCACCCCAGCCTTCCCGCCCCTCCCGCGCCCTCCGCCTGGGGACCACGTCGGCCTTTTGTTGCCGAAACCGTCCTTTCCTTTCGAGCGCTTTGCGCGCGCAGCAACGGAAATTTCATTGCTCCCTGGGTGGAAATTAACAAGGGACTTCGCGGATCGCTCTCTCCCTCTTCCCTCTCTCCCTTTCTCCCTCTCCCACTCTCCCTCTCTTTCTCTCTCTATAGCCCACCCTTTCCCCTTCTTTCCCCACCTTCCCGCGAAAGCCGAATCAGCATCGCCCAAGCCGCGGGAGCCCGCTCCGAGAGCCTCGCCGCGGCCGGCTTGCCGCCCCTTCATGGGCCCGCGCCTCGCTGCAGCCGCCGCCGCCGCGGGGTGGGCGCGATGCCACGATGGGCCTAATCTGGCTGCTGCTGCTCAGCCTGCTGGAGCCGGGCTGGCCCGCAGCGGGTCCTGGGGCGCGGTTGCGGCGCGATGCGGGCGGCCGCGGCGGCGTCTACGAGCACCTTGGCGGGGCGCCCCGGCGCCGCAAGCTCTACTGCGCCACGAAGTACCACCTCCAGCTGCACCCGAGCGGCCGCGTCAACGGCAGCCTGGAGAACAGCGCCTACAGTGAGTGCCCGACGCTGCGGGACCCCGCGGGGGAAGCGGAGCCGGGGAGGGTCGGGCCCGGGAGAAGGCACTGTGCGCTCGGGGTGTCCGGGAAAAGACCGGTTGCTTTCTGCTGCCAGAAGACGACCGCCAGGGTGTCCTCCTCGCCCTACACGTCCGGGCGAAGAGCGCGCGCTGGGGTCCGAGCCGAACTCGGGGGGATGGGCGTTCACGTCCGAAGAGGGCGCCGGCGGCTGTCACAGTCCGTCCCCGGTCCAGCCCGCTGGTCTGAGGGGACGCGAGCTAGGCGACCCCTGGGTTCCCGGCTTTGCTGCTTTGGGCAGCTCTGACAAGTTTAAGCCCTTTGAATGTGTCGGAGAAAAGGAGCCGGGCAAGGCATTTATCATCCTCTTTATTATTTTGACGACTTCTCCTCCTTCTGCCGACCCCTGGACGCCCCGCCGTCCCCTCCACCCTCCCCGCTCGCGGCTGCCCAGGTGGCCGCCCCAGCCACTGCCTCTGAGCGGAGGACTCTTGCCCTGCGGAGCTCGGTTCCCCAGCCGCGGCCGCCACCGACAGTTATTCCCCGCTCTGGAATCTGCACCTCCCCCGCCTCCGCCCTGGCTGCACAGCGACAGGGGGGTGGGGGCTGTCGCCGTCGGGACGCGAGGATCAGGAGCGCGGAGCGGTGTCCTCCCCCACCTGGGGGTGCAGACACACAGCCTCCCCCCCAGCACGCAGGACCCGCGGGAGTCCGCAGGGCAACACGGTTAGGCTCCTCTGGTCACTGGGACCTGAGGCCCGCGCCGAGCCCTTTAAGGAGCAGGATAGCGGAGCTCAAGGCCCGGGAGGACCGCGTGGGGAGCGTGGGAGGGCAGTCAAGACCACAGTGGTCCTCGGGTGCGCCGCGCGGCGCTGGGCTCCGGCCCCGGGCTCAGGAAGCGGTGCGGTGGATTGAAGGTGACTGCGGCAGTAAACCGCGGCTTCCTCCAGGAAAGCCGTAGCCCTGTGAGGGCGTCCTGGGGACACGCGCCTCCGGAGCCGCACGGTGGGCACCAGCTGTTGCCAGGGGGTCCGAATGTGCCGAACTCGTCTCACAAAGACACCCCGGTTCTCTCCAAAGCCAGGCTCCCCCTCGGAGTCGCACCGCATCCAAACTTCTTGGTGCTGGCTGCTCAGGGGGAGGGGAGGGCTCGTCCCCGCAGCCGCCCCCGTCCTGCGTCGAGACTCTGGCTTCGTTGGTCCCTGCGCGGTCACCGCCGAGGCCGCCCAGCCTGCGCACTGGGAAGGCGGGAGGCTCGCAGCCTGCACCGCAGCAGCCCTGCGCTGGAGCAAAAGCCCGGTGGCGACCGCGACTGTGCTCGGACCCCGTGCCAGGAGCGCGGTCCTGAGAGGCATCCCCTGGAGAGGGTGCAGGTAGTCGCCCCAATCCCTTCGCAGCTTCTGTTGGGAGACAACGACCCCAACCCGGCCTTCGATGCAGTCCCCCGCCCCCAGCCTCCACCACTGCACTCGTGTATCCAGAAGGAAAGGCGGGAGGGGAGGTTTAAACTTTCTTATCCCTGGGGAGTGGGTGAGACCCACCCAGCTTCGCTCTGCGGGCTCCAGGGTCTAAACCGGCTTCCTGCCCTTCCAGGGACAATGATCTCCGGCCAGGTTTACGGCCAGAAGGATTTGGGTGGCAGGCACTCTGGCTGTGTTGTTGTCAGTGGGTTTTATTACCAGCCTGGCTCATCAGGGCCCAGCTTTCCCGCTGTCTGGCGCAGGTATTGGGGACCGTGCAGTCCCAGAGCTCAGACTCTCATGACTACCGCAAGGGCTTGATTTCCCGCTCAGGCACATATGCAGGGGCCTGACAGTCACCCAGCCATAGTGGTCCCCACTTGCTTATCTGTCGGATGATGAAGGCAGCTGGCAAGATGTTGTGAGGTTGGAATGGAAACCATTGGGCAGGCAGCGTCAGCGGGTGGGAATGTTAATTTCATCGTTTCCCTCCCAGGTTTGAATGAGGACAAACCTTCCCTCAGGTCTCCTTCTCTACCTCCTGTCTGCTGACTTCTCCCTCCCTGAACTTCCACTCACTCTGTGACCTGTGGGTTGTGTGCTACGCTCCCCAGCCCTGAGCCTGGGGTGTGGCTTTGGGCAAGGCCAGCTGGGCATCAGCCGCCCCCTCCGTGGTTCTGTGCGGGACGGTGGGAGTGAGGCACCTCTCATTTCTTCCAGGTATTCTGGAGATCACGGCAGTGGAGGTGGGCATTGTGGCCATCAGGGGTCTCTTCTCCGGGCGGTACCTGGCCATGAACAAGAGGGGACGACTCTATGCTTCGGTGAGTCCAGGCTGTCCCGTGGGTGGGCGCTGTGGGAGTAGTGGTCTGGCCTGCACATCACACCAGAAGATGGGGGATGTGGGCAGCAGAACGCTTTGCTCAGGGTACATGGGACCCGAGCTGGGAACAGACCCTGGCCCAGGGCTCCGCGCCCAGTGATCTTTGGCTGTGTCCGTTAGAGGCTGCTCCGTGAGTGACCTGGAGCCTGGCCCTGGCAGACCTGGAGTCTAGAGCATGCCAGGTTAGCAAAGGTTCCCCCCATCCTCGTCATCACTACCACCCTCCCTTGAGAGTAGCTGAGAGCAGGGAAGTGATTGTCCCCCAAATTTCCACCAAGATAAAAGGACCCAAGGCAACGTGGGAGTGTTCCTTGGGGTAGCAAGAGCTCTCCTGGGAGCATGGGGAGGAGGGCTCTGGGCCAACTCTGCTGGCTCCCTCCAAGAGTGGAAAGGCGAAAGCTGAAACCTAGGAGGGGGAGGGAGATGGCGCCCATGTCCCGGGGAGGGAGATGGCGCCCATGTCCCGGGCACACAGGAGCCTTGGAGCCCGGGCTTGGGACCCAGTCTGTTTACTGCCTGGGCCTCCGTGTAACCAAAAAGGGTCTCCTTATTCTGTGGGTATGGCAGTGCCCCTCCTCATAAGGGGTAGGGATGGGGAATACGCAGAGTAAAATACATGTAACGGGGAAATTTGCTACCTCCGACTAGTCATTACATGCAATTTGGCTGATACTTCCTTGGGCAATGAGAGGTTTTCCATCCACAAGTAGTCTGGCCGACGCGGCCCGAGGACGATCTCCCTGCAGTGAGCTCTCTGCTCACAGAGGATACATCGCGCAGCTCCCTCTCACATTAGCCGATGATTTCATCACAGATTTTTAGCCGTTTTGATAAAGGAAGGTCCAGAAAGCTGGAATGCACCCCTTCATTTTCTCTGGTCCAGAGGCCACTCCCTCCTTCCTCCCACCCATTCACCCATACACTCATCCATCCACCCATCCACCCATTCATCCACCCATCCACCCATCCACCCATCCACTCATCCACCCATCCATCCACCCATTCACCCATCCACTCACCCATCCATCCATCCACCCATCCGTCTGACATTCAGTCCATTCATCAGTCAGTGTCCTGGAAGCTGTGTCTGGGAGCAGGGGCCCTCATGGTGCCAGCTTCTGCCATATGGGACCCAGGATTTGGGGAGACAGAGTAAAGCATGACATGAGGGGGTCCCAGTGGTTCAGAGCCCACCTGGGGCTTTCATGCCTGAGAGCTCGCAGCCTGGCTTTGAGAAGGGTGGACAGAGGCTCCTAGCCCCACAAGGGATGCTGAGGCTGGGGGTAGCCAAGCAGTCTGGTTGGAGGGTGTGGAACTTTCCAGAGTGCCCAGTGGAGAAGTTCCCACTGCCCTGAAGACAACCTGAGAGGCATAGTAGCCTGGATGCCAATCCCATCACCTGCCACCTGCCACCTGGTACCACAGTCCTGCATGTGGCCAGCTTGCTTAGGAGTGCTGTCCCGCCACGGGGCTCCCTGGACTTTGCTGACAGCATGCTTGCCCTTGGGCCAGCTCATTCCTCTGGGCCAGTGAGCACTGCACCCCGACACTCCTGGGTCTGGTCCTGACCTCCCTTCTGAGGTATAGACCACCCTCCCACAACGTCCTGCTGGCTCAGACACTCCAACCGAACTCAGCACCTCCCCGACTCCCCATCTTAATCATTGCCCCACCGGCCACTCACTGTCACCCAGAGTGGGCTGGGAGTCACGGTAGACCCCTCCTACTGTTCAGCCCATCCCTAGACCTCAGACCATGCCCCTGCATCTCTTCAGCCCACGCACCTCACCTCCCTCTGCCTCATCCCTGAGACCACACCTTATAAGGCAGGCTCCTCACTTCCCACCTGGATCACCGCTCCAGCCTCTCCCACCTCCAATCCATTTGTTTGTCAAGCTTTCATCTTCCTTCCTTCCTTCCTTCCTTCCTTCCTTCCTTCCTTCCCTCCCTCCTTCCCTCCCTCCCTCCCTCCTTCCCTCCTTCCCTCCTTTCCTCCTTCCTTCCTTCTTTCCTTCCTTCCCCTTCCTTCATTCTCTTCACCCATCTGTCCATACACCTCTCCTTCCTTCCTTCTTTCCTTTCTTTCATCCTTCTTTCCATCCATGCTTCTATCTGTTCATCTGTCCATCTGCCCATTCACCTGTCCATCCATCCATGCTCCCTCCTTCCTTCCATCCTTTCACCCATCCACTCATCCATCCATCCATCCATCCATCCATCCATCCATCCACCTATCCATCCATTCACCCATCCATCCATCCATCCATCCACCATCTAGCCAGCCAGCCATCCACCCATCCACCCATCCATCCATCCACCCATCCATCCATCCATCCACCCATCCATCCAACCATCCACCCACTCATCTGACATTCAGTTCTTCATTCACCAGTCAGTGTCCTGGGAACTTACTGTGTGTTGCACTCTGCTAGGTACATGTTAAGGGGGCTTCCTAAAAAAGCAAATCAGCCCATTTCATGGCTTCTGAGGACTTCCATCACACCCAGGCATCCCACAGGCACCTTAGCTCCACCCACAGAGCAGCAGCCCAGGTGCCACCTGCTCCCAGTGTGGCTGTCATCCAAAAGTTGAGCCTCCTCCAGCCTCAGGAAGCTCCCTCAACTCTCCAAGCCATCTGTGCTGCTCACGCCACACTCTCACTGCCTGGAATGCCCTCCTCCAGAAAATGCCCACTAAAAAGTGCCCACCCCGCCCTTCCAGCTCTCTTCAGAAGCTACCTCCTCAACAAAGTGGCTTTGGAGTCTGCTTTCTCCCCACCCCTCATGGGGTGGAAGCGGCCCTGGGGGAGGGGCCTGTGGAACCGGGTCTGGTGGGATGGCAGTGTCAGGACACACATTGGAAAGTGTTGTCACCGCAAGTCCCAACTGCAGCAGCTCCGGAGTCTATGGCCCCGACCCCTGAGCCAACACCTTCTGCCTTGGTCATCTCGGCCGCCCCAGGTGCCCTACCACATGTCAGCAAGTGATCTATACTCCCCCCAATCTCCCACCTCAGGAGGGCCTGAGCCCCTGCCACCTGAGGCTCACAGGCACGTGTCCGTCAGTGGCCCACCCCCCAAGTGGCCCCGCAAAGAGAAAGCCTACTGCCTGGCCTCTCTGGCCCTGAGAGGACGCACCTGCTGCAGGATCGAGGGACCTGGGGAAGCTTGGGTCCTGCCCTGAGCTTCTCACAGTCTGGGCTTGGAGCCAGACACTAACATGGCATACCCAGTGCGTGGGGTGGGGAAGTCGGCCCTGAGCCCACCCGCTTATTCCCAGATAGCGCCTCAGCCCCAGGCTATGTGGGGGTCAGGCACAGATCAGATACTGTTCTATTCCCCTGTGATGTAGGGCCTGGCACCACCCCGGGCCTCAGTTTCCACATCTATAAACATGGAGACTGGTCTTGGACAGTAACATTCATACTGTGGCCCAGGGTGCCCTGGGCCTCCAAGAGGGCTGGAGAGCAGGGGGGCTTTGGGTCATGGGGAGAGGCAGCCCCTACTACCAGGTCAAGCTTTCCACCCTTCCCTGCTCTGGGCTTTCATGTTGCTAGAAAAGAGGTTGGGGTGCTTGAAGCATCCTGTTCCCTGAGGTCCTGCTGGGTCAGATACTGCTGGGTGCAGCCTGGGAGCCCCAGAGGCCATTTCCACTCTCCCTCTCTCCCATGGGACACCACACCCTAGATGGGGACAGACCATGAGGGCCTCCGACTCCTCCCTGTGGCTAGTCCCCAGGAGGAAGGAGAGATCCTGCTGTCTACTTTGCACCTGCTGCTTCCACTTCTTACCACCCTTTCTGGTTTGGAGGGAGCAGCTCCTCTCAGTCATCCCCTTAGGGAGGTGGCCCTAGACGTTGCCACCCACCTGTAGCTGGGACTGAAGCCCAGTGGGTCTGCATAAGGCATACCCACCCCTTCCCTATCCCACAGACTAAGAAGACCCCGTGAGGCACCCCCGGAGGGAACCTCCCATGGCCAGGCCTTGGGGATGCTGGTGTAAGCTCCTTCAGTTCAGAGCTTCACTGTGCCTTTGAGAGGGCAGGGTCCCTTCTGCCCTTCCGCCACTGCACCCCGGGCCTGACAAGGCTCCCATCAATCTCTGATGACAAAGCGGTGTCCTCTCTGTCCTGCTTGTGGTGGGACACCCCAGCTTCTGCTCTCATCCTAAGAACAGCAGTATCTGTGGCATTGATTGAGCACGTGCCTCATGCCAGGCCCCGGCCCCTGCTCTGTGTTGTAACCTCTTCAACCTGCAAGGCAGGACCCTCCAGCTTCAGAGAGTGCTGCTCAGGGGTCAGTGACCCCAGCTGGGACCCCTGAGTGCAGTGTTTTGTTTTGTTTTGTTTGAGACGGAGTCTCGCTCTGGTCACCCAGGCTTGGAGGTGCAGTGGCCGGATCTTCAGGCTCACTGCAAAGCTCCGCCCTCCTGGTTTCACGCCATTCCCTGCCTCAGCCTCCCAAGTACCGGGACCACAGGCGCCCGCCACCTCGGCCCAGCTGGTTTTTTTTGCTTATTTTTTTTTAGTAGATACGGGGTTTCACCTGTTAGCCAGGATGGTTCGAATCTGCCTGACCTTGTCGCCGCCAAGTCTGGGCCTCCCAAAGTTGCTGGGTTACAGCAGGCTTGAGCCACCGCGCCCGGCCGAGTGCAGTGTTTAACGCAGAGTCTGGGCTCATGAAACCTGGCTGTGTCCCCTTCCCTTCCTGCTTTTCATGTTCTTTCTTCTTTTCTCTTTTCTGCAATTTCTTTTCTTTTCTTTTCTTTTCTTTTTTTTTTCTTTTGAGTCAGAGTTTTGCTCTTGTCACCCAGACTGGAGTGCAGCAGTGCAATCTCAGCTCACTGCAACCTCTGCCTCCCGGGTTCAAGAGATTCTCCTGCCTTAGCCTCCCGAGTAGCTGGATTACGGGCGCACGCCACCACGCCTGGCCAATTTTTTGTATTTTTAGTAGAGACAGAGTTTTGCCATGTTGGGCAGGCTGGTTTCGAACTCCTGACCTCAGGTGATTCACCCGCCTCAGCCTCCCAATGTGCTGGGATTACAGGCATGAGCCACCGCACCCGGCGTCTGTGGTTTCTTTAAAAGTGATCTGGGTGCTGTCATCTTCTTTTGTCCAAATGCCCAGTCCTTGCTGACGAACACGCTGCCAGCAGACCGCCAGGGCACCTAGGTTGGCCGGCCCGGTCTCTGCTCCACAGATAACCCTACACATCCCTGTGCCGGGTCAGCGCCCTCAGGCGGGGGACAGAGGCTGGAGCCGGCAGTTGTTTGGCACAGCTTTGAGAGAAGGTGACCTTTGGGCGGAAGGCCAAGTTCACCAGGCACACAGGGGAGGAAGGGCATGCCGGGCAGAGGGCAAGGCCTAGGCAAAGGTGTGGCGGGCTGAGAGTGCGCCGGGGTTTGGCATTGGACTGATTAGCCTCAAAGGAGGGGAGGAGGCATCGGGCAACTCTGGGCCCTGATGCTGGCGCAGTCTCCCCGGGCCACTGACTGTGACATCTCATCCCCACAGGAGCACTACAGCGCCGAGTGCGAGTTTGTGGAGCGGATCCACGAGCTGGGCTATAACACGTACGCCTCCCGGCTGTACCGGACGGTGTCTAGTACGCCTGGGGCCCGGCGGCAGCCCAGCGCAGACAGACTGTGGTACGTGTCTGTAAACGGCAAGGGCCGGCCCCGCAGGGGCTTCAAAACCCGCCGCACGCAGAAGTCCTCCCTGTTCCTGCCCCGCGTGCTGGACCACAGGGACCACGAGATGGTGCGGCAGCTGCAGGGTGGGCTGCCTAGACCCCCTGGTAAGAGGGTCCAGGCCCGACGGCGGCGGCAGAAGCAGAGCCTGGGTGGCCTGGAGCCCTCCCATGTTCAGGCCCCGAGACTGGGCTCCCAGCTGGAGGCCACTGCGCACTAGCTGGGCCTGGTGGCCACGGCCAGAGCTCCTGGCGACGTCTTGGTGTGGCAGCCTCTCGCTCTGACTCTCCTCCTTGAGCACTTGTCCCTGCGTCCTGCCTCTGGGTTCTCAGCTATTTCCAGAGCCAGCTCAAATCAGGGTCCAGTGGGAACTGAAGAGGGCCCAAGTCGGAGCTCAGAGGGGGCTGCTGGCAATGCAGGGCATTTGTGGGTCTGTGTGGCAAGAAGCTCACAGGGAAGGGCCTGAGTGCCAGCCCTGGCAGACCAAGGAGCCCTCCCAGGAGCAGCAAGGCAGCGTGGGGCTTTGTGTCATCAAAACATTAAAGTATTTTATTCTACTCTGTCGTTTGGTAGATCGTAATGCAGGCTGAGGAGCGCTTGCCGCCTTTACTGGAACGTGCTTGCTTTGAGCACAGCAGAATCCGCGCTGGCACCAGCCTGCGTCAGCTGAGGCTTTAAGAGGAAGACGGTATTCCCAGAGATCGGGCTAAAGGTGCATTTCAGTCCTCTGGTTTTAGAAAGTTATGATTTTTTTGGATGGATGAAAACACTCTAAGGCATGTTTGTGCGTGTGTGTGCATGTGTGTGCATTGTGTGTGTGTGCATTGTGTGTGTGCATCGTGTGTGTGCATGGAGAGAAGGATCGTGTATTTATGAAAGCGTGAGTGCACATGTGGGTATGTGTGTTCTTGTGTTATTGTGTGCCTGTGCGTGGACATGTATGTGTGTGTATGTTTCTGGGTATGTCTGAATGTGTGATGTGTGTGTGTCTGTGCGTGTATGTGTGTGTGTGTGTGTGTGGAGAGAGAGAGGTTTACTCTCTTCTAAAACTCTAAAAAGCTCCTCCCTCTGGAAGCTGTGCGCTTCTCCAGGGACTCTTTAGAGCAACTGTATCAGGTCAGGCAGCACAGAAACTTCCTTTATCCTTACAACCTGCTCTTGGGGCCTGTGTACCCCATCTTTACCTGAGAAGGTGAGGCTCAGAGAAGCAATTACGTGGTGGCCAGGCCCTGCCTTGGACTAGGTGCCTCCTCACACCTGTTCCCCAACAATGGCATGGGTGGGATCACCTGGGTCAGCCCAGGTGGAGCCAGCATGGGCAGTGTACAAACCTCTCCTGACACTTTGCAGGATGGGCAGGGCCCAGGTGAGGAGCCTGTCCTGAATCTGGGGCTGTGAGGACCATCACTCTCTGTTCCCATGACCTCCCAGAGGTAGAGAGCCCAGGGTCAGAGAACTTAGGGTCAGAGAGGCCAGAGTCAGAGAGCTGAGACTCAAGAGAGTCCAGGGTCAGAGTGTCCAGGGCCAGAGAGCTTATGGTCAGAGAGCCCAGACTCAGAGGCCCCTGACCGGTCAGTGCAGACTCGCCAAACCTACAGGGAGGCTGGGCTCCTCACACGCATGTGTGCAACACAAGTGAAAATCTTGGTGCCTCCTTCAGCTCCCAACGCAAGTCAGATTTCCTGGAATGGCTCCCCGGCAGGGATGCACGTTCACGGCAGTCAGCAGGAGCAGGGCGCAGGCTGAGCTCTGCTGTGGGTTTTGTTGTTTCTCCGGAGTGGGATGGGGCAGGGGCTGCCATTCCTTCCACCTTGCAGGTGATGACCCTGAGGCCTGGCAAGGGGAACTTGCCCAGGGGTCGTGCCGACGCAGGGGAAGCAGCAGCACCCAGTGCTGCAGGATCAACAGATGGTTCCTGATGAAGGCGTAGGAGACACTGGGGGCTCTTGTTTAACATGTAAAACAGCTTTGACAAGAGAATGTGGATTTTTTGCAGCAGACAGCTATGCCAAGGTCACCTTCTTCCCACACCAGAGTCCAAGGGACTTTATTTTGTGTGTGTGTTTGGGGGATCATGGGCTGAATTACATCCTCTCCCCAGAGTTTATCTGCTGAAGTCCCAATCCCTAGTACCTCAGCATGTGACCTTATTCAGAAATGGGGTCATTACAGATGCAACTGGTGAAGATGAGGTCACATAGGAGTAGAATGACACCTGAAACCATTGTGACCAGGGTCCTCCTTAAGGGACACGTGGACACAGCCATGCATACAGGAGGATGTCATGAGAGCGTAAAGGTGGGGACAAGCGTGACACTGCTACAAGCCCAGGAGTGCCAAAGTTTGCCAGCAAACACCAGCAGCTAAGGGACAGGAAAGGAACAGACTCTGCCCTGTAGCCCTGAGAAGGAGCCAACACTACTGACACCCCGGTCTCGGACATCCAGCCCAGAGTCCTACAGATGATAAATGTCTGTTTGAGCCACCTACCCTGCATGAGGCTATGTTACCACAGCTTGAGCATCAGGCACAACGGGCAAGGGGCCTGCCGGCCTCCAAAAGGAGAGCGACCCCACTTCTGCTGGATGAGGGGAAGGAGAGAGAAGGCAGACCACAGACTGAGAGCATGGGCTCCCTGGGAGGCATCAGAGGGTGCCCGCTGCTTCTGGTGCCACGGTGGGAACTCCTGCTTCCTTACACACAGGAGGGGCTAGGGGCAGGTAGAATTCTCCTGAAAAGAAAAAGGGTACGGGGGTGAGGGGGTCCTGGGGCCCAGCATCCATCGCTGTTAGATGGTTCACCTGCTTCACGTGTGTTCGGGGCGGGCAATGCCTGGAGACCCCACACCTGTGGCTCTGTGGGAAGATGCCCTCTGAGTCAGGAAAGGCCGCCCCAGGGCCTCCAGGGACAGTGGCCTCCCTGCTTGCATTTGCATGACCCAGAGGGAACCAGAAGGGAGAGAAAGGGGCTGAGCAGGTGGGGCAGGTCTTTGCCTGTTGAGTCTCTGGGACGTTGGGTCCAGAACCTGTCAGGAGTAAGAATGGAAAAATTATGCAGCCTATGAAAAATGGCATGGTGGCTCCTCAAAGCACTAAACAGAGAGCTACCACGTGATCCAGAAATTCCACTTCTGGGCATATCCCCAAAGAAATGAAAGCAGGAACATGGATAGATGTTTGCACACTCATGTTCATAACAGTGCCATTTGCAGTAGCTCAGAGGTGGAAACAAGCCAAGTGTATTAGTCAGGGTTCTCTAGAGGGATGGGACTAATAGGATATATATATAAAGGGGGAGTTGATTAAGTATTAACTTACACAATCACAAGCTCCCACAATAGGCCGTCTGCAAGCTTGAGGAGAAAGGAGAGCCACTCTGAGTCCCAAAACTGAAAATCTTGGAGTCAGATGTTTGAGGGCAGGAAGCATCCAGCATGGGAGAAAGATGTAGGCTGGGAGGCTAGGCCCATCTCGCCATTTCACCTTTTTCTGCCTGCTTTATATTCGCTGGCGACTGGTTAGGTTGTGCCCACTAGATTAAGGGTGGATCTGCCTTCCCCAGCCCACTGACTCAAATGTTAATCTCTTTTGGCAGCACCCTCACAAACCCAGGATCAATACTTTGCATCCTTCAACCCAATCACATTGACAGTATTAACCATCACACCAAGTATCCATCAGTAGAGGGATGGATGAATAGAATGTGCTCCATTGATGCAATGGAATGCCATTCTTCCTTAAAAAGGAAGGATATGGCTGGGCGCAGTGGCTCACGCCTGGAATCCCAGCACTTTGAGAGGCCGAGACAGGCAGATCACTTGAGACTAGGAGTTCAAGATCAGCCTGGCCAACATGGTGAAACCTTGTTTCAACTAAAAATATTAAAATTAGACTGGGTGCAGTGGCTCACGCCTGTAATCCCAGCACTTTGGGAAGCCGAGGCAGGTGGATCACCTGAGGTTACCTGAGGCAGGCAGATCACCGAGGCGGGCAGATCACCGGGCCAACGTGGCAAAGCCCCGTCTCTACTAAAAATACAAAAATTAGCTGGGCGTGGTGGCAAGTACCTGTAGTCTCAGCGACTCAAGAAGGCTGAGGCAGGAGAATCATTTGAACCCAGGAGGCAGAGGTTGCAGTGAGCTGAGATCGCACCACTGCACTCCAACCTGAGCGACAGAGTGAGACTCCATCTCAAAACAAAACAACACAAAACCCACAGGCCAGGTGTGGTGGCTCACGCCTGTAATCCCAGCACTTTTGGAGGCTGAGGCAGTAAATCCCCTGAGATCAGGACTTTGAGACCAGCCTAGTCAACACAGTGAAACCCCATCTCTACTAAAAATACAAAAACGTAGCCGGGTGTGGTGGTGGGAGTCTGTAATCCCAGCTACTCGAGAGGCTGAGGCAGGAGAATCCCTTGAACCAGGGGGCAGAGATTGCAGTGAGCCGAGATCATGCCATTGGACTCCATCCTGGGCAACAAGAGTGAAACTCCATCTCAAACAAACAAAAACAAAAACAAAAACAAACAAACAAATGAACAAAAAACCCACAAATATTAGCCAGGCGTGGTGGTGTGCATCTGTAGTCCCAGCTACTCAGGAGGCTGAGGCACGAGAATTGCTTGAACCTGGGAGGCAGAGGTTGCAGTGAGCCGAGATTGCGCCATTGCACTCCAGCCTGGGTGACAGAATGACACTGTCTCAAAAAAAAAAAAAAAAAAAAGACATTCTGACACACGCTACAACATGAGTGAACCTTGAGGACATTGTGTTGAGTGAAAAAATACAATACAATTTTACTTAGATGTGATCCCCGAAGTAGTCAAATCCAGAGAGACACAAAGTAGAATGGTGGGTGCTGGGAGCTGGAGGAGGGGAATGGGGAGTAGTGTTTGATGGAGAGACAGCCTCAGTTTGGGAAGATGGAAAAGTACTGAAAATAGATGATGGTGATGGTTACAGGTTGTGGAAGCCCTCAACGCAGTCAATTGTACTCTTACAATGGTGACACTCTTGCAGCACCTTGACTGCAGTGGTTCTGTTGTTCACCTTTGTGTTCTCCCCCTGGAAAGTGCTAGTTGAGAGCATTGGCAGCATCCAATAACCATTGCTGAATGAAGGGAAAAAAGGAAAAAAGGTCTTCTTGGAGTGGCCAGTAGGTTCCCTGCCTGCCCAGTCGGCCTGCACAGTGCTCTCCAGGGTAGGCACAGGCAGGGGGAGCGCCTGGCCGGGGTCTGGTCCACTCCCGGCTTGCCCCACAGGGGAAGATGGCCTTGCCTGGGTGAAGCCAAGAGAATAAGGACCCCCGCTGCCTGGCCCCCTGCGTCCCAGCCCTGGAGCCCACTCAACCTTCTCTGCATTGGATGGAGTCGGTGACTTCAATGGGGAGGGTAGGACGGCCGTGGGTGCCTGAGTTTCAGCTGCTCGGAACGAGTCTTTGAACCCCTTGGTGGGTTCAGAGGCCTCCTGCCTCCCAGGGGTCGAAGAACTCAGAAGGGTGAACCAGCAGGCCTATAATTAGCGCCCACCCATTGGAGGGCCACCGCGCCTCAGCATTCCAGGGCTGTGACAGATATAGCCCCTGGAGTTGACCTCTGTCCCCACTTGGGCTGCAACAGCTGGAATACCAGGGGCAGCCCACACTTGTGCCTGAGTGCTTGGCCAGCTGTGAGTCCACACTGAGGAAGGGGACCATGGGAGAAGGGGCTTCTGAGTGGGTAAAAAGCCAGCACACGTGCTGTTTTCAGACCTGCTGAATCAAAAGTGGCCTTAGTCACTTCTGTTGTTTGATCATGACAGCATTTGCAGCCACGTGGCCGAGAACTGGCCACTGCCCCTCCCCAGCCTCAGTGTTCCCATCTGTCAAGTGGAACTCCCACAGTGGTCATTGAGAGCTGCTGAGGTCATGCAGATGGTGAATGGTCTGAAAATAATAGCTGCATACACAGCCATGAGAGGATGCAGGAGAAAGCCTGGCCCTGCTCTCCAGCCAGTGGCGGGGGAGGCATAGTGGAGAGAATCAGAACACATCTCCACTAGGTGCCCTTTCTGCAGCACTCTCGCTGGAGGGACTGCTGACCTGGGCCCAGAAGGAGGGGAATGAATGGAAAAGTTTAGAGGACACAGGGAGTGTTGGTGGTAGGCTGGGAGATCTTGGGAGCTCTCATGCCTTGAGCAGGCTGGTTTCAAGACAGAAATTTTAAAAATTCGTTTATTATCACTGATAAATAAATACATTTATCTGTCTTTTGTATAGTTCAGGAGAAAGGCACTATAATTCATCATCCCTCCATCCACTTATCTACTATCCATCTATAATCCATATATCCATCCATCCATCCATCCATCCATCCATCCATTTTCCATCTTTCCATCCATCTGTCTTTGATCCATCCTTCTATCCTTCCATTATTCATTAACCCATCCATCCATCTGTCCACCCATTTATCTACTCATCTACTATGCATTCATCTATCCATCTTCCATCTTTTCATCCATCCATCCATCCATCCTTCTATCCTTCCATCCATCCATCCTTCGTTCACTCATTTCCATCCATCCGTCTACCGCATTCCATCTCTCATCACTATCCATCCATCCATCCACCATCCATCTTTCCAGTCCTTTCATTCATCCGTCCATCCATCCTTCATTCATCCATCCATCCATCATTCATTCATTCATCCATTCATTCATCCATCTGTCTGTCCACCTATTCATCTACTTATCTACTATCCATTCATCTACCAAGCCATCTTTCATCTTTTCATCCATCCACCCATCCATCCTTCTATCTTTCCATCCATCCTTCCTTCATTCATCCATCCATCATCCATCCATCCATCCATCCATCCATCCATCCGTCCACCCATTCACCTACTCATCTACTTTCCATTCATCTATCAATCAATCCGTATTCCATCTTTTCATCCATCCATCCATCCTTCTGTCCTTCCCTCCATCCTTCATTCATTCACCCATCCATCCGTCCACCCATTCATCTACTTATCTACTGGCAATCCATCCATCCATCCATCCATCCATCCATCCATCCACCCTCCCATCCTTCCATCCATCCATGCATCTTTCCATCCATTCATTCCCCCTATCCATCCACTCCTCTACCATCCATCCAGCAAGCATATGGGCATCAATCAGTGGGTCTGGAGCCTGGGTAGAGAATGCAGCAGACACCCATGCAGCTAGCTAAATGCCAGATCCTCCGGTGGGCAGGAAGGACAGTGGTGGTGCTACCTCTCCTTGTGCATCAGAACCTTGCAGTTTCACAGGGGACAGAGTGGCCCTGTGATATGGAAAGGCTCAGATTGCAGGGCTGAAGGAAGGGCGGAGAAGACAAGACAAAGAAAGAACTGGCTGCCTCCTGAGGATTGTTTAGGATCTCAGGCCTTGGAGTCAGGTCAACCTAGGCCCCAGGCTCAAAGCTCCCTTCACAGGCTGTGAGGCCAGATAAAGTGCTCTGACATCTCTGTCAATCCCAAACTTTCCCCTGCCCCAGGACCTTTGCACATGCTGTCTGTTGAGAATAATCTTCCCTCCACTCTTCACTAGTTGAGTTCCTTCACAATCTTCCCTTCTAAAGGTGTCACCTCTTCAGAGAGCTCTACCATGATCACCCTACTCTAAGCTGGGATCCCTTCTCATTTTGTTCTTACAGTGCGTTGTTATTTTCCTTCAAAGAACCCAACATAATCTGTAATTATCTAGTTAATTGTCCACTCACTGCTGTCCCTATCAGCCCCCCACATGCAGGTGAGGCACCTGGGCTATTTATTTCCACCAAGTCAAGTCTGCCTTTGGTTGAGGACTACTCCCAGGGACAGGCACTCCCTGAACTTCTGGCCTGCTCCCCTCAGACAAGAAACCCAGGGGCTTGTGACCGGAAGCCCTGGGGCCTCTTTGTGTAGAAGGGTGAGGACTGAAGGGTTATGGGTAGAAAAACACCAGTGTCTGCTATATTCTGTCATGATTCACCTTTTGCAGATGAGAAAACTGAGGCTCAGAGATATGAAGCAATTTTCTCAAGGTCACACAGCCAATGAGGGACATGTCAGGGCTGATTCCAAGATCTCTTAGGCTCCAATGCTTATATTACATGGAGCCCAAGGAGGGGAGCAAGAACAGGCAGTCGCCAAGAAGTGAGAAGTGGAAAAATAGTGTGACAGTTCTGAAACTGCAGAACAGAGAGTTACACATGACCCAGCGATTCCACGCCTAGGTATACACCCCAGAGAAGTGCAAACACACATCCACACAAAAACCTGCATACTAATGTTTCTAGCAGCATTATTCATCATAGCCAATACAGGGCAACAACCCAAATGCCCACCAAGTGATTAATGGATAAGTACAATGTATCCACTATCTACTGTAGATAGCATATGCAATGCTATATGTATACAGTGCTATAGCCGTAGGATGAAATGGTGTTCACTGACAAAAGGAATGAAGTGCTGATACGTCTTACACCACCTCAAGGCATGAACCTTGAGGGCTGGGTGCTAAGTGATGGAAGCCAGACCAAACGGACACATGATTCCATTCCTATGAAATGTCCAGAATAGGCAAATCCATAGAGATGGGAAGTAGATTAGTGGCTTCCAGGGGCTGATGGGGAAAGTGGAGAGACTGCTTGTTGGTATGGGGTTTCTTTTGGGATGATGAAAGTGTTCTGGAATAGATGGCGATGGTCACCATCATACTGTGAATACAAATAATGAATTGCACTCCTTAAACGGGTGGATTGTATGATATATGAATGATATCACATATGAATGATACCTCAATGAATCTGCTGGCACAGCTGCGTGGTCTGCAAGTCTTCCTAGGAGAATGGGACTGGGCACGACCTCCCCACTCTTGGGGACAATTTGGGGCATAGGAGGTGGGGGCTGGGTGGTACCAGGTGGTCTGGGAGGGCACCCCCTGCATGCAGTACTGAGGCTTACCAGCAGATGGCAGCGACCTCAGGGATAAGCTTCAGGTGTAGCAGAGTCGGCTGAAGACACCTCGCCGGGTCTTTCCATCCATCCATCTTTCCACCTGGTGGGCAATGGTGCCTCTCTGCTGGTGACATCCTCGTGGCACCTGCTGATTCACCCTGACCAGGCAGTCAGGGAGGAGTCAGGATGGACTGTGCCTGGGCATCCCAGCATGCCCCGATGGCACACGGAAGGCAGAGGGCCCCCTCCCCAGGCATAAGGGCCAGGCCTGGCCCGGAGGAGGAGGCAGTGGGCCTGGGGCCTGGGTAGGGTATGCAGCAGGTGCCCATCCTTGCCACTGGAGGAAGGATGGGCAGCAGAGCTACACAAAATGATGATGATGATGATGACAGTGGTGGGGGGAGAGGGGGAAGGGCAGCATTTAGTGGGTGCCTTTCCCACCTGGCCATGTTGTTTTGACTCCACCTCAGCTCTCTGAGTTGAGTTCTAATTCTCCCCATATGATAGGCGAATCAGAGAAGAAAGGCTTGCCCAAGGTCATGCAGCTTCCAAGAACTGGAGCCAAATTCAAACCCAGCTGCCCAGCTGGTCTTGGGCCCAGGTGGTCTTAACCCAGTGTTGATTCCTTTATTCCATGTTTTTTGTCTTAGGGTGTGTGTGTGTGTGTGTGTGTGTGTGTGTGTGACAGAGCGAGACTGTCACTCAGGCTGGAGTGCAGTGGCATGATCTCGGCTCACTGTAGCCTCTGCCTCCTGGGTTCAAGCGATTCTCATGCCTCAGCCTCCCGGGTAGCTGGGATTACAGGCGTATGGTAGAGATGGGGTTTCACCATGTTGTCCAGGCTGGTCTTCAACTCCTGATTTCAAGTTATCCACCCGCCTCGGCCTCCCAAAGTGCTGAGATTCCAGGCGTGAATGACCGCACCTGGCTTGTCTTAGGTTCTTGATTTAAACCAGTGGTTCTTGAAATTTGCATTTCAGGCCCCACCCCAGATCTGCTGAACCAGAACCCTGAGGGTGACACCCAGTAATCTGTGTTTCGAGCCTGCCAGGAGGTTTGGATGCCCTAGAATTTAGGAACCCTTGATTTAAAGGGGCATCCCCATGGGTTGCTCATGCTGACTGAGCGTAAAAAGTGCTCTGCTGTGGGCTGGGTGCTTTTCACCCATCATCCACTGAATTCACCCAGTGACCCTGCAAGGATGGCCACTATGATTCCCACTTTGCAGGTAGGGAGACTGAGGCCCAGGGGTACAGCCTGAAGTCCCTAGCTGTGAGGGATGAGCTTAGATAGGAGGCTGGGTCTGAGAGGCCACTGTGCACCAGGTACAGTGACTGTCACCCCCAACACACACACATTCTCTATGGAGTCGGGGTTCTGGGGAAGGCATAAATATGGGCATCACTGTCTGGGGCACCTCAGATCTTGTGCATGAGGGAGATAGGCCATAGTTGGGGTGGAGGCTCACGGTCCCCTTGAGGGTCACCAAGGCCTCATCTGGGGCATCCCCAGACCCCACAGCAGCAGGGTGGATCCTCCCAATGCTCACCCAACCTGCAGCCCGCCTTGAGGTACACAGGAAAGACTTGCTTTCAGAACCCAATGTGTTTGGGTCTGCAGTTTGCCTTGGTCCCAGTTGAACCTCCCAGAGTATCTGTTTTCCCTCTATGAGTTATAATGGAATTCAGCCTAGCTATTCAGGCCAGCAAACTTAAGATACATGTACCCTAAACAAGATAAAAACTGGTGTTTCTCATGTAAAGGAAGTCCAGGGTGATGAGGTTGCTCAGATTCATCAAGGACTCAGGTCCCTCCATCTTTTTCCTTCTTATGTGTCATGCAGCTTTGACTTCATGGTACAAAATGGCTTCTTAGGCTCCAGTCATCCCACCCACATTCCACCCAGCAGTAGCAAAAAAGACGGGTTGGTTTCCTTCCTCAAAGGTCATCTCCTAGAAGCCACACCCACTACTGTTGCATATCTTTCATTGGTCAGCCTTCAGTCACATGGCCACTCCAAGATGCAAGGAAGGTTGGGAAATGTAGTTTTTACTCCAAGCAGACAGTGCCAGGCAAAACTCAGGGCTTCTATTGCTGAGGAGTAAAGAGAAAAGGGATATTGTCAGTGCCACAGCTCTTCTGAGAGTGGGCATCACAATTCCTCATCCACCCACCTGTGTGCCTCCTGGGGCTGTCAAGTGATCTTTTGTTTGTTTTGTTTTTGTTTGTGTTTTTTGCTGGCAGCTTCTTCAAATGTCAAGAATACAGGAGAATGTTTGGTGAATTGGATGTCCTCCCACCCTGCTGTGTAGTGATGTTATTTACTGCCAGTTCAGCCAGAGACGACCTGCTGGAGGTCAGAGTGCTGCTGGTCCCACTTCAGGCCCAGCCATGAGAGCTTCCCCAGCCCAAGCCTGTCGGCCTCGGTCAGAGGCTTTTCCGGCATGACGCTGAGTGGCTGTCATCAGAGGGTCCTCCCTGGGTGGCCGCTGGTTTTTTGGGCTGCTGCCCTCAGCTGTCACTCCCACCCTCCCCCCAGGGCGGGGCCATGTAAGGGGCATTGGCCAGGCCAGCATCTGCCTCAGAAGCACAGCCCTGACCGGGCGCAGTGGCTCATACCTGCAGTCCCAGCACTTTGGGAGGCCAAAGCAGGTGGATCACCCAAGGTCAGGAGTTTGAGACCAGCCTGATCAACATGATGAAACCCCGTCTCTACTAAAAATACAAAACATTGGCCGGACACGGTGGCATGCACCTGTAATCCCAGCTACTTGGGAGACTGAGGCAGGAGAATCGCTTAAACCCGGGAGGTGGAGGTTACAGTGAGCCAAGATCACGCCATTACACTCCAGCCTGGGCAACAAGAGTGAAACTCTGTCTCAAAAAAAGAGTGAAACTCCATCTCAAATAAAAAAAAGAACCACAGTCCTGAGGGTGAGGGAAGCCTGCAGGGCTAGCGGGCTCTGAGGGTAGCTGTGCACCAGGCCCTGTGTTTGGGCTACACATGCTTGGCCAAGTTAACCCAGCCCTGGACACTGGAAGTGGCAGTTGCACCCGAATGCTGGTGCTCAGTCCCCCCGCCTGAGCCCTCAGCTCCTCTGAGACAGTTCCTTTGCCCCTCTGAGCCTCATTTCTACTCATAAAATGGGGGGTGCCCCTCCCTGCCCCATGCCCCTCCTAGGGAGCATGGCAGAGCTGGCAGTGCCCCCTCCCTGCCCCATGCCCCTCCTAGGGAGCATGGCAGAGCTGGCAGTGCCCCCTCCCTGCCCCATGCCCCTCCTAGGGAGCATGGCAGAGCTGGCAGTGTGAGACTCAGGTGAGAAGGTCTTAGGGTCTCTGCACAGGCGGGACCGCAGAGGTCATTGGCAGCAACCCCTGGTCTGGTGTCCACTCTAGACGGACCAGGTCGGCCTCTTGGAGAGCCGGCCACCCTGATGGCTGGGTCCTGCAGGAGAGGCTGCTGAGTAGGGATGAAGGTAGGACTTGAGTCCTAGTCCAAGGGGAGCGTGACCCCTTATCCTTGGGGAGTGACATGGCTCAGCTCCAGGCCACCCTTCCATGCCCCACCCTACCCCCAGCTCCCCTGTCCATGAGGACAGAGCCGGGCAGTGGCCACACGGCACAGCTGCCTCCAGCAGCAGATGGTGCTATCCCACTGATCATGAGGAAGACCTGCACGGCGCCATCCACTCTTCCTGCCCAGCGTCCTTCTCTGCTCACTGACCTCCTCTCTGTGCCAGCCTGGCACCAGCCCCTGCAGGGAGAGGACGTGAGATGGGCCTGCCCCTGGGTCTGTGCGGCTGACACCAGTGAGGCACTCAGACGATGTAGAAACAAAGAGCACAAAGAGCCACTCCAGGTTGTGGCGAGTGCTTCACATGTCTAAAGCCTGAGCAGGCAAAAGGGACATGGTAGGGGAGACAGGTGACAATTTGACCAGGAAAACCCGACTAGGGAGGTGACAGCAAGCAAAGACCGCAGTGGCAAGAAGGAGCCACCCTGAAGGGGGAGGTGTCTGTCAACTGCAAAGTCCCTGGGGTGCAGGAGTTCTAGCTCAGGCCCTGGGCAGCCAGGCCAGTGGGGAGGCTGCCTGGAACCTGCAGAGGGGCTAGGGTGACGGAGGCAGGAAAGGCAACCTTTGCAGGGCTGAGCCAGGGACCCTGCGTTTTGTTTGGAGTGTAGGCAGGGATTAACTCTGGGGCTGTGGCTTTAAGGGCAGGTGCAGAAGCTCCTCTACTTTTGGCTGGTGATCTTGCTTGTGGCGCACCCTGAAAAAGAGAACCTCGCTGCTCTCAATGGAGTTGCCTGAGATGCTACTACTGCCCTGCCTCAAGGTTCCTCCACCCCCTGCTCCCCTCAGGCCCTCTCTGACCTCCCACAGAACCAAGGAATAGGAGTATCCCCAGGACTTGGCCCACGAGACCGCTAGCACCCGTCTCCTGGAAAGCTCATTGGCAAGTACCGTGAGTGACAGGTGATAGGCCCAAGTGACCACGGACCAGCATGAACTGTGTGAGCTGCTCAGGACAGGAAAGGGCTCATATTTACAACCTCTATAGCTGCTCACATTTCTAGGAAAGCTACCAAGACCCCCAGGAGATAAAGGGACATGGAGGAGAAAACCCCAACATCAAAGCAACTCATGGAGCCATATTCAGTCCCACAGCTTCCTTCGGCTGGAACGGAAACCAAGCACTGTCTCAAAACTGACATCCAGGCCGGGCGCGGTGGCTCACACCTGTAATCCCAGCACTTTGGGAGGCCGAGGTGGGTGAATCACGAGGTCAGGGGATGGAGACCATCCTGGTTAACACAGTGAAACCCCATCTCTACTAAAAATACAAAAAAATTGGCCAGACCTGGTGGTGGGCGCCTGTAGTCCCAGCTACTTGGGAGGCTGAGGCAGGAGAATGGCATGAACCCGGGAGGTGGAGCTTACAGTGAGCTGAGATCGAGCCACTGTGCTCCAGCCTGGGCAACAGAGTAAGACTCCATCTGAAAAAAAAAAAACTGCCATCCAGGCCGGGCGTGGTGGCTCATGCCTGTACTCCCAGCACTTTGGGAAGCCAAGGTAGGCGGGAGTTCAAGATCAGCCTGGCCAACACAGCAAAACCTCATCTCTATTAAAAACAATTAGCTGGGCATGGTGTCACATGCATGTAATTCCAGCTACTCAGGAGGCTGACATGGGAAGATGACTTGAACCCAGGAGATGGAGGTTGCAGTGAGCAGAGATCACACCATTGCACTCCAGCCTGGGTGAAAGAGTGAGACACTGTCTCAAGAAAACAAAAAAACAAACAAAACCTGCCATCCAGCCCGGGCAACATGGAGAGGCCCCATCTCAACAGAAAATTTAAAAATTAAAAATTGGTGGGGCGTGGTGGTGCATGTCTGTAATCCCAGCTACTCGGGAGGCTGAGGTGAAAGGATTGCTTTAGCCCAGGAGTGCAAGGCTGCAGTGAGCTGAGATCGCACCACTGTACTCCAGCCCGGGGGACAGACTGAAACCCCCGTCTCAAAAAGAAAAAAGGAAAAGGAAAAAACTTTCATCCAAGCCAGGCAAGTCTGAGAAACTGTCAAAGCCAAGAAGAGTCTGTGAAGATGAGAGAGCTACACGTGACTGGTGTCCTGGCTGGATCCTGGAACAGAAAAAGGACATTAGGGGAAAACTGAGGAGCTCTGTATAAAGCATGGACTTCGGTTAATAATGATGGATCAATATTGGTTCATTGATTATAACAAGCACACCACACTGACACAAGGTGCGAATAACAGGGGACATGAAGCACAGGAACTCTGCACTGTCTTCGTAACTTTTTGAGAAATCTAAAGTTATTTTAAAATAAATGGGGTTTTTTCCTTTGTTTTTCCTTATTGTTGTTGTTGTTATTGTTGCCTGTTGTTGTTGTTTTTTGAGACAGAGTCTCGCTCTGTCACCCAGGCTGGAGTGCAGTGGTGTGAGCTCACTGCAACCTCCGCCTCCCAGGTTCAAGTGATTCTCCTGCGTCAGTCTCCCTAATAGCTGGAATTACAGGTGCCTGCCACCACGCCCAGCTGATTTTTGTATTTTTAGTAGGGAATTTCACCATCTTGGCCAGGATGGTCTTGATCTCCTGACCTCGTGATCTGCCCACCTTGGCCTCCCAAAGTGCTGGGATTACAGGTGTGAGCCACCACGCCTGGCCTAAAATAAATGTTTATTAAAACTTATTAAAAACTAAAAGTAAAGTGTCATTGCCTGCTTGCCAATTAATAAAGACAAAACAAAGTAGGAAAAGAACACACACACACACACACACACACACACACACACACACACACACATACAATGTATCCAGTGCTGGTGAGGATGTGGTTAAACAGGTAGCCTCCTGTGTGCTCCAAACTGCATCAGCTGACACTTTTAAATTGATACATAATATTTTACTGTTTATGGAGTACATGTGATATTTTGTTACATGCATACGATGTGTTTGTGGGGTTTTTGTGGCACACACATGTGTGTGAGAACGTGTGTGTGTGTTTTGAGACATGGTCTTGCTCTGTCACCCAGGCTGGAGTGCATTGGTGTAATCATAGCATTATAGCTCACTGAGGCCTCGACCTCCTGGGCTCAAGTGATCCTTCTCCCTCAGCCTCCTGAGTAACTGAGACCACAGGAGTGTGCTACCATGCCCGGCTAATTTTTTTTTTTTTTTTTTGTAGAGACAAGATCTCACTATGTTGCCCAGGCTGGTTTTGAAATCTTGGGCTCTAGTGATCCTCCTGCCTCCACCTCCCATCTGCTGGGATTACAGGCGCGAGCCGCCGTGCCTGGCCCTGTGCATAGAATATGTGATGCTCAGGCAGGTGTTTGGGGTGCCGATCACCTTGAGTACTGGTCATTTCTATGTGTTAGGAACACTTCGACTGGGCACAGTGGCTCACGCCTGTAATCCCAGCACTTTAGGAGGCCGAGGCAGGTGGATCACCTGAGGTCAGGAGTTCGAGACCAGCCTGGCCAACGTGGCGAAACCCCATCTCTACTAAAATACAAAATTAGCTGGGCGTGGTGGCAGGTGCCTGTCATCCCAGCTACTAGGGAGGTTGAGGCAGGAGAATCGCTTGAACCCAGGAGGTGGAGGTTGCAGTGACTGAGATTACGCCACTGCACTCCAGCCTGGGCAGCAAGAGCGAAACTCTGTAAAAAAAAAAAAAAAAGAAAAAAAAGAAAGAGAAGAAAGAAAGAAAGAAGAAAGAAAGAATGAAAGAAAGAAAGAAAAAAAGAAAGAAAGAAAGAAAGGAAGAAAGAAAGAAAGGAAGGAAGGAAGGAAGGAAGGAAGGAAGGAAGGAAGGATTTCAAGTCTTCTAGCTACTTTGAAATATAAAACACATTATTGTTTACTTTTGAGGACCTTAAATTTATAGCCCCCAAATCCAGAGATTCTGTTTCTGAAGATAACATCCAAAATACAGAAAGAAAAAATGCACAAAGATGTTCATCACAGCATTGTTTATAACTGAAATAAACTTGGAAACCATCTAATATTAGAAACAGAGCAGAGTGGTTAAATAAGCCATGGCCTATTATATCTGCCCTCTTAACAGAAGTCACAATGTTTACAAAGATCATGTAATATTGTGGGAAAATGGCAGAGTATATTTATTAAGTGGGAAAAAGTTATATTTGCAGGATGATTCATCCATCTATCAATTCAGCAAATAAACATGTATGGAGGGCTTGGCTGTGCCAGGCAGGCCCTACACTGAAGAGCCGGGATGTCATGGCAGAAGCAGACCACAGACCAGCAGTTATCGCCTGCTGGAGTAGAGCGCTGATGGGGGTGGCGCTGATGGGGGTGGCCCTGCTGGGCCCTGGAGCACGAGAGCCAGGCAGCTTTTCAAAGATGAGATGCCTTTGAAATGGTGGCATCAGAGAAGGTGGGGACAGCCTTTGCAGGGGGTACGTAGAAGAAATGGAATCTGAGGAGTGGAGTGTGACCAGATGGTCCTGGTGGGTGGGGCACTGTGCAGAGGCAGCCAGAGTCCAGCCAAAGCCATCAGACCTTCTAATCCAGCACTGGGGAGCCATGGAGGGTGAAGGAGGCAGCAATGGGATCGGATTGCCTCAGGAGCATCTCTCAGGAGTCACCTCAAGTTGCCTGTCCTCCCACATTGTGGCAAGACCACTCACCGTGACCCACATCCTTTGTAAGAGGAAGACCCCCCGCCCCCGCCCCAGGACCTATCAGGGCCTTCATCTCAGGAGCTTTTCTGCCACCACATTCCTGGCCTGGGTGATCAAGATGGACGGAGTCTGGGCCCCTTAGGGGTGCCACGGTCACTGCTTCTGGCGTGTCCACATCCCCAGAGCCCAACGGCCCCTTCCCCTGGGACTACAATGGCTCGTGGGAAACCAAACATCCTCTGGCTCCGGCCCCCGCACCCCCGACAACAGGCTGACTTGATGGCTGTCCTAGGCCCCTCCCGCCTCCGCCCAGGCCCTGCGTCCTGGGAAGTAGAGTTGTACAATTAGGGGCCGGGGGCGAGACAGAGGATATCAAAGAGCCTGCTCACCCCCAATCCAAAGCACATGCATCTGTGCTGAAGAGGGATCCCCATGG
The DNA here is from genome assembly GCF_001698545.2 of Rhinopithecus bieti. Lineage (NCBI taxonomy): Eukaryota > Metazoa > Chordata > Mammalia > Primates > Cercopithecidae > Rhinopithecus > Rhinopithecus bieti. The sequence continues at coordinate 3,316,200 of NW_016803499.1, read as the reverse complement.
GTCCTGGGGGGCCCCTCTGCTGTGACCCAGGGCAGGACCTGCTGCCCACAAATGCCCACCGGCTCCAAAAGGTGCCAGGTAGATAGAGATCAGATCATGCCACCAGCCCATGCACAGGACTCTGCCTCCCTTGTCCACATTCTTGTTGAGGCCTCACTGCAAGGGAAGGAGGAAGTGAGGCTCAGAGAAGGTGAGTAACTTGCCTATGGTCACACAGCAAGCGATGAGCAAAGTAGAGCTCCTCAGAGGTCTCCCACCAAGGAGGCCATGTGGTTGCTTCTAAAAATGCAGCAAACCAGCTCACAATGTTGTACAGCACCCCGAGCGGCCTCAGTCAGGCAACCGAGACTCCATTGACCTTCTGCCATGCAGGCTCACCAGCCTAATGACCCTCACTCCTGCTGTCGCGCTGGCCCACGTCCTTGGCCACTAAAGGCCAGGGCCCAGATGCTCACACTCATTCCCGGGCCTGCAGCAGTCGGCCTGATTTGTTCCCAATTCGGCCCGGGCCCACTGTACTCGTAACAGCGACCAGGAAATTCAATGAATCCTAAAACTCACCGATGAAATACGAACCTCTGAGAGAGCTGATGTTCTCATGGAAACGTTGTCTGCTTCAGAAAGATTCTGTGAAAATGAGTTACCAAAAAGTCATGCTGGTCAACTGGGATGGGTGGGACTACAGGAAAAGATGAGAGGAGAAATTCACAAGCGCGTCCAGATCCTGCTCCCAGTTTGTTTGTGAGCCTCTTAAAACGGCTTGCCCTGAACTACCAGGTTCACTTCCCTGTGGCTCATTGTACTCGAGTCTCCGCTATCTTTCTGGTTGATGTACATAACTTGATTCTCCATTTCTTGGCACCAGTGGCTAGTTTCAGGAAGAATTTTTGCCAGCGACTCATACCTCGGCCTCACCTGGGAGGTGCTTGCAGCAACCAGAAAGCTCTGCTTTTAACACAAAGCTGACCGAGCCCCTACCCAAGCCCAGCCGAGCCAGCGTTTTTAAAGCCCTGCTAGCTTGCAGCCTCTTGGATTCAGCCCCCAGGGCTGCTGCCTGGGTTTCCCTCAGCAAGGCTGCCCATATCTTCTCCAGGCCTTTGCCCATGCTGGGCTTCCTGCCCGGAAACACTCTCACTGTTCAAGCCCAGCTCTAGGTCGACCAGATGTCACTTCTTGGAGGACACCTCCCTGGCCCTTAGACTAGGTCAGTGGCTACTGGCCTCCATCAGACCCTACCTGTAGAACCCTCTCTTCCTCTTCTGTAATCCTCACCCTACAGGTAATTCCTAGCTTTGTCTGCTTCTTCCCTGGGATGTGCACATGGTGGCATATCTGCTGTGTCCGCAATGCCTAGAACCAAACTTGCACCCACAGAAGTGCAGCCAACATTTGTTGAATGACTCGCCAGGATTCTCACCTGAGGTCAGGAGTTCGAGACCAGCCTGGCCAACGTGGCGAAACCCCATCTCTACTAAAAATACAAAAATTAGCTGGGCGTGGTGGCAGGTGCCTGTCATCCCAGCTACTAGGGAGGTTGAGGCAGGAGAATCGCTTGAACCCAGGAGGTGGAGGTTGCAGTGACTGAGATTACGCCACTGCACTCCAGCCTGGGCAGCAAGAGCGAAACTCTGTCAAAAAAAAAAAAAAAGAAAAAAAAGAAAGAGAAGAAAGAAAGAAAGAAGAAAGAAAGAATGAAAGAAAGAAAGAAAGAAAGAAAGAAAGAAAGAAAGGAAGGAAGGAAGGAAGGAAGGAAGGAAGGAAGGAAGGAAGGAAGGAAGGAAGGATTTCAAGTCTTCTAGCTACTTTGAAATATAAAACACATTATTGTTTACTTTTGAGGACCTTAAATTTATAGCCCCAAATCCAGAGATTCTGTTTCTGAAGATAACATCCAAAATACAGAAAGAAAAAATGCACAAAGATGTTCATCACAGCATTGTTTATAACTGAAATAAACTTGGAAACCATCTAATATTAGAAACAGAGCAGAGTGGTTAAATAAGCCATGGCCTATTATATCTGCCCTCTTAACAGAAGTCACAATGTTTACAAAGATCATGTAATATTGTGGGAAAATGGCAGAGTATATTTATTAAGTGGGAAAAGTTATATTTGCAGGATGATTCATCCATCTATCAATTCAGCAAATAAACATGTATGGAGGGCTTGGCTGTGCCAGGCAGGCCCTACACTGAAGAGCCGGGATGTCATGGCAGAAGCAGACCACAGACCAGCAGTTATCGCCTGCTGGAGTAGAGCGCTGATGGGGTGGCGCTGATGGGGTGGCCCTGCTGGGCCCTGGAGCACGAGAGCCAGGCAGCTTTTCAAAGATGAGATGCCTTTGAAATGGTGGCATCAGAGAAGGTGGGGACAGCCTTTGCAGGGGTACGTAGAAGAAATGGAATCTGAGGAGTGGAGTGTGACCAGATGGTCCTGGTGGGTGGGGCACTGTGCAGAGGCAGCCAGAGTCCAGCCAAAGCCATCAGACCTTCTAATCCAGCACTGGGGAGCCATGGAGGGTGAAGGAGGCAGCAATGGGATCGGATTGCCTCAGGAGCATCTCTCAGGAGTCACCTCAAGTTGCCTGTCCTCCCACATTGTGGCAAGACCACTCACCGTGACCCACATCCTTTGTAAGAGGAAGACCCCCCGCCCCGCCCCAGGACCTATCAGGGCCTTCATCTCAGGAGCTTTTCTGCCACCACATTCCTGGCCTGGGTGATCAAGATGGACGGAGTCTGGGCCCCTTAGGGGTGCCACGGTCACTGCTTCTGGCGTGTCCACATCCCCAGAGCCCAACGGCCCCTTCCCCTGGGACTACAATGGCTCGTGGGAAACCAAACATCCTCTGGCTCCGGCCCCGCACCCCGACAACAGGCTGACTTGATGGCTGTCCTAGGCCCCTCCCGCCTCCGCCCAGGCCCTGCGTCCTGGGAAGTAGAGTTGTACAATTAGGGGCCGGGGCGAGACAGAGGATATCAAAGAGCCTGCTCACCCCAATCCAAAGCACATGCATCTGTGCTGAAGAGGGATCCCCATGGGTCCTGGGGGGCCCCTCTGCTGTGACCCAGGGCAGGACCTGCTGCCCACAAATGCCCACCGGCTCCAAAAGGTGCCAGGTAGATAGAGATCAGATCATGCCACCAGCCCATGCACAGGACTCTGCCTCCCTTGTCCACATTCTTGTTGAGGCCTCACTGCAAGGGAAGGAGGAAGTGAGGCTCAGAGAAGGTGAGTAACTTGCCTATGGTCACACAGCAAGCGATGAGCAAAGTAGAGCTCCTCAGAGGTCTCCCACCAAGGAGGCCATGTGGTTGCTTCTAAAATGCAGCAAACCAGCTCACAATGTTGTACAGCACCCCGAGCGGCCTCAGTCAGGCAACCGAGACTCCATTGACCTTCTGCCATGCAGGCTCACCAGCCTAATGACCCTCACTCCTGCTGTCGCGCTGGCCCACGTCCTTGGCCACTAAAGGCCAGGGCCCAGATGCTCACACTCATTCCCGGGCCTGCAGCAGTCGGCCTGATTTGTTCCCAATTCGGCCCGGGCCCACTGTACTCGTAACAGCGACCAGGAAATTCAATGAATCCTAAAACTCACCGATGAAATACGAACCTCTGAGAGAGCTGATGTTCTCATGGAAACGTTGTCTGCTTCAGAAAGATTCTGTGAAAATGAGTTACCAAAAGTCATGCTGGTCAACTGGGATGGGTGGGACTACAGGAAAAGATGAGAGGAGAAATTCACAAGCGCGTCCAGATCCTGCTCCCAGTTTGTTTGTGAGCCTCTTAAAACGGCTTGCCCTGAACTACCAGGTTCACTTCCCTGTGGCTCATTGTACTCGAGTCTCCGCTATCTTTCTGGTTGATGTACATAACTTGATTCTCCATTTCTTGGCACCAGTGGCTAGTTTCAGGAAGAATTTTGCCAGCGACTCATACCTCGGCCTCACCTGGGAGGTGCTTGCAGCAACCAGAAAGCTCTGCTTTTAACACAAAGCTGACCGAGCCCCTACCCAAGCCCAGCCGAGCCAGCGTTTTAAAGCCCTGCTAGCTTGCAGCCTCTTGGATTCAGCCCCAGGGCTGCTGCCTGGGTTTCCCTCAGCAAGGCTGCCCATATCTTCTCCAGGCCTTTGCCCATGCTGGGCTTCCTGCCCGGAAACACTCTCACTGTTCAAGCCCAGCTCTAGGTCGACCAGATGTCACTTCTTGGAGGACACCTCCCTGGCCCTTAGACTAGGTCAGTGGCTACTGGCCTCCATCAGACCCTACCTGTAGAACCCTCTCTTCCTCTTCTGTAATCCTCACCCTACAGGTAATTCCTAGCTTTGTCTGCTTCTTCCCTGGGATGTGCACATGGTGGCATATCTGCTGTGTCCGCAATGCCTAGAACCAAACTTGCACCCACAGAAGTGCAGCCAACATTTGTTGAATGACTCGCCAGGATTCAAAGTGGGCAAGGGACTCCCTAGACTCTAGGCCTGATGCCATCACAGGGTCAGTAAGAGGGAGGCGATGCAGTCTCAAGCTCGCAGCCCCAGAGTGGCTTTTCAGGGGGCGTGCTCCCACGCGAGGTTGGCTCCTAGGCCTCGTACACCCACTAGGCTTCTGCTCCTATCGCTCTGGAGGGTTCACGGCTGCCACTTATTGTCGCCCTGATGCTGGGGCCCAGCTGAGGCATTGAGGGGCACTTGTCCAGAGATTGGCTTCGCAAGGTGGCAACGTGGAGGAGGCAGTCCAGAGCCAGGCGTAAGACACACACACCTGAGTCACTTGGCAGTTTGCTGTCTTTGCAGCATGGTGCCATCTCTTTAGTAGAATTTGAAGTGGCATTGCTTTATCCGTGGGAGTCCTTTCTGCTTGCTTTTTTTTTTTTTTTTTTTTTTTTTTTTTTTTTTTTTTTTGTGAAGGAATCTTACCCTGTTGCCCACGCTGACAGGCAGCAGTGTGATCTCGGCTCACAGCAACCTCTGCCTCTGGGGTTCAAGTGATTCTCCTGCCTCAGCCTCCCAAATAACTGGGACCACAGGCGCATGCCACCATGCTCAGCTAATTCTTGTATGTTTGATAGAGACAGGGTTTCACTATGTTGGTCAGGCTGGTCTCGAACTCCTGACTTCAAGTGATCCGCCCACCTTGGCCTCCCAAAGCGCTGGGATGACAGACATGAACCACCACACCTGGCTCTGCTTGCTTTTTTTCAAACAAAAAAGTTTCCTCCAGGAGTGTGGCGACTCACGCCTGTCATCCTAGCACTCTGGGAGGCTGAGGCTAGTGGATCACCTGAGGTCAGGAGTTCAAGACCAGCTTGGCTAACGTGGTGAAACCTCATTTCTACTAAAAATACAAAAAATTAGCTGGGCATGGTGGCGCACGCCTGTAATCCCAGCTACTTAGGGAGGCTGAGGCATGAGAATCGCTTGAACCTGGGAGGCAGAGGTTGCAGTGAGCAGACATCCCGCCACTGCACTCCAGCCTGGGCAAAAAGATCAAAAATCCGTCTCAAAAAAATAAATAAATAAAAGTTTACTCAGTTACTATGTGTATATTCTATTAAAGGCCCCCCTTCCCCCAAAATTTAGGTGAGAAAAGCCAGCAGCATCTGGGCCTGGAAATCAAGGGGAGGCGAACTCATTTATCTGGGAGCTGTGGCCTCCCAGGGAATTCGACCGCAGTGAGGGGCTCCTGGGCTCCCACATTTCCAAGCAGACTTCATAGAGTGACTCACCGGGGGGCCGGGGGACCGGTCACTGCTCCTCATTCAGCTGGGCACTCTCAGCACCTCCTGAGACCAGCCCTGTGATTTCATGAAAAACGTAAGCACGTCTGTGGCACTGAGAAGTCGCAGGCACCTCGGAGGGCCAGCCAGGTTTTATTTTGGTGTTTGCCTGTCGGAATTTCAGTTGAGCCCTCCTTGAAGCTGCAGATGCCAGGGGCCGTATTTAACTTGAATGGGCTGCTAGGACGAAGTGCGGGCCTGGCCTGACCTGGTTCTCAGGGAGCGACCCCCAGGCCTGCAGCAGCTATTTTAAAGGAGGCTGCCATTTGGTCTTTGCCAAAATAGTTGAAAGAAGACCCCAGAATAGCAGGCTGGGTCTGCCCTGGCTTAGAAGCCGCATCTCAGGCTTAGAGGCAGGCGCGTGGGATGTCAGGGAGCAGGCGGCAGAGGCAGAAAAAGGCCTCTTGTCACTGAGGCCAGAGGCCCAGGAATGGCCCTTGGCTGCCTGCTAGGACCCTGCATCCCTGGCCTCGAAGAGGCGGGAAGCCCCGCAGGCTGATGGAGGCAGGACTGGCTTGGGAGAGCAGACCAGAATGGACGCCTGCTCTTCTAGGCGTGAGCTCACCTAACATCAGCCGCCACCCCACTGCCCTAAGATGTGAGTGAGTACCAAGATTGCCCGCTTTACAAATGAGAAGACTGAGGGTCAGAATCTGCTCAAGGTCTCACCCAGAGTGAGGGAGAGCCAGGTGGTCCTTACAGGCCTCGGAGGCTGCAATGAGCCCATGAGCTCCCCCAATCCAATGGCAGCAATCATAATGACCATGGCAGGTGGGGAAATAATAATTTGCTAACATGGGTGACTCCACCTGCTGTTCCCTGAGCCCTGGGGCAGGGATAGGAGAGGGGGTGAGGGAGCCCTTGCTCCCCCTGGCAGGGCTCAGCTTGGCCTCCCCACAATAGATAAGCCTGCAGTGCAGAGAGCACTTTTTATCCAGCATGGTCCCTAAGGGCAAGCTGCCTGCTTCATCCCATCCAGAAGAAAAGCCAGCCCTGGAGGGCAAAATGGCTCTGGGACCTGCTGGGAACTGGCTTCTGGAAGGAATTTTCCAGGACACTGACTCATTGAGGTTTCCTTTGCCCACACTGACTTTAAGATACCACTGGTACCTGTCACATATGCTTGGGGAAGTCACCTCCTCTCTAGGCCTCAGTTTCTTTACTGGTGAATTGAGATGGATCATCCCCACCCACCTCTTGCATTGGTGAATGAATGGGAAACGGGGTTTCCACTGGCAGGCTGATGGGGGACACCATGTCCAAGGGCTGGGCTGTCTTCCCTGCACCCTCACCCTCTACCCAGCATTGCTGGATCGTGCTGTGATCCACCCCATCCTGTGGGTCCCTCAGGGTCAAATGCAGCTCTTTACACCGCCAGCCTGGGAGACAGAACATCAGCCGTTTTGTGCACAGCTGGTCACAGGGTGAGTCGAGTCTCCAGTGCTGCAGATGTCCAGGCACAGGTGTCCAGGCACAGGTGAGTTCCCGAAGCCCTCCGGGTACGCTCCGAGAGCATGAGCTGGCCATGCAGGCTGCTCTCGAGTTCAGGGTGCTTGGTGGTAAGAGTGGAACAGGTCAGGTGGCTCCAGTCCTGCTTGTCCCGAACCATGCAGGGGTGTACCCCTCACCCCAGGGCAATAGTGAGGGGCACTTCCTTTCTCTCTGAAAAGGCCCAGTTTGGACTGGCCTGTGGTCACCTTGTGATAGGCAACTGGACTTGAAAAGTCAGGCAAAGCTTCCCAGAAAGGTCAAGGTTGAGCTGAGGTCTGATGGGCACATAGGGGAAGGAATAGTTCTCTGAGGCGTCTCTGCTCCATCCCAAAGGCCACACCCGCAGCTGGAGCCCCCACTTCCTCCTGCCTGGTGAATGGGAGGAACAGAGCACCTAGCCGTGGTTCCCTTTCCCCACCTTCCCTTTCACAGCCTCTTTCTCTCACTTTACAAAAGAAAGGAGCGCTTCTTAGGTGCTGGAGCCTCAGGGCACCAAACAAAGCTGCAATGTGGACCAGCAGCCGACACTCCTTCCAGCTCTCCCAGGCCTGGAAGCAGCCCCAGGAGGGTGCAGGGTGGCGGCAGGAGTGGCTACCTGTTTGGCCTGCCTTGGGGGGCTCCTAACAGATGCCTTGGGAGTGGAGGGCCAGAGGCCTGCCTATTTCTTTCAATCACCTGTGCCCTTGACAAAGATGCATCAGAGCAGAGGTGCCCAATCTTTCTTTCTTTCTTTCTTTCTCTCTCTCTCTCTCTCTCTCTCTCTCTCTCTCTCTCTCTCTCTTTCTTTCTTTCTTTCTTTCTTAGATAGAGTTTTGCTCTTTTTGCCCAGGCCAGAGTGCAATGGTGTGATCTCGGCTCACCCCAACCTCCACCTCCCAGGTTCAAGAGATTCTCCTGCCTCAGCCTCCCGAGTACTTGGGATTACAGGCATGTGACATCACGTCTGGCTAATTTTGTCTTTTCAGTAGAGACAGGATTTCTCTATGTTGGTCAGGCTGGTCTAGAACTCCAGACCTCAGGTGATCCTCCCGCCCTGGCCTCCCAAAGTGCTGGGATAACAGGCGTGAGCCTATTTATTTAATTTTTGAGATAGAGTTTCGCTCTTGTCGCTCAGGCTGGAGTGCAATGGCACAATCTCAGTTCACTGCAACCTCTGCCTCCCGCATTCAAGTGATTCTCCCTCCTTCAGCCTCCTGAGTAACTGGGATTACAGGAGCTTGCCACCACGCCCAGCTAATTTTTGTATTTTTAGTAAAGACAGGGTTTCACCATGTTGCCCAGGCTAGTTTCGAACTCCTGACCTCAGGTGATCCGCCCACCTCCCAAGTGCTAGGCCACCGATCCCAGCCACTGATCCTAGCTGGGTGTCCAATCTTTTGGCTTCCCTGGGCCACATTGGAAGAACTGTCTTGGGCCACACATCAAATGCACTAACAACAATGATAACTGATAAGCAAAAAAAAAAAAAAAAAAGGCAAAAAAAAAAATCTCAAAATGTTTTAACAAAGTCTATGAATTTGTGTTGGACCACGTTCAAAGTCGTCCCGGGCTACTTGTGGTCCCAAGGCCACAGATTGGAAAAAGAGACCCAGGAAAGGAGGCAAAAATCCTGGTGAGCCTGGAGGTCGCCAGGTGCCCAGCTCCAGGCAAGGATCTGGCCCTTTCTCTTCATCTCTGCATCTCCTCCTACCTCATAGGGTCAGAAATCACAAGCGGCGGGTATACTCGAAAGATGCAGATTAACTCGCTTGTTTGAATTGGAAAATACAGTCAGAGGTCTTCCGATGGTAAGTGGGGCATGGCTCTCACTGAGAAGACTGGCTTTACTGATTCTGTGGCTATACGGGGAAAGCTGTCTATGTGTTGCATAGGTTGTGTCTGAAGCTGCAAGGTTCAGAAAGAAGTAGATATAAACCCGCAATGCATTGGAAGCTTTGTATCACTATGGTACTGGCAAAGCCATGTTGAAATTAGCAATAGTTTCATTCCCAGTCTCCCCCATTTTCATTATATCAGGTTTAATAAGTCTCCTCCAAGTAAAAGAGTAACTGGTATAATTAATCGTTCTTTAATAGGTCTTGGTAAAAAAGACCTTTGGGCCAGGCGTGGTGGCTCACACCTGTAATCCCAGCACTTTGGGAGGTCAAGGCAGGTGGATCACAAGGTCAGGAGTTTGACACCAGCCTGGCCAAGATGGTGAAACCCTGTCTCTATTAAAACCACAAAAATTAGCTAGGCATGGTGGCAGGTGCCTGTAATCCCAGCTACTTGGGAGGCTGAGGCAGGAGAATCCCTTGAACCTGGGCAGCAGAGGTTGCAGTGAGCCGAGATTGCACCACTGCACTCCAGCCTGGGTGACAGAGTAAGACTCTGTCTCAAAACAAACAAACAAAGAAAACCTTTGGAGAAAATTTCCTAAAGTTGAGAAAGTGCAATTCCAATGACTGGTGAGTCTTTGCTGTCAAGGAATTAAGAGAGGAACTGCCAACCAGCTTAGGCAGCACAGTGAGATCCCAAATCTACCAAAAAAAAAAAAAAAGTTTTTTTTAACTGGGCTTGGTGGCGCATGCCTATAGTCCCAGCTTCTTGGGAAGCTGAGGTAGGAGGATCGCTTGAGCTGGGGCGGTTGAGGCTGAAGTGAGGGGAGATTGTGCCACTGTACTCCAGCCTGGGTACAGAGGGAGACCCTGTCTCAAAGAATTAAAAAAAAAAAAAAAGAAAGAAAGAGCTGCTGAAAGTGTCAGCAGATAGAGCAGGAGACAGCATTTTTTGATATAAACCAGGTGATTTCGAGTGTATACCTTGGCAAGCGTTCAAATCCTTGAGTGACCTCACCATATCAAAACTTAAATTCTGTCTCTTCTACCTGAGGACAAGGCTTCTTGGCTTTGCCATCAACAGAAATGGAAAGTGTGAATGAAATTGAGGCCAAACCCCATATTATTCTAGCAATAAGTAACGGTCATATGGAATTGTTTTAACCCTGCCCTAGGTCACATGAAAAGGTTCATTTCTACTAGAATTTTATGTGTACTCTTTATCAATTATGTGATACTACATTCACGGCATTTTGACTAACTACGTATTAGCAAAAACTGTTTAAAGTAAAACCCAGAACAAAACCATTTAATGCTAACAGTCATAAGAAGTTCGTTTTTTGTTTGTTTGTTTGTTTGTTTGATTCGAGATGAAGTCTCGCTCTGTCACCCAGGCTGGAGTGCAGTGGTGTGATCTCAGCTCACTCTGACCTCTGCCTCCTGGGTTCAAGCGATTCTCTTGCCTCAGCCTCCCAAGTAGCTGGGATTACAGGGGCACGCTAATTTTTATATTTTTAGTAGAGACAGGGTTTCACCATGTTGGCCAGGCTGGTCTTGAACTCCCGACCTCAGGCAATCTACCCGCCTCGGCCTCCCGAAGTGCTGGGATTACAGGCATGAGCCACTGAGCCCAGCCTAGGAAATAAGTTTTTTAAATATTTCATTTATTGCAGAGAATAATGATAGAGTGAGCAGCCAGGAGCTATAGCTCATGCCTGTAGTCCCAGCACTTTGGGAGGCTAAGGCGGGTGGATCACTTGAGGTCAGGAGTTTGAGACCAGCCTGGCCAACATGGTGAAACCCCGTCTCTTAGCCCTGTGTGGTGGTGCACCTGTACGTCTGTAATCCCAGTTACTTGGGAGGCTGAGGCAGGAGAATCGCTTGAACCCGGAGGCAGGAGGTTGCAGCGAGCTGAGATCGTGCCACTGCACTCTAGCCTGGGCAACAGAACAAGACTCCGTCTCAAAAAGAAAAAATAATAATAATAATAATAAAATGATCAATAAAAAACTTTTGAGGTTAAAATTACCCTTGAATATTTGGGTGAAATTGATGTGGGAAACAGAATGAAAATATAAAGATAATGGGTAAGGGTTTATAATTTTTGTCTGCTGGAGTAAAGCTTAATCATGTATTTTTTTCTAAAATAAAAGATGGCAGATGTCAAACTGGTATGGCTATAGACTCCATTGCACACATTTTTAAAAGTAACAGAAGAGGCTGGGCGTGGTGGCTCACGCCTGTAATCCCAACATTTTGGGAGGCCGAGGTGGGTGGATCACTTGAGGTCAGGAGTTCAAGACAAGCCTGACCAACATGGTGAAACCCTCTCTCTACTAAAAGTACAAAAATTAGCCAGACATGGTGGTGAACGCCTGTAATCCCAGCTACTCAGAAGGCTGAGGCAGAAGAATTGCTTGAACCTGAGAGGCAGAGGTTGCAGTGAGCCAAGATCGCACCCCTGCACTCCAGCCTGGGGGGCAGAGTAAAACTGTGTTTCCCCAGAAAATTAATTAATTAATTAATTAGTTAATTAAAAGTAACAGAACGCCCAGGGCAGTAACTCATGCCTGTAATCCCAGTACTTCGGGAAGCTGAGGTGGAGGATTGCTTGTGTCCAGGAGTGCCACACTAGCCTGGGCAACATGGTGAGACACCATCTCTACAAAAAATAAAACGAAATGAGAGAGGCATGGTGGGGTGCACCTGTAGCCCCAGCTACTCGGGAGACTGAGGTGGGAGGGACCCTTGACCCTGGAAGTTCGAGGCTTCAGTGAGCCGTGATTGTTTCACTGAACTCCAGCCTGGAACAGAGCGGGACCCCGTCCGCCCTCAAAAAAAAAACTACAACGACAAAAAACAGTAAGAGTATTTTAAATCGTTAATAGTTGAAATGTACTAGAGATTACACTCATCCCTCTGAGCCCTTGTCCCTGCTGAAGTCCTCCCATCTGATCTCCTATTTCCTTGGACAAAGACACACACACATCTCCCAAGAATCAAGTCATGCTTTTCAGACTGAGGTCAATCTAAATCCAAATTTGAGTGAAGGGGCGGGTGCACCCTGCCTTCGGTGATCCAGATTTATGAACCCACATAAGTTATAACACCAAGTTCAGAACTGCCTGAGAACAAAGGAGACGTGACTTCTGTGTGAACAGGGGACTTCTCCCTGATAGGGGAGGGCGGGCCCCAAAGCTTCACTCTAGTTTCTGTGCTATGATCACTTGAGCATCCCTCTCAATCCCAACGGCAAGATTCCAGAATGTTTCCATCCAGGTGCCACCATAGACACCTTTCCTAGGGTCCCCCCTAGATCTAGTCCTCAGGCAACACTTCTCACAGGGGGTGGGATGGAACCCGGCTTTGCCATCCTGGAGGCAGAGACGGAGAAAGAGAAGGAACCCACCTGGGGCATGGATGTCTCACACAGCCAGGGCTGGGTGGTCAGGCTTTCCCCAGGCCTCGAGTCCATCCAGGGAGAGGGAGGGGAAGGGAGGGTACAGTTGCCAAGACTGACTTTGAATAGAACTCTTCTTCCATCTCCTCCCCACCAGGAGGCTTCCCTTGAGGGGCCTGTGGTCTGAAACCCGGGGGAACGGGGGGCCTCTCTGCTTCCCACTGATATTTCCCGTTTTCTCTCATGGAACAGGCGGAATCCCACGCCCAGCCGTGGTGTTGGGGAGGAGAGTGGGCCTCTCTTCCATGTTGCTGGGAGACCCTGTGCAGGAGGAAAGGGAAGAAGCAAGTGGGGAGGAGGCGCACCCCCACCATCCTGAGGGTCAGCCCACCAGGCCTGTGGGGTGCCCCTTCTGCTAGGGAAGACTGTGACCTCAAGGATTCCCTGGTATGCTCCATGGGGTGAGCTGAGTCCATGGCACCCTGGCTTTCAGCACCCCTCAACGGGATCTGAAACCCTTCCTGGGTCCACAAAGTCCTGCCCACCCCTCTGACCTCATGCACCCACTCAGCTTCCACACACTGGCTTCCTGGAACTCCCACTCTTCTACCTTGGCTGGCTCATCCTCACCCTTTCTTTAGGTCTTGGTTGAAATGACCCTGTCCCTAGACCCTGTGACTCTCCTGAGTGGGCACTCCATAAAGGCCCACTCAGCTGATGGGGTGCCGGACCCCTGAGCAGGAAAGGTGGGTCCTTAGGTAACAGGGGAAATGTCCTTTCCTTCTCTGGCCTTCCACTGTTGTCTGTGAAAGCAGAGGGTCATTTTAGCAGCCCCTGCATGAGTAGGTCCCTAGGTAACATGGGGGAGCCCTTTTCCTCTCTGGCCTTCCACTGTCTTCTGTGCAAGCAGTGGGTCATTTTAGCAGCCCTTAGGTGAGTCCCTTCTGGCTCTGACCACTTTTTATTTGAAATACTAACGAGACTGCAAGGATTTGGAGGCTTGGTGGTCTGTTTTGTGATCCTCCAAATGAACAAATCAATTGGGGTTGTGATATCAACTAATGGAGCTTAAGCCCCACTCCAGAGCTGACAGAAGAGTTTCACCTGCACAGTTCGAACCCCTGACATCCCTGTGAGGCAGACAAGGTCCAAATCACGAGTTCCATTTTGCTGCAGGGGAAACTGAGGCAGCAGCAGCGTGGCCCCCACAGCCGAAGTTTGAGTTTTGGCTTAGCTCTTTGCTAGTTCCGAGACCTTGAGTGAGCTGCTCAGAGGTTTTGAGCCTGGTTTAATTCTTCTGTAAAATGGTGATGACCAGCAGGGCCACACCCTACAGCGCTGGGTGAGAAGAAAAGACGATCAGCCTTGCAAAGCAGCCCCACCCTGCACCAAGCCCGCTCCCTGCCAGCACCTGATGAATGTGGCAGCAATGACTTTTATCTGGAGAGGTGCTGGCAATCACGCCAGCCCACAGCCCTGGATAAGACACCGTGCACTTTACATGTCTAATTCTTCCAATTCCCTAGCAAGCAATGAAAGCAGACATCATTGTCCTGAGAGGCTCAGCAAATCACCCACATTCCCTCGGTGAGCGAGAGAGGCCAGGACCTGGCTCCCCAGACCCGCACCCAAGCTGGGCAGTCACACTGCTCAACCAGCGATGTCTGCGGGCACACATCGCCGTGTGCCTGCCTGTTCTAAGGGCTGAACCCACATTCTCTCATGTAACTATTCCAGAAGCCCCCTGAGGTGAAAACTCTGATTTTCCACATTTTACAGATGAGGAAACTGAGGCACAGTTTGTCTTCCATCCTCCCAGGGTTGCATATCTGATACGTGCAAAAGATCTGCACTCATGTGCACAGGGAGGCAGGTGGCTTTATTGATTCGCAGTCATTGAAACTGCCCCCAAAGCCTGTTGCCCAGACCTGGCTGGGCCACCTTCAGAGGAGAAGAGAAACAGGGCAAAATAACGAGAGAGGGGAAACTCTCCTGGACACAGAACTGAGTAAGACACCGCTATGAGCCAATAGTGACCTGCTGTCTCTTTAATGCCCTAGGATCAAGGTAACTTGAAAACAACAGCAACAACAAAACAAAACAAAACAAAAACATGGAAAACAGTATAGCAGTTTCTCAAAAACTTAAACATAGAATTATCACCTCTTCCAGCAATTCCGTTTCTGGGTATATCCCCACAAGAAATGAAAGCAGGAACTCAAGCAGATATTTGCACACCCGGGTTCACAGCAGCATCGTCCACAGCAGCCAAAAGGTGGGAGCAGCTCAGGGACTGCTGACAGATAAGTAAAGAAATAAAATGCGGTCCATCCATACCTGAAATATTATTCAGCCTTAAAAAAAGAAAAAAAGAAAGCAAATTCTGACACATGCTACGTCGTGGGTGAATTTTGATGATATTATGCTAAGTGAAATCAGCCAGACACAAAAAGAACAAACATTGTATCATTCCACTCATGAGGTCCCTAAGTAATCAAATTCCTAGAGACAGAAAGCGAAGATGGTGGGTGCCGGGGCTAGGGGTCAGAATGGGGAGCGAATGTTTAATGGGCGGGAGTTTCAGTTTGGGAAGATGAAAACCATCTGGAGATGGATGGTGGTGATGGTTGCACTAAAATGTGAGTGTCCCTTAATGCCACTTAACCGTGCACTTAACAATGGCTAAAATTGGAGAGGCTGTGTGTGGTGGGGCCTGGGGACAGAGGGTGTATGGGAACTCTCTGTACCTTCCTCTCAATTTTGCTGTGAACTTAAAACTGCTCTCAAAAAAGTCTTTAAAAAATATTTAACATCAGGCCAGGCACAGTGGCTCACCCTTGTAATTCCAGCACTTTGGGAGGCCAAGGCGGGTGGATCATGAGGTCAGGAGATCGAGACCATCCTGGCTAACATGGTAAAATCCTGTCTCTACTAAAAATAAAAAAAATTAAAAAAGAATAATTAGCCGGGTGTGGTGGTGCACGCCTGTAGTCCCAGCTACTCAAAAGGCTGAGGCAGGAGAATGGCATGAACCCAGAAGGCGGAGCTTGCAGTGAGCCGAGATCATGCACTGCACTCCAGCCTGGGGGATACAGCGAGACTCGTCTCAAAAAAAAAAAAAAAAAAAAAAAAAAAAAAAAAAAAAAAAAAAAAAAAAAAAGGTTAACATCAATTTTATGTTGTGTATTATGTATATTTTACCACCTTTATTTTTTTTTCTTTTTTGAGATAGAGACTTGCTCTGTAGCACCCAGGCCGGAGTGCAGTGGGACCATCTCAGCTCACTGCAACCTCTACCTCCCAGGTTCAAGCGATTCTCCTGCCTCAGCCTCCTGAGTAGCTGGGATTACAGGTACGTGCCACCACGCCCAGCTAATTTTGCATTTTTAGTAGAAATGGGGTTTCACCATGTTGGCCAGGCTGGTCTCGAACTCCTGACCTCAAGTGATCCACCCGCCTCGGCCTCCCAAAGTGCTGGGATTATAGGGGTGAGCCACTGTGCCCAATTAACACCATTTTTAAAAAAGTTAAAAAAAACAATTGGCTCAATCTCCCCTTGTTCTGAAGGTCCTAAAGAAAAACATGCCACTGGTCTTGGGGTGCTTCAGCTCAGTGTAGACCAGTCTATCCCACCGGCCTTATCATCCTCCTGGACTTTCACCGAAAGACATCATTGTGAGGGTGTCTCACTGAAGCCAAGAAAGGGAAGTTGAATTGAGAAAGTGGTTGAGCTATTTACAAAGTTTACACAGCCTGGGCCCTTGCCCGGGGCTGAGCTCAGTCATTTTGCCCTGAGGACTAGAAGCGGATTTGTATGCAGCACTTTCTTTTTTATTATTATTACTATTAAGCCAAGTAAGTTCTTAACAGCTGAGCTGGTGGGTCTGAGAAGCCTCCTCACTCCTTCACAGGAGAAGGACCATCCACATGAAGATCCTACATTGTTGGTTTTTTTGTTTGTTTTTGGAGGTCAAAAAAGGTCACTGTTAGGAGGCTTTCTGGGCCTTTGCTCCTCTCCCTCAATTTATTACCCCTCCAGTGGCTGATGACATACAGGGAGCCTTCCACCCGATAATGACATGGCTGTGTTTATTTCACAAATTCCCAGCATTTACTGTTAACCAGGCCCAGGCTGAACCACCCCCAAGAGGCTTACAGTCTAAACAGCTCACTTTGCTCAGCCTCTTCCTGGGGTCAGACCCTGTCTTGCTAAGGCTGACATCAGTTCATGCCCATTTTACAGATGGGGAAACTGAGAATGCTAAGTGAAATGGCATAAGGTTATACAACTAACAAGCAGCCAGCCTAAACTTGAACCCAACCGGAAGCCCAACATGGCCCCAAGCCTTCCTTGAACCCCAGGACTTGGCAAAGCGGGCATCCTGGGGTGAAGTATGGCAGAAGGGCTTTGGGTCCAAGCTAAGTGAGGGTCCTGTTTCTAGATCACCTGTCCAGGTGCAGTGACTCATACCTGTAATCCCAGTACTTTGAGAGGCTGAGGCGGGAGGATTGCTTGAGCTGAAAAGTTGGAGACCAGCCTGGGCAATACGGCGAGATCTCATCTCTACTAAAAAAGAAAACAAAAACTGAGCTGAGTGTGTAGTCCCAGCGACTCGGGAGACTGAGGCTGGAGGATTGCTTAAGCCCAGAAGTTTGAGGCTGTAGAGCTCTGATAGCGCCACTGCACTTCAGCCTGGACAATGGAGCAAGACACTATCTCAAAAAAAAAAAAAAATTATATATAGATCCCCTTGTCCCTCTGCTGAGAAGTAACCAGATCTGGAAAAGATTAGTCACCTCGGTCCAGCTATTTCTTTCACATTAAGAAAAAAAAAAAGTCAATGCAGAGCTTCCCATGAGGGTCTGGCAGCTCAGCCTGAGGCCTTTGCAGGTACCTCTGTGTGTCTGCCCCAGGCATAGTGGCAGATTGGGCAGGTTGCAGCAAGGATTGCTGATGGAGGAGCTCCTAGTGTACCTAGCCAGCCATTTACTCACAAACACCTATTGAGCACCTACTGTGTTCCCAGCACTGGAGGTACAACTGGCAACAACACAAATCCGGGCTTGCTCCATGGAGGTGACAATCAAAATGAGGCGGAGGGTCAGCTAACAAGTGCAGAAGGTTCTCTAAGAGCTCAAAGAAGTTCCAACCAGAAGGACCGGGTAGGGGATCCAGAAGGCACCCCCGATTGGCTACGCCAATGGAGTGGCTTCTCCATTCAGGCAAATCTGAATGGGAGAAGTCATTGGCAGGAAGATCTGGGGCCAGGGGATATCCAGTGGGAAGGGGGAGAGATGACGCGGTCAGCCTGGCGGAAACACAGGAGCAGAAGGGAAGCAGGTGGGAAGCGGGGTCAAGGGCCAGGGGCACAGAAGAGGGTCAGATGCAGATAAGTGAGTGCTTCCTGGTGCATCCTTCACCCACAATTCATCCTTACCTGTGCTTTTGTTGCCTCCACTGGACATTTGAGGAGGCCAGGGCCTGCAGAGGTTGAGAGTGTGCTCAGGGACCCCCCAGCAGCAAGGTGGAAGCCAGATTCCAGATCAGTTCTGCTGGTAATTTCCAGCTCCCAAAAGCCCTGCTGGCTGTCAGTCCCCAGTCACCAAAAGCACCTATTCTGTGTGGGTGAGCCTGTAGTTCTGGGAGATATATCAGCCGCCTGCAGGGTCCTTTGCTGAAATCACAGCAAATAGGAGAGACAGGGAGAGGTCCTTGGGAAGCCCTAAATTGAGTTTGCCATGGGAGTCCTGGGAAGAAAGGAGCCTCATCCTATCAAAAGCAGGGGGAAGACATCAGAGGCCCTCTGCTCAGGTCAGCTGGCACAGGTGGGTCTCCAGGCCTGGGTCTCACTTCCCCAGAGGGCGTGTTCAGGTGGACCCAGGCTGAGGGAGGAAAGTCCACTTCCCATGTCATTTTGCAAATGGGGAGTCAGGGACCCAGAGATGGAAAGACTACACAGCAAGTGAGGGATGAGTTCTAAGTCCCCTTCACCCTGCACACTGGCCAACGATGTCTTCTTGGCACCAAATCTGCAGGCTCATCTGGGGGACCCAGGGACCCAGAGGCAGCCTGGTTGCATCTTGGCAGCTGTGAGCTGCAGCCCAGGAAGGCCCTGGTCTGGGTGGTGCTGCCCGGGCAGGCTGCAGGCCCAAGGAGGAACAAAGGGCCTCTCAAGGGGTGCAGAGCTGAGGCTCCGGTACTGCCAAAGACGCTTGATGACCCCCAAGTGTCCCCTTTCTGCACCTCAAAGTAGAGCCTTCAAGCCGCCCACGTCCCCTCCAGGGGCACGAATAAGCCCCAGCAGGGTTCTGAAGGGGTCCCAGGAATCTCCCTGTGGGAATGCGGTGGAGGTGGAGGAGGCTGAGGTGGCCTGGGGACATATCTGGTCACAGGTGCTGGTGATAGGAGAGGTGGGGTAGGCACCAAGCCCCCTGCAGCTGTGGCTAGGCGGGCCTGCAGGAAGGGCCAGCTAGGCTCCTCAGGGACCACAAAGAACAGGGGTTTTCACACCTAGGTGGGCCGGCATCTAGCTAGGCCCGTCCCCATCAGGCCATAATGGGCACAGTGGGAGGTAGAACCACGAGTCAGAGAGGGGAGCCTTCCAGAGGCCTGGCCTGGGTCCCCGCTAGACTGGGGGTTCTGGCTATGGTGCGTGGATATTTCTGCTGTGGAATCAGAGGAGCAGGGGATGGTGAATATCCCCTCTGGCCCTGTGCCCTGCCACCTGTCCTTTCATGGAGGGGTGTGTGTGTAGGGGGTGCAGGACCAGGCCTCCCTGGGTGCGTCTCTGCCACCTTGCCCTTTGGCTCAGGTGGACCCCCACCAGGTATTCAGAACTGCAGCCCAGAAACGCGCCAAGCCTGTGGGGCCAAGACCTAGGGGGTGGGGGTGGCCTCCCTCCCGCCTGTAGCCAAAAGGCCCTCCCTTGCCCAGTCAGGTGTCCCGGTGTCGCTTACTGCTCTTACCCACCCCTCCTTCCCAGGCCGGTCCTCAAGGCCCCAGCAAAGAAGCCAAGTTCCCGTGAGCCTCCGAAAGGCGAAGGGCAGGCAGCAGCCGCTGGCTTCTGCGCCCACTAGGAGCCTAGGGTGCCCGAGTTAGGGCTGCGTCAAGAGGGCCGGAGTATAGAAGGAGACAGGGACGGGGACAGGCAGGGACAACGTGCAAGAGGCAAAACTGGCTGAAAAGCAGAAGTGTAGGAGCCGCAAGGGGCGGGACGAACAGGTCCGTGGGCCGGGCGGAGCCAAGGGTGGGGGCCGGGGTCCCTCCAGGTGGCACTCGCGGCGCTAGTCCTCGGCCTCCTCCCCTCCCCCGGCCCTGATTGGCAGGCGGCCTGCGACCAGCCGCGAACGCCACAGCGCCCCGGGCGCCCAGGCTAACGCGAACGGCCCCCCGCGGGAGCGGACGAGTAGGAGGGGGCCCCGGGCTATATATATAGCGGCTCGGCCTCGGGCGGGCCCGGCGCGCAGGGAGGCGCGCACTGCTCCGCAGGGTCCCAGCTCCAGCCGCGCGCTTTACGCCCGGCTCGCCGCTCCATGCAGCCGGGGTAGCGCCCGGCGCCCGGGGGCCCCGTCGCTCGCCTCCCGCTCCTCCTCGGCTACGCACTCCCGCACGAGCTCGGCTGTGCGCTCCCGCGGGCCGCCACAGGCGCAGCTCTGCACCCCAGCCTCCCGGGCGCACGGACCGCCTGACGGACGCACGGCCCTCGGGCCGGGATGTCGGGGCCCGGGACGGCCGCGGCGGCGCTGCTCCCGGCGGTCCTGCTGGCCTTGCTAGCGCCCTGGGCGGGCCGAGGGGGCGCCGCCGCACCCACCGCACCCAACGGCACGCTGGAGGCCGAGCTGGAGCGCCGCTGGGAGAGCCTGGTGGCGCGCTCGTTGGCGCGCCTGCCGGTGGCAGCGCAGCCCAAGGAGGCGGCCGTCCAGAGCGGCGCCGGCGACTACCTGCTGGGCATCAAGCGGCTGCGGCGGCTCTACTGCAACGTGGGCATCGGCTTCCACCTTCAGGCGCTCCCCGACGGCCGCATCGGCGGCGCGCACGCTGACACCCGCGACAGTGAGTGGCGCGGCCGGGCGCGAAGCGGCGGGGGCGGGGGGCAGACGGCCGCCCCGGCCAACGCGCTCAGTCACACGCTGAGGCCTCAGGCGGGCACCTGCTCGCGGGCCCTGGGAACCGGGGCGGACTCGGGCTCCGGTCCCTTCTGACGCGGGGCTGGGGACGAACACTCTTGGTTCCGGCAGCCCAGCGCAACCTCTGAGGCCGGGCCCCGCCTCCCGCCTTCGTAAGCTCGGGCTCCCAGCGCCGAATTCCATCGCCTTCGCCCGTGGGCACAGGGCGCGCGGTGCAGCCACAGGGGGCCCGAGACGTGCGCCCGGGCCTGGGCCAGGCTGGGGAACCGCTGGGGTGGGCTCGCTTCTGAAGGTGTGGGACTGGGTGCGGCCGCCGGAAGTTCCCTACACAGGCAAGCTAATCTGAGCTAGCGCAAGCTTGGGCTCCGGAGGCCCTTGGGGGCGGCTGTGCCGGGAACCCCGGGCCCTTTATCCCCAATCCCACCCCAGAATTAGGGTCCCCGGAGGCGAACAGGCCGAGGGGCGGAGTGGGCCAGGAGTCACCTGCACCGCAATGACCTGCGCCCCGCCCCCAGGCCTGCTGGAGCTCTCGCCGGTGGAGCGGGGCGTGGTGAGCATCTTCGGCGTGGCCAGCCGGTTCTTCGTGGCCATGAGCAGCAAGGGCAAGCTCTATGGCTCGGTGAGTACCGCAGGGGTCTGGCCAGGTACCTAGTTGGGGAACAGCGGCCATGGCTGGCAGGATCGTGGCTTCTCCAGCCCCACCTGTGCCTGGGTCTTGGAGGGGTGGCAGGGTCACCGGGTCACGGGACCGGCAGGCCTGCCCAGACAAAGGAAGCAGCCCCAAGGCAGGAACAATGAGGTTCCTGCCACCCCTGAGTGGGCCCCTCCAGCCCGAGGAAAGGGCGCTATCGAGAGCCCTTCTCTTCTCTAGTCCAGAGTGGTGGGTCTCAGCGTTGGAACTGCGGGCTTGAGGCTGGACACGGAGGGGATGAATTCCCTGGCTGCTAGGTGCAGGGCAAGTGGTGAGAGCACCAGCTGTTGTGGGCTGGCCGTGTCCCCTTCCACCCTGTGAGGGTCTTGACACCCTAACTGCGCAGGAGAGACATCTCAGCCCAGGGTGGGGTCTGGGACAGAAGGGGGTTCTGACCCCTGGCCTCAGGCTGGGTACCTTGCCCAAGGGGTGCCCCAGCCCTGACACTGCCCTGCTTTGCTCCAGCCCTTCTTCACTGATGAGTGCAAGTTCAAGGAGATTCTCCTCCCCAACAACTATAATGCCTACGAGTCCTACAAATACCCCGGCATGTTCATCGCCCTGAGCAAGAATGGGAAGACCAAGAAGGGGAACCGGGTGTCGCCCACCATGAAGGTCACCCACTTCCTCCCCAGGCTGTGACCCTCCGGAGGACCCTTGCCTCAGCCTCGGGAAGCCCCCCGGAGGGGAGTGCCGAGGGCCACCTTGGTGCACTTTCTTCGGATGAAGAGTTTAATGCAAGAGTAGGTGTAAGATATTTAAATTAATTATTTAAATGTGTATATATTGCCACCAAATTATTTATAGTTCTGCGGGTGTGTTTTTTAATTTTCTGGGGGAAAAAAAAGACAAAACCAAAAACAAAAAACCAACTCTGACTTTTCTGGTGCAACAGAGAATCTTACCACTGGATTTCTTTAACTTGTCAAAAGTTGTCACGAGTGTGCTGCTATTCTGTGTTTAAAAAAAAAAAAAAGGTGACATTGGATTCCGATGTCAACCCCTGTAGTATGGCGTGGAGCATCTCTCTGTCTGGAAAGGCCTGCCTGAGGCTTCAGAAGCCAGTTCAGGGAGCTCCCGGGCTTGGCCCTCTGCTAGCATCCTCAGAGGCCCGCTCCCTTTGTGCCCTGTTGCTATTAATCGGGACATATCGGTTTACTCCGGGTACAGAAAGTGCGGTGTCGACGTCCTCGCTGCCACTCTGTTTTTAGATCTGCCAAGACTGACCTTTGAACTTTCCTGTAGTCAATCTTCCTCGATCTACCAGATGGGAGAGACCCTTGGACAACTTTATAAACTCCTGTTTGCCTTTTTGGGATCAGCGACAGCCCCCATCGCTGTGACCATTGGGGAAAGGACGAAGCTCTTTCATAAATTTCATGGAGAGGAATTGATATCCCACTGGAAGGCTAGAAATGGACAAGATGGTGTGTTTTCAATCACAAGCAAAACCCTAGTGACGAAAAATAATTTGTGATGGCAGATGCTTCTGATGGTGTGATAGAATATGTTTTTTAAAACAAACCATCAAACCCCCCTCAAAACGGGCTTCCCTGTGCTTAGGGAGCTTCGGGCTAGAGCTAGCTATCATTTTAAGTGAAATGTCCTTGTAATTGTACAAAACAATTGGTGCAGTGTTTGCGTGGAGGAGCCTGCTGCTTTCTGATGCATTCCCTGCTTAAGTGCGTTTAAACATCTACCTCACAAGCCCTGAAACCCCCGGTGAAACCTGCAGAAAGCTCAGACCCGGTGCAGGAGTATGCCATCCCAAGTGGCTTTTTTTTCCATATGTAGCCAAAAAGGATTGCAGATAGCGTCGGTGCGTCCTATTCGAACCTTGTCACGTTTGAGCTATCTTTACCCTGTGATTTACTTTTAGTAAGGGTGATCATGGTGAAAATATTTGCAGACAGCTGTTACATGCACTATATGGTCACCAAGTAACCTTATATTTTTCTTTATATATTTTACAAATGTAACCCCTGTCGTTGAAGCAACCGTGGAAGAGGCAGGGTCGGTGATGTTTAAAAAAAGTTCCGAGGTGATGGCAAACATTTAATTTTAATGAATGACTTTTTAGAGTTTATACAAAATGACCTTAGCTTGCTACCAGAAATGCTCCGAATGTTTCGTCAAGACTTTAATACTCTCCTAGGATGTTTCTGAACTGTCTCCCGAATTAACTTTATGGGAGTCTACAGACAGCAAGACTGGAAAATCTGATTGGAGTTTTTGTCTTTCACATTCCTTTTGAAAACTCTTTGTTCGAATGCAAATCATCGACTTAAAATCCTATTCTTAACCAAGGCCTGGAAGAAAGAAGACACTTGCAAAGCCACTGAGACAGGACCACACATCTTAAACTGCTGTTCCTACAATGCAATAAAATGTTTTTAAGTTTTAAACCACACCCTAGGCTCCAGGAGTGTTGAGGAAAGATGCTGTTTGCAGGTCTCCATGCTGTTTGGGGTCGGGAGGCGGGGTGTGGCGGGATCATCCGTGGACTTTCTGGATTTTAATGTATTCACCTAGTGACAAACCATGATTGTCTTAAATGCCTTACATTATTATGAGATTTCTTGTCTCAGAGCCCAATCAGATTGTCAGGAATTAACATGTCTTAGGTTTGATCACCCTTGACCACTGCTTACAGATATTTCTTCAACAAATCATGTGTGATGCCTGTGAGGACGTAACTGTCCCTTTAAAATATTGTTTTCATATTGCTGCGATGGGGATTCAAGGTTCCTGTATGTGCCACTGTTTTCAGAATCTGTAGTTTTATACGGGTGCCGACCCTCGTTGTGATGTATGTGCTGTGCACATTGACATGCCGACCGCAATGATAAGCGTTTATCGTGTATAAAAGACGCCACTGGACTGGATGTACACGATGGGGAAAGGAATTAAAAACTATTAAAACTGTGCCTTGAAATGCCAAGACCTGGTTCCCTCCCCCTGTCTTCCAGGGGTCTTTCTATTTGAGGCCTGAGCCTCACATGGCTGGGGGTGGGGGTGGGGTCAGGAGAGATGAATTTTAGCCAGCTGTGTCCACACAAATGTAGCCTTGAAAACAGGAGCCCGGGGGGTGTGAGTGTCACAAAGTTTTGCCATGACACTGAGTCTTGCAGTTTATTCTCATTCTCCTGATGGGGCTAATTCCCGCCATTCCCACACTGTAACTAGCCCTAAACTCTGTGCCCCTCCCATTGGCCTCCTGTTCTCTAAAGCAATTTGCACTTCCCTGGGGGGAGCAGTGAAGCTCCAGAGCCATTAGACAGCAGACTCGAGAACAGTTTTCAAAATCTAAGTAGACGCCATCCACGGGTATTGAACTCAGTATAATGAACTGCAGCTAATCTTTTATTTTTAATTAATTACTTTTTTTTTTATTGTTTTTTGAGATGGAGTCTCACTCTTGTCGCCCAGGCTGGAGTGCAATGGCACGATCTCAGCTCACTGCAACCTCCGCCTCCCAGGTTCAAGCCATTCTCCTGCCTCAGCCTCTCGAGTAGTTGGAATTACAGGCACCCGCCGCCATGCCCAGCTAATTTTGGTATTTTTAGTAGAGACGGAGTTTTTGTATATTGGCCAGGCTGGTCTCAAATTCCTGACCTCAGGTGATGGGTCTGCCTCGGCCTCCCAAAGTGCTGGGATTATAGGCGTGAGCCACCATGCCCGGCCAGCAGTTACTGTTTTATAAGAAGGAAATGGAACTAAAGCTTATAGATATAAATCATCTGAGTGTATCAGTCACAGTAGGGGTACAGACTGTTTTGTGAAAATTTGAGTTCAATTATATACAATTATAGTATTTATAACTAGTCTTTCCTAGGAAGTACTCATGAGTGCAGTGGATGACTTTGAAAAAAGCTAAATGCTGATCTAATGTACCTAGAATCTGGGGTTTCCTCTCCCTGTAAGACATGTCCAATTGCTTTGCAAAAAGGCAATCAGGGTTGGAAGATCCTTAATCGTACTTAATTTGCTCTCCAAGGCATTATGTTCTTCCCTTTCTAGAAAAAAAAAAAATATTACAGAGATGGGATTTCACTTTATTGCCCGGGCTGGTCTCGCACTTCTGAGCTCAAGTGATCCAGCTACCTCGGCCTCCCAAAGTGTTGGGATCACAGGAATGGGCCACCGAGCCCAGCCCTTTTCTGTCCTTATTTCTTGACTCCCATGATCTAGGTACGACAAAGAAATACGTAGGTGATGTTAGAGGGTGAACTATGTCCAAAAGATCTCTTCCAAAAGATATGTTGAAGTCCTAACCCCCAGGACCTCAGCATGTGAGTTTATTTGGAAATAGGGTCTTTATAGGGGTAAAATGAGACTATTGGGGTTGGGTCCGAATCCACTATGACGGGTGCCCTCTTACACAGGAGGCCATGTAAGGAGACACAGGGAGAAGGTGGCGTGAAGATGGAGGCAGATGGGTGATGCTTCCACAAGCCATGGACTGCTGAGGGGTGCCAGCAAATGCCCAACAGCCAGGCGAGAGGCCTGGGACAGGGGTTCCCTCCCAGCCTCAGAAGGAACCAACGATGTGGACACCTTGACCTCAGACTTGTAGCCTCCAGGGCTGTGGGATAATCAATTGCTGTTGTTTTAGCCCGCAGTGTGTGGTACTTTGCTGTTACCGGCAGCCATTCACACTGGGGTGAGGATGGAACTGCAACCCAGACGATCCAGCCATCTGGATCTGCAACCCTTCATGCATGCAAACCCTGTGGGTCTCTGTCCACATCTGTCCCGGCCAAACAAGGAATGGCTCATCCAGCTTTTAGGGTGAAAGTCTGCCCATCGTTGGCAAAATCTATCAGCTGAACTGAGCTTTCGTCTTGGCTTTCCAGCTCCTAGCATAGAGGGATGATGGGGAGTCAAGGACAGATCCCAAGAGAGATTAAAAAGTCACTCATTCACTTTACATACTTGTTGAGTGCCTCCTTTGTGCGAGGCACAATTAGAGAAGAAAACAAGGATCCCTGCTCACCTAGAGCCTCATCGTAACGAGGGAGATAACAGTGAATGAGGAACGCGGGTCACCTGGGAAGGTGGATGGTGCCAAGACAGAGAGAAAGCAGGATGGGGAGGGGTGGGGGTAGGGGTGGATGCAGTGAAGGTGATGACATCCGAGCAAAGACTTCAAGGTGCCACGTGAGGAAGCTTGTTCCGAGCAGAGGGAGCAGCCCCTGCGAAGGTATGGGGCTGGCAGCAGGCCTGGGATGTTTAAGGCACCGTGGGATGGGCAGGGAGGAGGCAGAGTCAGAGAGGCCAGCTCCTGGAGCCTTGGAGGCCATGGTGTGGACTGGGCTTTTCCTTACGGTGAGTTTGTGCCATCTCACAGCCCTGGGATGGAGCAGAGGAAGGTTGAGATGAGATGGTTGGAAGCGGAGGAGTCCCAGGAGGAAGTGATTATGGGGATTCAGGCTGGGTGTGAGGTTGGTCAAGGGTGGTGCGGTGGGGAGTGAAAAGTCAAATTAAAATAGGATATGGGGTTTCTCAAAATCGTTGGCCTAGGGGACCAACGTCTTCGTGGCTGAGTGCAGGGTTTGGGACCAGCCTCACAGCTTCGTAGGTGGGTGACCCACGGCTTCCTCGCTGAATGACCATGGGTGAGCCAGGGGACCCCGCCTCACCTCTCCTCATGATTCCCACCTCCTGTGTCTGGCGTGAGGACGGAGAAGATGATGCGTGTAAAGTGCCTGTCACAGCCAACAGTGACTGTCATCTGCTAGATTAGACCCTACTTATCCAAAGTTTCACTTTCCATAGTTCAGTTACCTGCAGTCACCCTCGTATCAAAATATTAAATTCCAGGGATACACAGTTTGTATGTTTTTGTTTGTTTTTTGTTT
The DNA here is from genome assembly GCF_001698545.2 of Rhinopithecus bieti. Lineage (NCBI taxonomy): Eukaryota > Metazoa > Chordata > Mammalia > Primates > Cercopithecidae > Rhinopithecus > Rhinopithecus bieti. Next base: position 3,289,034 of record NW_016803499.1, on the reverse strand, counting down.
TTTGTTTCTTGTTTTTTTGAGATGGAGTCTCGCTCTGTTACCAGGCTGGAGTGCAGTGGCGCAATCTTGGCTCACTGCAACCTCCGCCTCCTGGATTCAAGCGATGATTCTCCTGCCTCAGCCTCTTGAGTAGCTGGGACTACAGGCCCGTGCCACCAGACCCAGCTAATTTTTGTATTTTTAGTAGAGACGAGGTTTCACCATGTTGGCCTGGCTGGTCTAGAATTCTGGACCTCAAGTGATCTGCCGGCTTTGGCCTCCCAAAGTGCTGGGATTACAGGCGTGAGCCACCACACCCAGCTCCCTAATGGGCTATCTTCAGAAACAAGGCAAATGGCCCTGTGCCGGTTCCACCAGACCCAGCCTCTCAAGAGAAGACCCTGGCCACACCCTAAGGAAGGGCGTTTTCTCGGCATGACAGTGGCTCCTAGCACTGGGCTAGAAAATCATCCCATTAACGGGAAGATAGAAAAGGACTGGGACATTAAGACCATAATTAAGTCTTTTAAGGTAATGACAATAATACAGTAGTCCCTCCTTATCCACAGGGGACAGGTTCCAAAACCCCACTGAATGCCTGAAACTGCAGATAGTACTGAACCCTATACAGGCGTCCCTTGGTATCTGAGGGGACTGGTTCCAGGACCTCCCTCGGATACCAAAATCTGAGAATGCTCGAGTCCCTGATATGAAATGGCATAGTATTTGCAAATAACCTACACATGTCTTCCCAGGTCCCCTAAATCATCTCTAGATTACTTACAATACCTAATAAAATGTAAATGCCATGTAAATAGTTGTCATGCTGTGCTGCTTAGGGAATAATTACAAGAAAAAATAATCTGTACATGTTCAGTACAGACCCAGCTTTTTTTCCCCCCCCCCAAACGTTTTGGGTTTTTTTTGTTGTTGTTTTGTTTTGTTTTTGGTTTTTTTTTGAGATGCAGTCTTGCTCTGTCACCCAGCCTGGATGGCAGTGGCACAATCTCAGCTCACTGCAAGCTCCACCTTCTGGGTTCATGCCATTCTCCTGCCTCAGCCTCCCAAACAGCTGGGACTACAGATGCCCACCACCAGGCTCGGCTAATTTTTTTGTGTTTTTAGTAGAGACAGGGTTTCACCACGTTAGCCAGGATGGTCTTGATCTCCTGACCTCATGATCCACCCACCTCGGCCTCCCAAAGTGCTGGGATTACAGGCATGCGCCACCACGCTCGGCTACTTTTGTAGTTTTAGTAGAGACAGGGTTTCTCCTTGTTTGTTAGGCTGGTCGCGAACTCCAGACCTCAGGTGATCCACCTGCCTCAGCCTCCCAAACTGCTGGGATTATAGGCGTGAGCCACTGTGCCTGGCCCATCATTCAAATCCTATATGCTTGTTATGAAAGGAAGGAGGGAGGCTGGACACAGTGGCTCCCACCTGTAATTACAGCACTTTGGGAGGGCAAGGTGGGAGGATCACTTGAGCCCAGGAGTTCAAGACCAGGCTGGGCAACATAGTGAGACCCCCATCTCTACAAAAAATTTAAAAAATTAGCTGGGTGTGGTGGTGCATACTTGTAGTCCCAGCTACTTGGGAGGCTGAGGTGAGAGGATCCTTTGAGCCTGGGAGGTCAAGGCTGCAGTGAGCTGTGAGTGAGGAAAGTGACGTCCATGCTGGTCCATGTCCTGGGGTGGGGAAGGGGGACAGCAACCCAGCACATGCCCACCCTCCCCTGGGACCCCATGCAGGCAGGGTCCTGGATCAAGCTAGAAGAACTGCAGCCACTGTAACAAATCAAATTGCCCAGGAGCCCCAGGGACTGGGACACCCTTGCTAGGTAACACAACATCATTTTCCCGCCCACCCCTGCCCCCAGCAAGACTCCTCTGCTGGGTCTCAGATCCTCTCCACTGGGAGGTACCAGGGTACCTCGGCCTCCGTGAGTCCACACCCAGTCACAGCCGTCCCCAGCCTGTCCCTTCTTCTGTCCAGGAGTATAGGCCAAGCCCTCCCTCCAACCCACCCCTCCCCCAGCAGCGTCTCACTCCATCTAGTTGGTTTCACCTCATGAACTCTGCAGTCTAAAGACCTCTCCATTTGCACAGGACCTCAGTGCAGGCCCCCTCTCCCTGGGCCTGGGTGGCTGCAGCAGCCCCTTGACTGCCCCCTCTCCACTTCTTCCTCCACCCTGACAGGCCCTTCTCCAGGGGCCTTCTCACCGTGCAAGCTCCATCCTGCTCCCTGGGCTGGGATGCTTTCCACAGCCCCGTGACGTTCTTAGACGGAGATCACGGCCGTCAGCCAAGCCGTTCTGATCACTCACTGCTGCCTAATGAGCTGCCTCAAACAGTGACAAACTGCCACCGTCTTATAACTCCCAGTGTGGCAGGCCAGGGATGTGGACAGGGTCTGGCTGGGTGATTTTTCTGATCTTGGCATTGGATGGGCTCATCTGGGTGTCCGAGGCCGGTACCCTGATGGGCAAGGCTGGAGGGCTGGGTTCAGCCAGGTATTGGCCAGAGCACCCACACAGGACCTCTCCAGCATGGGAGCCTCTCCTGGGGCTGGAGTCCTTACGAGGCAGCTCAGAGGGCTCCAAGATGCCCAAGGCTTCTTAGGGTCAGGTGCAGAAAGTTCCAGAACACCATTTCTGCCATTGATCATGAAATCAGACCAGTTCTGATTCAAGGGGAGAAAGCAGGCCTCTGCTGACAGTGGGAGGACTAACACGGAAAGTGTGGTCATCTTTCATCTGCCGCAGAGGCTCCGTTTGCCCTTCCCAGTGCCCATCCTGCCAGCTCCCTCTCCACATCCCTGTGCGCGGCCGGTTCCCAGCACATTGACGTTCCCTCGGAGCCCACAGGCTCCATCCGCTCGGCTGCAGGGCCTTTTGCACATGCCAGCCTCCTGCCTGGAAGGATCTTCCCCACCCCTGCACTTCACCCAGCTGGGTTTCCCAGGGCAGCTGTGACAAATGACCACAAACCAGGCAGCCTTAAACAACAGAAAAGTTTTGTCTTGCAGTTCTGGAGGCCAGAAGGCAGAAATCAAGGTGTCAGCAGGGCCCTGCTCCCTCAGAAGGCTCTGGGGGCGGTCCTTCCTTGCCTCTTCTGGTTGCTGCTGGCTGCCAGCATTCCTCGGCTTGCAGCTGCATCGCTTGATTCTGCCTCTGTCACCACACGGCCTTCTCCTCTCTGTGTCTGTGTGTCCAGATTTCCCTCTTCTTATGAGGACACCAGCCACTGGATTTAGCCTCCTCACAGAAGTCCAGCAGGACCTTATCTTAGCTTTGATTGCCTCTGCAAAGCCCCTACTTCCAAACGAGTTTCCATTCATGTGCTCTGGGGAGACAGGACATTTGGGAGACACCCATCAGCCCGCACACCAGTTACTCAGATTCATTATTATTATTATTATTATTTTGAGATGGAGTCTCGCTCTGTTGCCCAGGCTGGAGTGCAGTGGCGCGATCTCAGCTCACTGCAAGCTCCGCCTCCTGGGTTCACCCCATTCTCCTGCCTCAGCCTCCCGAGTAGCTGGGACTACAGGCGCCCGCCACCACGCCCGGCTAAGTTTTGTATTTTAGTAGAGACGGGGTTTCACCGTGTTAGCCAGGATGGTCTTGATCTCCTGACCTCGTGATCTGCCCGCCTCGGCCTCCCACAGTGGTGGGATTACAGGCGTGAGCCACCGCGCCCGGCCTCAGATTCGTTATTAAAGTCACAATTCAAAGGTCCTTTGCTCTAAGGATGAAAGAAGTGAGGCATTTGGAAGATAAAGGGCCTGGCATACAGTAGGTGCTTATTCCAACCGGCTAGTGCTGTAATGTCCCCAGAGCCTTCTCCGGCAACTCCCAGCCCACACGGGGCCATAAGTCACCCTATCACATACTCTCTGGCGTCCTAGGTTAGGTTCCGCAGCAACAAAACCCAAGACTGGGATCTCCGAGCAAGGAGTTTGTCAAGGGAGGAGCTTCCAGGAAGAACTGGCAAGGAAAGGAGAGTAGCAGGACGGGCCAAAGAAGGGGCGATCACAACTCAGTCTGGTCTGGCCTGATTCCTCACTGCCCAGGGTGCTCTGGGGTACCAAGGGCATCCTAGAGCTGTCCCACGTTGGATCAAGGGGGATGAGCTTCTGTATCCCCTTGTTAATCAGTCCCTGGCTGTAGGCTGCCCTGGGGATCAAGGAGAGTGGACCCTCCAGACCTTTCCAGGCAATGTGGTCCCTTTCAGGAGCAGGGAAGCTCCAAGCCATGAGCAGCTGTGGGGTGAAGACACCATCCTGGGAAACAGACCACACCACGCAGCCCTTCCTAACCTCTACACAGAGTAATTGATTTGTGAGTTACGCACCTGTTGGGGCTTGCTTTCCCTCCCTCCCCAGGACTGGAATCTTTGTGGGCAGGGGCTGGACCCCTTTGGTTCACCACCTATATATATAGAGATCCCCAGTGCACTGCCGGGCACCTGGGAGCTGCTCCGTGCTTTGCATGATGTTCTCAGGTGTGCATGCCCACCAGTGAGCATCTGATCCATGCTCTGGCCCCAGCCAAAGAGGAGACCCTGAGCCAGTTCCAGCCATCCAGCCAGTGACCCAGCACACGTGGCAGCCACACCCGGCTGGCCAATGGGAAGCACACCAACGCTGGCTCAGGAGATTGGTGCATCTTTTTTATTTTTATTTTTTGAGATGGAGTCTTACTCTGGCACCCAGGTTGGAATACAGTGGCATGATCTCAGCTCACTGCAACCTCCACCTTCCAGGTTCAAGCAATTCTCCTGTGTCAGCCTCCCGAGTAGCTGGGATTACAGACACGCACCACCACACCCAGCTAATTTTTTTTTTTTTTAATTTTTAGTAAAGACGGGGTTTCACCATGTTAGCCAGGTTGGTCTTGAACTCCTGACCTCATGATCCACTTGCCTTGGCCTCCCAAAGTACTGGAATTACAGGCATGAGCCACCACGCCTGGCCACAGTTGGTGCATCTTTAACACATTCGATAGCTCACTTACTTCCAAGTCCTCCTTTCAGCCTTGTCTCTTGCATTTATAGCTAAACAGGGTTTTCCTGTTGGATGGTGTCTTAGTCCATTCAGGCTGCTAGAGCAGAATACCATAGACCCAGAGGCCTGGGAACAACTGACATTTATTTCTCTTCGTTCTGGAGGCTGGAAGTTCATGATGGGGGTGTTGGCAAGGGGGGGATATAATGAGGGCCCTTGTTCTTGCACTGCTGTGAAGAACTACCTGAGACTGGGTAATTTATGAAGAAAAAAGGTTGAATTGGCTCATGGTTCCACAGGCTATACAGGAGGCATGGCTAGGGAGGCCTCAGGAAACTTACAATCTTGGCAGAAGGTTAAGGGGAAGCAGGCACATCTCACATGGCCGGAGTAGGATGAAGGGAGAAAAGGGGGAGGGTTTACACACTTTTAATCAACCAGATCTCATGAGAACTCACTCACTATCAGAACAGTAAGAGGAAAATCCGCCCCAACGATCCAATCACCTCACACCAGCCTTCTCCTCCAATAGTGGGGATTATAATTGGACATGAGATTTGAGTGGGGGCACAGATCCAAACCCTATTAGCCCTCTTCCAGACTGCAGATTGCCAACTTCTCCCTGTGTCCTCAAATGGCAAAGGGGCAAGGGGGCTATCTGGGGTCCCTTTTTTTTTTTTTGAGATGGAGTCTCGTTCTATTGCCCAGGCTGGACTGCAGTGGCATGATTTCGGTTCACTGCAACCTCTGCCTTCCAGGTTCAAGCAATTCTCTGCCTCAGCCTCCTGAGTATCTGGGATTACAGCTGCTCACCACCACGCCTGCATAGTTTTTTGCTTGTTTGTTTGTTTGTTTGTTTGAGACGGAGTCTCAATCTATTGCCCAGGCTGGAGTGCAATGGTGCGACCTCAGCTCACTGCAACTTCCACCTCCTGGATTCAAACAATTCTTTTGCCTCAGCCTCCCAAGTAGCTGGGATTACAGGTGACTGCCACTGCCATGGGCTAATTTTTGTATTTTTAGTAGAGACAGAGTTTTCCCATGTTGGCCAGACTGGTCTTGAACTCCTGACCTCGTGATCCGCCCACCTTGTCCTCCCAATGTGCTGGGATTACCGGCATGAGCCACTGCGCCCAGCCTGTTTTTTTGTTTGTTTGTTTGTTTTGTTTTGTTGTGTATGTGTGTGTGTGTGTGTGTGTGTGTGTGTGTGTGTGTGTGTGTAGTAGGGATGGGAGTTTCACCATCTTGGCCAGGCTGGTCTTGAACTCCTGACCTCGTGATCTACGTGCCTTAGCCTCTCAAAATGCTGGGATTACAGGCATGAGCCACTGTGCCTGGCCATTGGGTCCCTTTTTTAAAGACACTAATTCTCACTCATGAAGGCTCCATCTAATGACCTAATTGCCTCCCAAAGTCCCCACCTCCTAACACCATCACATTAAGGATTGGGGTTCAACATATGAATTTTTTGTGGGGGACACAGACATCAGGCCATAGCAGGCGGGACAAGATGTCAGGGCGTCCACTGGAATCAGGAGGGGAGGAAGCAGCACCGCCCCTTCCTGGTCTCATCCACCGTAGGGGTCACCCCCAGTGGCTCTTGGGCAGAGGCCTAGATGCCTTGGGGACTCCTTTCCTGAAGTCATATCCAAAGTCAGGTGACACACTTCGCTTCTTCAGCCAACTCTTGCTCCACTCTGCCCAGCTTACCACACCGGTCCATGGCGTGTGTACTGGGGGAATGGGGGACTGTCTGGAGCAGCTCCCCGGGCCCCAGGCCTTGGGAGTTCTCATGCACTGAGCTGCCTTCCCCATTTCTGGTGCCTGTGACTGGCTGGAGCTAGCAGGTTCCATTCTGTGAGATGTCCTAACCCTGGACTTGGGGCCTATGTGAGCTTGAGTCCTCATTTCTTCCCTTGGGGGATACTTTGCGACCTCTACCCCCCATCCTCCCCCACACACAGGTACAGGGTGGACCCGATGACTAGAGAAGCTTCAGGACTTACTCCTGTGGGTCATCTTGGGACCAAGTGGCTTAGTGACCCCTGGTTACCACTCAGGGATGGTTTCTTTGGACCCCAAGCCCCAGTGCCCACATCTTTGCCTCTGGATTGGCTCCAGGCAGTTGCCCTCTCTAGAACTTCCCCATGTTTGGTCTTGAAATGTCCCTCTGTGTGGTCAGCCCCTGACTCTCCTGCTCGGAGTGGACCTCGATCCTGGGAGTGGAGCTGGGCAGCAAGCCCACCTGGGCTCCGGGGGAAGAACCCCTGGCGCTGCCTGCACTTGCTGTGAGCTTTGAGCAAGGAGACCAAACCCCACTGAGTCCTGTTCCTTCAACCACGAGATGGAAGTAACAATAACCAACCCTTCTCGGGGTTGTTATGAGGGAACCAAGGCAGAGCTTCTAAAAACTCAGACATCCGAGTGTCTCCAGGGCTGCCTTGGTTCCACTGGGCCCTGGTTCCCACACCTGCCTACCATGTGTACTTTTGTCTACCTGCATTTTCGTTTTGATCTATTCCTTTGTTACTTAAATAATTTTGTTTTAAAATTTTGCAGGACAAGCTTCACTGGAAAAACATTGTCCCTTGTCATACACAGAAGGTAGCCCACGATAAGAAACACAAAATGATGTTGAGAATTTCTTGCAAGATGCAGGTGTCTGCCAAAAGCTCTGAGCCTCGGGCTTGCTGTCTCTTTTTCTCCCCCCACTCCCCCCCATCCCGCCCCGCCCCAAGAGAGATTTGCAAGTGTTAGAGGGGTGTTAAGGACTTACTGTCACCAAACAGAGACTTTCTCTTGGGAGTGAGAATGGCTGAAAGGGAATAGCTTTCTCACTGGGCGATTCCATGTGACTTAATGCGACCAACCCATGTTCCACCTGGAAGTGTCTCTCCTGCTACAGGCCAGAGTGGCACCTGGGGCAGCACCCTGTTAATCCACAGAAAGGGTTCAGCACAACCCCAGGCCGGCGAGTGTTCACAAGGGTAAGCTGTGATTTCAGTGACTCCTATGGCTCGTTGGACGCCGCTGTGGACACAAAGAGGAAGCTGAGGTTACCTTCCTAGACAAAGCAGGTCTGTGGCAGGTCCCTGCAGGAGCTCCCAAGGCATCTGACCCAGGAGGGAAATTGCTCTTGGCAAGTGACCTCGTATCTTCAAAGGGTTCCCTGTCCCCAGGGCCACTCACAGCACCTAAATCGGCCAGAGACCCTGCAACCCTGGGCCGTCCCAGAGCACCCTACTTAGGACTTGCTTGCACATGGCTCTCTGCAAATGTCAGATTCCTGACAAAATGATAGACGAAGCTAAGTGGTGGTGAGTTCTTTGACTCTCCTCTCACTGAAAGGTGGTTGCCGATGTCCCTTCCTCTTCAGTCTGAGTTGGCTTCTAACTGCTTCCACCAGTAGCATTGGCAGAAGTGCCACTGTGTGATTCCTGAGGCTGGGTCACCACAGGTCATGCTTGGAGCCCTGAGCCACCATGTCAGGTTCATACCTGAAGAGGCCATACTGGGAGGAAGCGCAAGCCGCACAGAGATCAGAAGTCCAACCACTGGAAGAGGGCAGACTGGGAGGAAGCCCAAGCCACACAGAGAGGCCAAGTGTAGGTGTTCTGGCCACAGTCCTAGCTAGATCTGGACTTCAAATTGTCCCAACCCAGACATCGTACATGTGAAGAGGCCTCCAGGGTGGTCCCAGTTCACATCCATTTGAGTCTTCCCAGCTGAAGTTCCAGATGTCATGGAAGAAACAAGCCATCCTACTGCATCCTGTCCAAGCTCCTTGTAACAGAACCAGCGAGCTCAATAAAATGGTGGCTGCCATGTACCACTGAAGTTTGCGTCTGTTTGTCATGCAGCAAGAGATGACGGGACAGGCGCTAATGGAGATTCGGGGAAGAGAGCGGTGAGGCACGCACCCCATTCTCTCTGCAGCCCACTTCCTCCCTGGGGCCGTGGTGGGACATCCAAGGCAGGATGATTGTTTGGGCATTTGGCTTCTTTGGGCTGGAAGGGGAGCTGGGACCCATGGTGAGGAACAAAGCTTGCCTGTCTTTGTGGCTCCTGGTAGAATCCAGGATTTTCATGTCCTGAAGGGATTCCAGCACCAACAGCCAGTGCAAACCCTTGCTGATGTTCCCAGATGGCTAATAGTGCCTGCTCAGCCCTGAGGACCAGGAGGGGTCCCTTAGAACAGGATGAATTGCTCCCAGCCCCCAGAATTGGCAGAGGGCCTTCACCTATACCTGGGGCCCGGGCACTGAAAGCCTCTCACCCCAGAGCCAGCAGAGAGGCGATGGCTGATCCCTTCCCTCTACCTTCCTGAGCTTCCCAGCCTCAGGGCAGAGGCTGCTGGACCATCCACTGTCTGTCTCCCTCCACCTTCAGCCTGACCAGATGGGGCCTGGGAGAAGACAAAGTCATGATAGAGTAAAGACAACAACGGCTTACCCAAAGGCCCTCAGCTGCCTGGGGGAGGAAGGCCCAGCCCAAAGTGTGATGGAGACTCAGTTGAGAATTCTAGCCAGTAAGGGAAAGGAAGGGCATTTTCTAGAAGAGACGGAATTAGAAACGACGGAGCAATTAACTTCTAAAATAACGTGTAGATTTTTAAAATAACTTTTAAATGTTCAATAGATGGGTTTAAAAAAGAAAAAGGATGATGGCTGAGTCTGAGAACTATGAGATCATCTGGCAAAGATATTTCCCAACCCACCGCCCAGTTTCCCTCTGTCTGTGCCCAGCCTCACACACACGTCTTTTTTCTGTCCTGCCCCCTGGGCCTTTGCACACAGCCCCTGCTAGACCTTCCATGCCTGGCGGCTTCTTTTCATCACGTGGCACTCAGCTCTGGCTCAGGGGCACTTCTGAGGACCTCGTAAGATGCCCCTCTTCCCAGTCACTCCCACCTTGTGGCACTTAGAATTATTCATATGACCATATTCATTTGTTGTTACACAGTTTTAAGCTCTGCGCCCTTAGCAGGGGTTGTTTTATACCAAGTGTTGGCCTTGCCATCCTTCGTCATTGCTGTACCCCAGTGGGGAAGCCGTGCTCATAATGACCCCACAGTGTGAGCTGGTTGAGTGAATGAGCAAATGGAATCTGAACATCTTGTGATCACTGGACTAGAATTTATCATATACGGTTAAGGACAGATCTTTGGTTTTTTGTTTTGTTTGTTTATCATTTTGAGACGGAGTCTCACTTTGTCACCCAGGCTGGAGTGCAATGGTGCCATCTTGTCCTACTGCAACCTCCACCTCCCAGGTTCAAGCAATTCTCCTGACTCAGCCTCCCAAGTAGCTGCAGCTACAGGTGCGCACCATCACGCCTGGCTAATTTTGTGTTTTTAGTGGAGATGGGGTTTCACCACGTTGGCCAAGCTGGTCTTGAACTCCCGATCTCAGATGATCTGCCCAGTTCAGCTTCCCATAGTTCTGGGAGTGTCTCCAAGGGCGGGCACACACTTCTGGTGGCCTAGGAAATGGCTATGGATGGCTGGCAGACACAGCACAGAGTCTTGTTGAACTATGGAGTGGGTGATGGTCCCCTTTTCCTTCTCCTTCATCCTTCTGATTAGGAATGGAAAACTTTCAACTCATGCCAGTGTCCCCCTCACACCCTGCTAGTCCTTGCTGATTCTCACATTTTAACACCGAGCGCGCAAAGACACCGGCTGGTGCTCTTGGAAGGACCAGTCTTCATTTGGAATTCCGCCATGACAGTGCCCAGAGAGATGAGCCGAGCCAGCCCACGGCAGAAGAGTCACCTGGCCGACTTGTGGACACGGAGTTAAAGAAATAGCTGGGCTTTAGGCAGGGCACGGTGGCTCACGCCTGTAATCCCAGCACTTTGGGAGGCCGAGGTGGGCGGATCACGAGGTCAGGAGCTCAAGACCAGCCTGGCCAACACGGTGAAAACCTGTCTCTACTAAAAATTAACTGGACGTGGTGGCATGCACCTGTAGTCCCAGTTACTCCGGAGGCTGAGGCAGGAAAGTCGCTTGAACCCAGGATGCGGAGGTTGCAGTGAGCCGAAATCGCGCCACCGCACTCCAGCCTGGGTGACAGAGCCAGACTCCATCTCAAAACAAAAAAAAGAAAAAACGAAAACCCTTGTGCTTTTACACCACAAGGTTTGGCACTGGTTTGTCACACCAACAAAAGCTACCTCATCTGCTCTTTTTAGTAATTCTCAAACCAAAGATGAAATAAAAACAAATGTTCTGAATTATCCAGAAGGCAAAAAAGAGAACAGCTCATAACAAAACGTGGGTATGCAGCAATAGGTGTACTTACAGGGGATTCGCACAGCCCAGGATGGTTTTGTTATAAAAGCCTAAAGATAAAATCTATCAAATATTCAAGGTAAGAAAGAAGTAGAGGAAAGTAAACTAAAAGAAATCAGAATGAGGGGATTTGATGATATTAAAGCTGAAATTAGTTAAGTCGAAAATAAAAAAACAGCAGAAAGCACGAAGAAAATCAGAAGTTGGTTCATTGAAAAGGTCAGTACGGCCGGGCGCGGTGGCTCAAGCCTGTAATCCCAGCACTTTGGGAGGCCGAGACGGGTGGATCACGAGGTCAGGAGATCGAGACCATCCTGGCTAACACGGTGAAACCCCGTCTCTACTAAAATACAAAAAAAAACTAGCCGGGCGAAGTGGCGGGCGCCTGTAGTCCCAGCTACTCGGGAGGCTGAGGCAGGAGAATGGCGTAAACCCGGGAGGCGGAGCTTGCAGTGAGCTGAGATCTGGCCACTGCACTCCAGCCCCAGCGACAGAGTGAGACTCTGCCTCAAAAAAAAAAAAAAAAAAGAAAAAGAAAAGGTCAGTACAACGGGAAAAGAAACAATTCCTGGCAATTCCAGTTAAGAAAAGAAAAAAGAGAAAGAGAAGGAAGGTTACAAATGTAGGAATGAGGAAGAGGTTATAGCCCCCAATAAAGAAGGAATTCATTGATTATGAGAGAAGAAAGCATGGACACCCTACCACTGCAGCCACACGGGTGAAAATATAAGGGAACTAGGCAATGCCTTGGTGAAATTCAAACACTAGAATTGATCCCTGAAGAGACAGAAACCCTCAGCACACCATGAAACCACAGGAGCAAGGGAAAGCGGGTTGAGAAATCTACTATTTTGAAAAGTCAGCTGGGTGCGGTGGCTCACACCTGTAATCCCAGAACTTTGGGAGGCTGAGGCGGGTGGATCACAAGGTCAGGAGACCCAGATCCTCCTGGCAAACATGGTGAAACCCTGTCTCTACTAAAAATACAAAAAGATTAGCCAGGCACCTGTAGTCCCAGGTACTCAGGAGGCTGAGACAGGAGAATGGCATGAATCCGGGAGGCGGAGCTTGCAGTGAGCCAAGATCATGCCACTGCACTCCAGCCTGGGCTACAGAATGAGACTCTGTCTCAAAAAACAATAAAAGGGTCGACAGGCCTCAGTAGATTTATAGTTGGCTCCTAATTACCTCTAAAGTCCAGAGCACTTCCCAACCACTTATTGATAAGAAGGAGACAAGTATAGAGTTGAAGGGTTAGATGTGTGTTTACTGCACTGGCCAGAGCCTGAGTCAGAAAACAGAGGTCAGAGTGATGTGCACACGCTGATGCCACGTTTATAAAAACCAGAAGCCGGCCAGACACGGTGGCCCCACTCAGCTTTGGGAGATCGATGCAGGTGGATCACTTGAGGTCAGGAGTTCGAGACCAGCTTGGCCAACATGGTGAAACCCCGTCTCTACCAAAAATATAATAAATTAGCTGGATGTGGTGGTGTGCGCCTGTAATCCCAGCTACTTGGGAGGCTGAGGCAGAAGAATCTCTTGAACCCAGAAGGCAGAGATTGCAGTGAACCGAGGTTGCAGTGAGCCGAGATTGTGCCAGTGCACTCCAGTCTGGGTTAAACTCGACCCATGAGCATGTGTGCATCTGAATGAACATGGAGCGGAGGGCAGTGTGTGTCCCCAGACAGCCCACATGGGGTCCCTCTGGGGATGGCAGTGGCATAAGGGGATAACATCATTCATTCCCTTTTAGCATAGTTGCATATTTGTTTGTTGCAAAGGTATATAATGTTCAACTCATGGCAAAATTAGAAGGGAAGCATGTCTCTACTTACACGTCTAAGCTGCCACCCAAAGAAAGGAACTGCAAGTGCCTTGTCATGTTCACACCTTCCAAGAAAGGTGAATCTTCCACATGAAAAGGAAAGAAGGCCGGGCACGGTGGCTCAAGCCTGTAATCCCAGCACTTTGGGAGGCCGAGACGGGCAGATCACGAGGTCAGGAGATCGAGACCATTCTGGCTAACACGGTGAAACCCCGTCTCTACTAAAAAATACAAAAAAACTAGCCGGGCGAGGTGGCGGGTGCCTGTAGTCCCAGCTACTCGGGAGGCTGAGGCAGGAGAATGGCGTAAACCCGGGAGGCGGAGCTTGCAGTGAGCCGAGATCCGGCCACTGCACTCTAGCCTGAGCGACAGAGCGAGACTCCGTCTCAAAAAAAAGAAAAGGAAAGAAGAACTGGGAGAGGCTTCGGGCTGCCATGACAAAGCACCACAGATGGGCAACAGCTGATTATCCTCTCACCGCCCTGGAGGCTAAGATCTAGGTGTGTGGCAAGGCTGGCTCCTCCGGGGCCTCTCTGCTTGGCCTGCAGACTCTACCTTCTCCCTGTGTCCTCCTGTGGCCATCCCTCTGTGGGTGTCTGTGTCTTCATCCTTTCTTGGGTGTTTTGTTCTGTTTTTGAGACAAGGTCTCACTTTGTTGCCCAGGTTGGAGTGCAGGGGCGAGATCATGGCTCACTGCTGTCTTGACCTCCCAGGCTCAGATGATCCTCCCGCCTCAGCCTCCCAAGTAGCTGGGCCCACAGGCATGCACCACCACACCCGGCTAATGTTTGTATTTTTAGTGGAGGGGGGGGGGGTTCACCATGTTGCCCAGGCTGGTCTCGAACTCCTAAGCTCAATCGATCCACCTGCTTCGACCTCCCAAAGTGCTGGGATTACAGGCGTCAGTCACTGCGCCTGGCCCTCATGTCTTCTCATAGGGACACCAGTGAGGTGGGATGAGGGTCCACCCATATAATCTCATTTTACCTTAATTGCCTCTGTGAAGATGGCATTTCCAGATGCAGTCAGATTCTGGGGGCACTGGGATTAGCCTTTAACCTATGAAACTGAGGGCACGATTCAGCCATGAGATACCCTTTCAGCATCGGCGTGGAAGTGGAGCGTTAAGCACAGTCACTGCTCTTTACATTAAGCATTATCCCCTCCCTGTTCTCCTCCAGGGCGGGGCACCATCATCATCCGCCATCATCATCTCCACCTCACTGACAATGTGCAATGATTTGTGCAAGGTCACACTGCTGTGAGCGGCAGAGCCACTGTAGGACTCAGGTCTCCGTGCTCCAAAGCCCTTGGCTATCACCACAGAGTGAGTTTCCAACGTGGGGCATCCTTGACCCACCGTGAATGCATCCGCATGTCCCAGGGTGAGAAACGCAGTGTGCACAACCATACCTCGGGCAAACCCCCCGATCCAGGTGCAGAGACCGTCTAAGCCCCTCTCAGGCTCTGGGGCCAGGAAGGGGCACCCAGACAGGCCCTGGGCAGGTGGGCAGTCTCTGTCCTGGTCCGGGTTTGCCCCCCAGACACACTCACACTTCCCAGGGAGGCCCCTGGGCTCTTCTCAGTTCCTTGACACCAGCCCAGGAGGTTGTGGATTTCAAGAGAGGAGCAAACAGAGGCTGAGGAAAGCCCCAGAACCCGTGAGCCCCCTGATCTTTGAAACCAGCTCCAGGGCCAGGTCCTGATTTGTACTTCAGAGCTAATGTGATTAGGGTTAGGATTGTCGCCAGAGTATGTTAATGGACTTCAATAGCCCCCAATTACCTGGGGAGGGGAGCTGCCTGGGGTGGCTGGAGCCCAGCCTGGGGTCTGGACAGAGCATGGGCTGGGACCGGGGCTCCATCTGTGCTGAAATTCTGCCTTTGGGGCCTTCTGGAGAGGCCCTGAAGACCCCATGAGGCGGCCACCTCATTTCACAGGGGGGGAAGTCAGGTTAGAGGTAATTTAAGTTACCTGCCCAATTTCTTCCTCAGGGTAGATGCAGGGGCCACATTCAAGCCCCAGATCTCTCTCTCTCTCTCTCTNT
>NW_016803499.1:3235348-3273655 GCF_001698545.2 Rhinopithecus bieti | reverse complement strand
TCAAGCAATTCTCCTGCCTCAGCCTCCCGAGTAGCTGGGATTACAGGTGCACACCATAGCGCCCGGCTAATTTTTGTATTTTTTTGTAGAGACAGAGTTTCACCATGTTGGCCAGGCTGGTCTCAAACTCCTGACCTCAAATGATCTGCCCATCTTGGCCTCCCAAAGTGCTGGGATTACAGGCGTGAGCCACCGCGCCCGGCCTCCCAAATCTCTTAAACACTAGACCCTCCTCAGGCTCCTTCTCCCTGGTAAAAGGCTCAAGAGACGGCCCAGACTGGAAAGGTGAGTAGGTCCAGAGGTGCTTAGGCCTCATCACCACTGACCAAGTCACAGAGGAGTCAAAGGGCAGTGCAGGGGTTTCCCACGACTGCCTTAACAAACATCACAAACTTGGTGGCTTAAAACATAAAAAATCTGGCAGGGCATGGTGACGCATGCTTGTAATCCCAGCATTTTGGGAGGCCGAGGCAGGCAGATCATGAGGTCAGGAGTTCGAGACCAGCCTGTCCAACATAGTGAAACCCTATCTCTACTAAAAACACAAAAAATTAGCCAGGCATGGTGGCTCATGGCTGTAATCCCAGCACTTTGGGAGGCCGAGGCGGGTGGATCATGAGGTCAGGAGTTCAAAACCACCCTGTCCAACATAGTGAAATCCCATCTCTACTAAAAATACAAAAAATTAGCTGGGCGTGGTGGTGCATGCTTGTAATCCCAGCTACTTGGGAGGCTGAGGCAGGAGAATCACTTGAACCTGGGAGGCGGAGGTTGCAGTGAGCCGAGATTGCGCCATTGCACTCCAGCGCAGGTGACAGTGAGACTCCATCTCAAAACAAAACAAACAAAAAAACATCAAAAATCTGTTTCCTCACAGTTCTAGAAACCAGAAGTTCAAAATCAAGTCTAGGGCAGGGCTGTGCACCCTCCAAAGGCTCTGGGGGAGGATCCTCCTGCCTCTTCCAGCTCCTGGGGTCTCCCGGCACTCTTGGACTAGGGCTGCATTGTTCCCGTGTCTACTGCCATCTTCACGTGGGCTTCTCTGCTTCCATTTCTTCCCTCTGCTTTGAGAAGAGTGTCTACATTCAATTTACGTCCCACCTGAAACCCAGGAGGACCTCATCTCCAGATCCTAAGCTTAATTCCATCTGCTAAGACCCTATTTCCCAGTGAGATCACACTCACAGGCCACAGGGGTTAGGAAGTGGACATACCTTTTGCGGGGGGACACCATTCTACCTCCTGTAGCTGAGGAGGAACGAGCACGTCCCCACGTCACCCAGCCTTGCTGGGCGGGGTCCTCCATCCTGGGCTCTGGAGGCAAAAGGGAGAGGCTAGCCTGGCTGACCCCCCACAAGGCCAGGGCCCAGGCCCCGTGAGGACAGAGAAGCTGGCCCGGCCTGGGCTGTGGGTGATTAGAGAAGTGACATAACCCAGAGGAAGGCAGGTCCTTAAAAGTCAGTCCCAAGAGGGTGGGAGCAAGACCAACCGCCATCCTCAGCAGCCCACAGGCCGGTGCCACCTCCCACTCTCTCCCCAGTCCTGGAGGTACAAGCTGCCTTCTTCCCGCAACCCATCCAGCCCCAGGGCCTTTCACCTGCACATCCACCTGGAGGGTTTCTGCCCAGATCTTCACAAGTGGGCTCCCCCACACCCAGAAGGCATCCTCCCTAACCCCAGCGACAGCTACAGTCTCCCAGACGCTCCCTCTCACAACCCTGGCCTCTGCGTCTCCCTAGCCTGCATGAGCAGCCCAGACCATTGAGTTCCCGTCTACTGAGTGTCTCCTCCTGGACTCCGAGCCCCACGACAGCAAGCTCTTGCCTGTCTCACTTGTCCCTATCACGGCTGCGTCCCGTGTCTAGAAGAGCACCCAGCATGCAGCAGGACCTGGATGAATGTTTGTGGAGTGAATGAATGAGCACACACAGAGAGGTGGTTGGTTTCTAGGTTCGCCCCAGCCCTGAAGATCTCTGCCAGGCAGCTGGAGTCTGGGGAGGTGGTTCCAAACTCCACGCCTCCTCCTGTCTGCTGAGAGGGCCATGGGTTTGTTTGGCAACCTCAGGGTGCTGGTTCCCCGCAGACACCTGTGTGGCTTCTTCCAGCTGGCTGGGATCCAGGCAGCCCCTGGGAGGGTCCAGCCACCTTCACACCTGGGGCACAGTCAGCCTGGCTGTTTGCTGGAGTCTGTGGTGCCCAGATTTGGAGCCTTTTGGTGAGAAATGTGCATTTTCATGGCAAGATGGTCTCAGGAAATCCCCACCTATTCATGTGCAAAACACAGGGGCCTCTGGGGTCCCCAGGGGCTGAAGCTTTGACAAACAAGGATCAGAGGGAGTGGCAGAGGGGCCTGAAGTCCAAAATCAAGGTGTGGGCAGGGCTGTATGCCTGTCCTGTTCCGGGCCAGGAGCCAAGGCCAGAAGAGGTGGAGGGCTGGGAGGCTGGCCAGAGCATCCCAGTCTAATTCTGCTGGGCGTGGGGCTGAGGATGACGGGCCTTTTGTACAGGTCACACTAGTTCTGGGGCCACACTCGCTCCGGCAGTCGGTCATGTGCAAGACAGCAGGGGTGGGGATGCCTGGATTCAGCCCCAGCTTAGCTGCTGACTCCAAGGAGGACTTTCAGGAAGTCAGCCCACCTCCCCGGGCCTCAGTTTCCTTCTCTGTGAAATGAAACTTGGTCACTTCTACTGTTCATTTCTGGCTCTGAAAAATCTTAGGATTCCAGAAACTCCACCTTCTGCCCAACGCAGGAATCGTTCTCCTCAGCGCAGGAATCCTTCTCCTCTTCCCTTGAATACTCTCAGTGAGGGGGCGCTCGCTCTCAGGGCCAAAGGGGCTGGATGCAGGAGACAGAGCATGGCCAGATTCTCTGCTGGACACTCTGGTTGTGGCCAGTCGTCTCTGGGGACTCACACGGGGATCCCTAGAGGCTCAAGCATCGTCTCCCCCAGGCTGTCAGAGAAGATCCGGGATGCCCAGCTAAGTTTGAATTTGAGAGAAATGACAACTTCTTAGTATAACCCAACAGCTCCAACAACTGCAAGGGACATGCTTATACTAACAGCTTATTCAGTGTTCATCTGAAGTTCACGTTGAACTGGGTGTTCCATTTTGCTTGCTAAGTCTGGCAACCCCAACATGTAGCTCTTCTTTCTGGAGCCTTGGGGACTCTTCCACACCCCTTTTTCCAGGGTAGGTTTGACAGAGGGACTATGACTCTTTGTGTGTGTGTGTGTTGGCAGGGGGCGGGGCGGGGATGGAGTTTTACTCTTGTTGTCCAGGCTGGAGTGCAGTGGCACCATCTCAGTTCACTGCAATCTCCGCCTCCCGGGTTCAAGCGATTCTCCTGCCTCAGCCTCCCCCGTAGCTGGGATTACAGGCAAGCGCCACCATGCTCTGCTAGTTTTTGTATATTTTATTTTATTTTATTTTATTTTATTTTATTTTATTTGAGACGGAGTTTCACTCTTATTGCCCAAGCTGGAGTGCAATGGTGTGATCTTGGCTTACTGCAACTTCCTCCTCCTGGGCTCATGCGATTCTCCTGCCTGAGCCTCCTGAATAGCTAGGATTGCAGGCATGCACCACCACACCTGGCTAATTTTTTGTCTTTTTAGTAGAAACAGGGTTGCACCATTTTAGCCAGGCTAGTCTTGAACTCCTGACCTCAGGTGATCCTCCCACCTCAGCCTCCCAAAGTGCTGGGATTACAGGCGTGAGCCACTGCACCCAACTAATTTTTGTATTTCTAGTAGAGACTTGGTTTCACCATGTTGGTCAGGCTAGTCTCAAACTCCTGACCTCAAGTGATCCACCTGCCTCAGCCTCCCAAAGTGCTGGGATTACAGGCACCCGGCCGGGACTGTGACTCTTAAGACCAGGGCAGGAAGGATCGAGGCCTGGCCCAGGCGTTAGGTTGAGCAATTGGGATCCCACTTTTGCATGGTCCTGACCCGGGGTCATGCATAAGTAGTTTCACCGCAAACTGCAGCGTGGGAGAAATTCGTGCTTCTGAGGGTGGGTGTGCTGCGGGTCCCCTAGGATTACAGGCGCCCATGCTGGGGTGCAGCCGGCGGTGCCCCAAGCAGCGCCCCTCTGGCGCGCCTCCCTCTCACCTCCAGGACCTTCAGGCTCAGCAGCAGGAGACCTTTGCTTGAAAGCTCTATCTGTCTGCCCTCTTCCCTCTTGCCTTCTTCTGGAGTCTAATACTCTATATGGCTGAACTGCCACCCTCCAAACCCCAGTGGGAGGTGAGCAGGCCAGTCAGTCAACCCCTTGCCCTGAGGAGTTCGGGCTCTGCCCCGACCTTCCCCTTTCATCCCTGGGGACCTACCTCTCCAGTTTAGGATTCTCAGCAAACAGTCCCAAGGCTGACTCTGGAAATGTAACACACTGAGGACCTCTCAGGCCTCCAGGTGGCCACTCAGCTCTTGCCGGGAGGGGTCCACGGGGTGTGCAGGGTTGAGCAAAGACTTCTTGCTGCCTACGATAGGCAGGGCGCTGTTGTAGTGAGTGAACAAACATCCTACTCCAACGGCACTTATGCTTAGGTGGGGGACAGAAGACAAGTAAAACAAGTAAGAAAATGACACAGTGTCTCAGGAGGTGGTGAGAGGCAGAATGGAGAAGAAAGAAAGGGAGGGCTGCAGGGAAGGCCGGGGAGGGGCGGGATGGGAGGGGCTGCAACCTTAATTCCGGGGGTCGGGAAAAGCCTTGCTAAAGAAAAAGGGTCCCCTTGGGCGTCGATGAGAGGGGAGCCTGCAAGTGGGTCCAGTGAGGGTGCCTCAGGTAGAGGACGGAGCGGGGACAAAGGCCAGGACACTGGGCTGGAAGAGGGAGGAGGCCAGAGCAGCTGCAGCAGTGGGTGAAGGGCAGACAGGGAACTGCAGAAGCAAGGGCCTAGGGGGCCATGGCAAGGCTTGAGCTTTGCTCGGAGTGAAATGGGAGCCACTGGTCAATTTTTTTTTTTTTTTAAGACAGAGTCTCACTCTGTCGCCCAGGCTGGAGTGAAGTGGCGTAATCTCGGCTCACTGCAACTTCCGCCTCCCAGGTTCAAGCAATTCTCCTGCCTCAGGCTTCCAAGTAGCTGGGATTACAGGTGCCCGCCACCATGCCTGGCTAATTTTTGTATTTTGAGTAGAGATGGAGTTTCACCATATTGGTCAGGCTGGTCTCGAACTCCTGACCTCGTGATCCGCCCGCCTTGGTTTCCCAAAGTACTGGGATTACAGGCATGGGCCACCACGCCAGGCTGCCACTGGGTGAATTTAAGCCGACCAGGAGCCTGATGAGACTTGGGCTGTAAAAAGGTCTTCTGACTGTGGGACTGAGAACAAATCACCGTGGAACAAGGAGCAGAGACCACCCGAAGACTCCTGTCATCACGAGGGGAGCGAGGTGGGTGCCTGGAACGCCAGGGGAACGGGGGGGTGGAGAGAAGAGGTGGCGGATGAGCCAGGACTCTGCATACGTCGTGCTGTCTCAGCTCATGGGGACAGCCAGGCTGCCTCCCTGCCCTTGACTTGGATGACCCCTGACAGTTTGGACTGGAAATGCGTTTGTTTGTCTCCATTTCAATGAGTGATTTATTTTCCGGTTTATAAAATGCACCCGCCATACTTGCTCATGAGCTCACAGACCCAAAGAAAGAACGTCAGGAATTTCCCAGCAGGACGGGGGCCAAGCTCGCCCTGCCCCACACGCAGGCATCTCTGCTCAGCCCCCTCACCCCTGCCAGCCCAACGCCCAGAGGCTGAAGCCAGCAGCAGCCCCGTGAGGCCCCACAGGCCCTGTGGGAGCAGATTCCAGGCCCAGTGATCAACCCTCGCCTACGGCCACCCCTTCCCGAAAGGTCCCCTCCTCGGCCGGCCGTCGACATCAGAGACCGCCTTGACCGGCTTGCTCGTGGGCTGGCAGCTGGCAAGCAAGGGGCCGCACGGAGTTCAGGGGCCGAAGGCCGTCAGCTGAGAGCTCAGGGGCTCCCAAAAGACAAGACCCAGCAAGCAGAGAGGGAAGGTGGCAGGCATAGCCCAACGCAGCCCTGAGCCTCAGGGGAAGGTAGGGGAATCCACCCAGCTCTGCTGTGCAATCCTGGACAATTCACTGAATCCCTCTGTTCTGCGTGCATCCAGCTCAAAACGCTGCTTAGGAGGCTGGGGTGCTGGGACCCTTCATTAAGCCATGTTTGCAAAGCCCTCCAAGGGCTGCAGATGAAAGCGCCTATTGAAGTACAAAGCGCTGTCTCCAGTAACCCTCTCTGTCCCAGGCAGGACTGGAGACCCATAAAAGAGAAGGAAAGAGGCAGCCAAGGGCATTTGGCCCCAAGCACGGAGGCCACCGAGACTAGACCCTGGCAACGTCAGGCCCCGAGAGGAGTCTCTCAGTAGCAGGCTCCTCACCACCAGCTCCTGTCCCTCCCTGTCCTTCACTAGGCAGCACCCCAGCACTCTGGCCTCCCTCAGCAGGCCCATCTGCGTGGGGCACAGAGATGGATCAGAATCCTCTGCAACAGCTGCCGATGGAAGCCTTAGATCAACGTTCCAGGCTCTGATGCATGGCCCCAGCCAGCCTGGCCCTCGCTGTCCTCACACAGGCCACCTCTGCGCCTCCTCCTGATCTCCTGCAGCCTAGACGTCCTCTCCTCTGTTCGTCTGTGCCTGGAGGTCCAGCCTGGGGAGGCTCCCTGCCCACCACACCCATGGTGGCCTCTGGGCCCCATAGCCATGGTTCATGGGTGTTCAGGATCCCAGCAGGGGAGTCTGGGTGTGCCTATCCCCTCACCTCTGGTGTCCTCAGATGTCACATCCGTGGAGCCCACTGACCTCAGGCACTAGGGCTGTCCCCTGACCCCTGACTTCCCCTGCCATCTTTCTACACAGAAACAATCCTATGCCCTCTGTCTGGAATAGTCCAAACTGCCCTCCTTCATCTCTTTGCCCCCTGCACTGGGGGAATGTCTGCTAAAATGACTCTTACATGTTGCTCTGCAGTGGCAAAAAATCAGCTACAGTCCCTCAGCCACCACCTGGAGGGCCTGTGGACCCTCCTTCCTTCATTCCCCATTCCCCACCCTAGCCCTTCCTAGCCCTCCACATCAGCAATTCACAAAGGCCACCGTTCTGGCATGACCAGGGCTTGCTCGGGAAGCGGCTGTGTGGCAGAGGGCCCTCCCTGGCCCAGCCTTCCCTCCCCCACAGTGCACGGGCCAGTGCCGCCTGCTGGCGCCCTGACCCCACAAGGACAAGTCTTCCCTGAGCTGCCCCGCCAACTCTGGGGGCAACTTCCAGATGTGCCACGGCCAGCCAGGGTCCCCAGAGGCTGAAACGAGGTCCCAGAGAGGGAAGGATGTGTCAGTGGCCCCCCGGGGTGGTCCATGACACCTCAAGGTGCCAGTCACCCATGCAAGGTCCAGCAGGCACTGAAGCAAGCCCCTGCCTGGGTGGGCACGGAACAGGCTTTCTGGAGAGCAATTTGGCAGTACAAGGCAGTGCAAAGCAAAACAAGCAAAGCACGGATCCCATCCCTACCCACCACTCAGCCTTCAGGCCTGGAGCCTGAGAGAGTGACCGTGGGCATGCAGTGCGTGCTCACACGGGGGCTGGAGGGCATGTGGAACGGAGGTTCCTCAAAACTCGAACAGGGCCAGGCGTGGTGGCTCAAGCCTGTAATCCCAGCACTTTGGGAGACAAGAGTCATTTTAGCAGACATTCCCCCAGTGCAGGGGGCAAAGAGATGAAGGAGGGCAGTTTGGACTATTCCAGACAGAGGGCATGGGGTTGTTTCTGTGTAGAAAGATGGCAGGGGAAGTCAGGGGTCAGGGGACAGCCCTAGTGCCTGAGGTCGGTGGGCTCCATGGATGTGACATCTGAGGACACCAGAGGTGAGGGGATAGGCACACCCAGACTCCCCTGCCGGGATCCTGAGCACCCATGAACCATGGCTATGGGGCCCAGAGGCCACCATGGGTGTGGTGGGCAGGGAGCCTCCCCAGGCTGGACCTCCAGGCACAGACGAACAGAGGAGAGGACGTCTAGGCTGCAGGAGATCAGGAGGAGGCGCAGAGGTGGCCTGTGTGAGGACAGCGAGGGCCAGGCTGGCTGGGGCCATGCATCGGAGCCTGGAACGTTGATCTAAGACTTCCATCGGCAGCTGTTGCAGAGGATTCTGATCCATCTCTGTGCCCCACGCAGATGGGCCTGCTGAGGGAGGCCAGAGTGCTGGGGTGCTGCCTAGTGAAGGACAGGGAGGGACAGGAGCTGGTGGTGAGGAGCCTGCTACTGAGAGACTCCTCTCGGGGCCTGACATTGTTGGGGTCTAGTCTTGGTGACCTCCATGCTTGGGGCCAAATGCCCTTGGCTGCTTCTTTCCTTCTCTTTTTCTCAGGCGGATCACCTGAGGTCAGGAGTTCGAGACCAGCCTGACCAACATGGAGAAACCCCGTCTCTACTAAAAATACAAAATGAGCCAGGCGTGGTGGTGCATGCCTGTAATCCCAGCTAGTCTGGAGGCTGAGGCAGAAGAACCGCTTGAAGCTGGGAGGCAGAGTTTGCAGTGAGCCGAGATGGTGTCACTGTACTTCAGCCTGGGCAACAAGAGCGAAACTCCGTTAAAAAACAAACAAACAAACAAACAAACCTCCAACAGAACGGCTCATACCATCCCTCAGTCCTACTGCTGAGTGACACCCCAAAGAACTCAAAACATACGTCTACACTAAAACGTATACAAAAACCTACAGAAGTGTTCACAGCAGTAAATCCACAACCACCAAAGGTCAACTCGAACACCCGTCAGTGGACGCACGGATCAACAAAACGCCGTCTTCCGGTACAACGGGATGTCACTCAGCACCAACGGGAGTGAAGCCAGGACACAGGCCGCAGTGTGGGGGACCTTAACAGCATGAGGGCCAGGGAAAGAAGCTAGGTCAGGGGCCATACGTTGGGTGACTCCGCTCTATGAAACGCCCAGTACAGGCAGGAAACCAGAGGCTGGGGGAGGGGGAATTAGGAGTGACTGCTAAGCGGTAAGGTGGTTTTCTTTTGGGGGGATGGAAACGTTCCAGAAGTAGATGGTGGTGGTGGTTGCAAAACACTGGGAATGTTCTCAGTGCCACTGAACTGTAAACTTTAAAAGGGATAAAATGGGAAATCTTAGGTGGCATGTATTTTCTACAACGAGAAAAACTGTTACCCTTGACTGGGTATGGTAGCTCACGCCTGTAATTCCAGCACTTTGGGAGGCCGAGGCAGGTGGATCACCTGAGGTCAGGAGTTCAAGATCAAGCCTGGGTAACAGGGTGAAACCCCGTCTCTACTAAAAATACAAAAATTAGCTGAGTGTGGTGGCGGGTGCCTGTAATCCCAGCTACTCGGGAGGCTAAGGCAGGAGAATCGCTTGAACCTGGGAGGCGGAGGTTGCCGCGAGCCGAGATCATGCCACTGCACTCCAGCCTGGGCGACAGAGCGAGACTCAGTATCAAAAAAAAAAAAAAAAAAAAAAAAAAAAAAAAAAAAAGAGAGAGAGAGAGAGAAAAACAATTTTAGCGTCTATCTAAAGGGGACAGGTGAAGTAACGCTGGAGTTTATAGAAAGGTGTTCCCTAGCTATTCAGTCAAAGAAGCAGGCTTTTGGGAGGCCGAGGTGGGCGGATCACGAGGCCAGGAGATCAATACCATCCTGGCCAACATGGAGAAACCCCGTCTCTACTAAAAATACAACAATTAGCTGGGTGTGGTGGTGGGTGCCTGTAGTCCCAGCTACTTGGGAGGCTGAGGCAGGAGAATCGCATGAACCCAGGAAGCAGAGGGTGCAGTGAGCCGAGATGGCACCACTGCACTCAGGCCTGGTGACAGAGCAAGACCCTGTCTGGGAAAAAAAAAAAAGCAGGTTAGAATGGTTTACTGGAAAGGTGTTTGAAGAAGACACACATACGTGACTATGCTTGGAAGCTGGAAGTTCTGGAAGGACAAACACTGTAATGTTCATATTGGTCATCTCTGGGTGATGGGACGCAGGGCACTTTTGTGCGTTTGTCTCTGTGCCTGCGCATTTGTTCTCAGCTATTTCTAAAATTTCCATAGCAAACTTTTGTAACTGGAAAAAGTTTCAGAGCAGGAAAACAAAAAAGGCAAGAAGTGTCAGGATTTTTCTAAAAGTCCCCACCTGCCCCCATACCAGCATATGGAGGTATGGAGTGAAAGCCATCGAGGGTGGCCCCTCTCCAGTCCCTGCGGGCAGTGGACAAGGATGAACAGGCATGGCAGGGCCCCCGCCCCCCATCCAAATGGTTTTTGTATCTTCTGGCCATCATTCCTTCCAGCCAGGACACCACAGGACACCAGTTGAGGAGGAACTTACAAAGAGCAGGAGAAAGTCTTCCAGGCCCAGGGGAGCCCAGCACCTTTCCCTCCTGGACCAGTAGGACAGCATCACTCATTCATTTCTTCATTCATTCACACCTTTGTCAGACCTAACACCTGGCGAGTGCCCACTCAGACCCCATGTGAGGGCGTGGGAAGCCCAGGAGAATGGCTGAGGCAGGAAGAGGAGGGTTCAGCCCTTTGCAGCAGCTCCCATTCCCTCTGCAAGCCATGGTCTCTGTGGTGGTAAGCACTGGTCTTCCCTTCTGGGCTGGAGGGATGCTGGCAGCATCGGGCTCTCTCCCAGACAGCAGCCTAGTCTTCTCCAAGCCAGCCACATCCTTCTCTGCAATCAGCCTTGGAGGACACTCCCAGGCTCATTGGTGACTTTTTCCTCATTGCTGACCCTGATCCTGCAGCTCGTGCTGAAGCCCTCCTATATGCCAGGCCCCGACCTACGTGCTGGGGCTTCAGACAGGAGTCAGACAGAAGCTCCCTTCCAAGCATGTATTACCATCCGGAAAGGCCATCTGAAAAACTGGATGTTTCCAAGTAAGATGCTTAAAACCAAGTCATTCCCCTGCCCACATTGCCAGTGCTACCCCCACACAGAGCAAGAACCACGTGTTCTGCAGGGTGAGGCCTGGCTATGTCCTCTCATCCCCTGACCCAGCCACACGCCAACCCCCGTCATGCCCACCACCCTGCAGCCCCTCCACCCTTCCAGACTGGTGCTCCAATGCCTTAAACACTTCCTGCCTCAGGGCCTTTGCAGTCTCAGATGCTCTTCTCCAGGTCTCTGTGGGGCTGAGTCCCCATTGCATGGCGATCTCAGCTTAAATACTGGCTTCTCTCACCTCTGTAGCTAAAGTGATTCCTCCTAAATACACCACCATTATCATTTGCTTTTTTGATTTTGTTTTCCTTTTCTTTTTTTTTTTTTGATATGGTGTCTCATTCTGTTGCCCAAGCTAGAGTGCAGTGGCACGATCTCTGCTCACTGCCACCTCCACCTCCTGGGTTCAAGCAATTCTCCTTCAGCCTCCTGAGTAGCTGGGATTATAGGCACCTGCCACCATGCCCAACTAATTTTTTTTTTTGTACTTTTAGTAGAGACAGGGTTTCACCATATTGGCCAGGCTGGTTTCAAACTCCTGACCTCAAATGATCCATCCGCCTCGGGCTCCCAAAGTGCTGGGGTTACGGGTGCGAGCCACTGTACCTGGCCACTTATTTGATTTTCTTCCAAGCATGTATTACCATCCAAAACCATCTCGTCGTGCCTTGGTTCTCTTGCTGTTCATTATTCCTTACCCACATGCTGTGGCCCTGAAGCAGGGACCAAGTGTTTTGTGGTTGCCGTGTGGCTACCATCCCCCGGCACATGGTAGGTGCTTGATAAGCATCGTGTTGAGTGCATGGGGCGACCAGAAACAGGGGAGCTTGCAGGTCCCCAGCACTCATGCAACAGGGCTCTGATCAGGCTGGCTCTCTGCTCTCAACTGCGCTTTTTTTTTTTTTTTTAAACTGTTGTGAGAATCTGCAGTAATCACTTGGCTCGTCTCTAATCCTGATTTAATGAGGCCACACTGGTTCTTTGGTGTTAATATTCTCTGAAGTTCAGCTCTGAGAAAAATAAAAAGAAAGGCCGCCCCGCCACCTACCCATCACCAAAGAAAGACACAAGGGAGCATCCCAGAATTTGGGATGCATCAAAACCAAAGAAAAAAGCAGAACGTGCCCCGACGTTTGGCCCAAGCAGCCTCTGAGGCCAGCCGTGCTCCGAGCGTTTGTAGTGCAGTGGCACAGCCCTCCAGATGTTCCCTGGCAGGACTGCCACTTCAAACGCCAGGGCTCAAGCCCATTACCTGCACAGCCTTTGTGTATTTCAAAGGGGAAGGCAGTTGAACTTTCCCTGTAATCATTGGGCCCAAACTTGCCTTTAATGGACCATCAGGGAACACAGCAAGGAGAACTCCCCAATCATTACCAGGTTCTGATGGTCTCGGAGCCCACCTGGAGAGGCCCGCAGGGCAGCCACCTGTGGCTCTTGCCACGCCTGCTCTAGGGAAGGCTAGGACTCCATCCAACTGAGCGCTGGACTGGGAGTCAGAAGCCACGACTTTGAGGGCCTAGGTTGCCTGGCCCCGCTTCCTGGGCCGTGGTGACCCACTTTCTGTATGTGAACCCCACCTCGGCTGCTTGCTTTGCTGTGAGACCTTGAGCAGGTACCCTCACCTTGCTGAGTCCCCGTTTTGCAATCGGCTACGGAGAATAAAAACAGAACCTACCTCTCCAGTTTGCTCTGAAGCGTAGGCGTTTTCTAAATGACAATACTCTGAAGAAATATGTACTGAGTTGAATTGTGTCCCCCCAAAATGTATGTCTACCTGGAACCTCGCAAGGTGAACTTATTTGGGAGAAGGATCTCTACAGATGTAATTAAGGTAAGAATCCAGCTGAGATCATCCCAGACTAGGATGGGCCCTACATCCAGTGATTGGCATTCTTATGAGAGACGGCTGGGCGCAGCGCTCGCGCCTGTAGTCCCAGCACTTTGGGAGGCCAAGATGGGTGGATCATCTGAGGTCAGGAGTTTGAGACTAGCCTGGCTAATATGGTGAAACCCCATCTCTACTAAAAAGACAAAAAATTAGCGGGGTGTGGTGGCACGCACCTGTAATCCCAGCTACTTGGGAAACTGAGGCAGGAGAAGCACTTGAACCCAGGAGGCGGAAGCTGCAGTGAGCCAAGATTGAGCCATTGCACTCCAGTCTGGGCAACAAGGGTGAAACTCCATCTCAGAAAAAAAAAAAAGAGAGAGAGAGAGAGAGAGAGACAGAAAGACAGACAAGGGGAAAATACAGATATTCAGGGGGCCCTGTGAAGCTGGAGGCTGAGGCTGGAGTGATGCAGCCACAAGCCAAGGAATGTCTGGAGCCACCAGAAGGTGGAAAGGGCAGCAAGCATCCTTCCCTAGAGTCTTCAGAGGGAGCAGAGCCATGCTGACTCCCTGATTTGGAAATTTCTGGCCTCCAGAACTGGGAGACAATACATTTCTGATATTTCAAGCTATCAAGTTTTCAGGTGTTTATTATAGCAGCCTTGGGAAATTAATAACAAATCCAAGTCATTGTTCTTATAGTTGTTACTCTAAAGAATTCTCTGTGGCCAGGCACGGTGCCTCATGCCTGTAATCTCAGCACTTTGGGAGGCCGAGGTGGGCAGATCACCTGAGGTCAGGAGTTTAAGACCAGCCTGGCCAACATGGTGAAACCCAGTCTCTACTAAAAATGACAAAAATTATCTGGGTATGGTGATGTACACCTGTAATCCCAGCTACTCAGGAGGCTAAGGCAGGAGGATGGCTTGAACCCAGGAGGTGGAGGTCAAGTGAGCCACTGCACTCTCGCCTGGGTGACAAGAGCAAAACTCCATCTCAAAAAAAAAAGAATTCTCTGAGCCACTGAAATGTCTCACCAGACACTTAGGCCCACAGTGACCTCTGTAGATGAGCAGCAGCTCCCTCTGTCTCCAAAGCAATTGAAAAAGGAAGAAGTGATGCATAAGGGAAAGACAGACCTTGGTTTGGAATGGCTCTGAGCCCATTCCTAGCTGTAGACTTTGACAAGTCACTGATCCTCTGTGAACCTCTGTCTCTTTATGAAATGGGGACCATTTTATCCACCTCCAAGAATTCTGTGATGATGAGACTAGGTCAGGATGTAAAGCATTCACACATAAGAGTTCAGTAAATGGGAAGGGTGTCTATATTAGTTTATTTGTTTATTTATTTATTTTTGTGAGATGGAGTCTCACTCTGTCACCCAGGTTGGAGTGCAATGGTGCAATCTCAGTACACTGCAACCTCTTCCTCCCTAGTTCAAGTGATTCTCCTGCTTCAGCCTCCTGAGTAGCTGAGATTACAAGCATGTGCCATCACGCCTGGCTAATTTTTGTATTTTTAGCAGAGATGGGGTTTTGCCATATTGGCCAGATTGGTCTTGAACTCCTGACCTCAGGTGATCCATCTGCCTTGGCCTCCCAAAGTTCAGAGATTACAGGCATGAGCCACTGCGCCTGGCCTATATTAGTTATCTACTGTTACATAGTACATTTCCCCAACATTTAGAGGCTGAAAACAACAATGGACCTTTATTATCTCACATAGCATTATAGCTCTGCATCAGGTATGTGGGAGCAGCTTAACTGGATGTTTTTGGCTCAAGATCTCTCATGATGTTGAAATCAAGATGTCAGCTAGGGCTGTAGTCTCATCTGATGGCTTGACTGGGGCTGGAGCATCCACTTTCAAGGTGCCTCACTCACATGTCTGTGGGCAGGAGGCCTCAGTTCCACTTGGTCTTTCCGTAGGGCTGCTTGGGTGTCCTCCCAACATGGCAGCTGGCTTCCCCCACAGCATGTGATCCAAGAAAGAGCAAGGTGCAAGTGGTAATGTCTTGGGCGTCATACTTTGCCACTTCCACCACATTCTACTGATCCTAGAGAGCAACCCTGAAACAATGAGGGAGGGAACTCTACATGGGCACTGACACTAGAGAGTAGCCCATTGGAGGCCAATGGGGGGCTGGCTACCACTGCGTCTCAGAGGGCAAGGTGTTCTTGGGGATGCTGCCAGGCAGCAGCCTACCTAACAAGTGGCTTTGCTGTCTAGACTTGCCTCTGGGGCCAGCTGCCTGGGAGCTGGGAGCCTGATCTGGCCACGTGCCCAGCAGCTTCCCTGTAATTTCATTTGTCTAAGGCCTCTTCATGTCTCACCGGGGCTCCTTCATGTGAGCACTAAGGGCCAACATTGAGCCACAAAGACTTTCAACCCAGAGCCCATCCAGAGCCTCACATCTTCTCTTGGGAGCCCAGCCTAAAGATTAGAGCCCCAGAGACACCTCAGGGGCCAATAGGCAAGCCTGAGTTCTGGTGGGGGTGGTGTCCCGGATGCCCACCATGGACCTACAGCAGCTCCCTGAGTGTGTTGTATGAGTGTTCACGTATGGGTGCATCATGTGCAAACCTGTATGTGAAGGTGTGTGCAGGGAGATGTGTGTGCCAGCACAACTGGAATCTGTTTGTGTGTGACAAAATCTGACATTTTCACACATAAAAAACATTGCAAGCACAGCAGTGCTGGAACTGACAGGAGATCCAGGCCACCACCCTGCCTCCCCCTGAATCCTGTCACCAGCTGCCTCTGATCTCAGACGTATTCCAACAATCACTTAAAACATGGTGGATTACTATGAAGTTTTAAGCATGCAGAGACACGCCTCACCCAAGGAAAGTAAAAAGGCATATTGGAAACTGGCACTGAAGTGACACCCAGATAGAAATCCTGATAATAAAGAATAAGCAGAGAGAAAATTCAAACAAGTAGTGGAGGCGTATGAGGTGCTGTCAGATGCTAAGAAAGGGGACATCTATGACGAATATGGCAAAGAAGGATGAATTGGTGGAGGAAGAGGTGGACGTCATTTTGACAGTCCGTTTGACTTT
Source organism: Rhinopithecus bieti (assembly GCF_001698545.2). Classification (NCBI taxonomy): domain Eukaryota; kingdom Metazoa; phylum Chordata; class Mammalia; order Primates; family Cercopithecidae; genus Rhinopithecus; species Rhinopithecus bieti. Next base: position 3,257,786 of record NW_016803499.1, on the reverse strand, counting down.
GGCTTCACATTTTGTAACCCAGAGATGACGTCTTCAGGGAATTTTTTTGGTGGAAGGGACCCATTCTCACCTGACTTCTTTGAAGACCTTTTTGAGGACATTTTTGGGAATCAAAGACATCCCTGAGGAAGCAGAAGCCAAGGAATGGGGTCATTTTTCTCCACATCCAGTGGATTTCCATCTTTTGGAAGTGGATTTTCTTCTTTTCACGCAGTATTTACTTCATTTAGGTCCCTGGGTCATGGGGGCCTCACTTCATTCTCTTCCACATCATTTGGTGGTAGTGGGATGGGCAACTTCAAATCAATATCAATTTCTGCTAAAATGGTTAATGGCAGAAAAATGACTACAAAGAGAGAGAATTGTTGAGAATGGTCAGAGAAAGAGTAGAAGTTGAAGAAGACAACCAGTTAAAGTCCTTAGCAATCCATGGTAAGGAGCAGCTGCTGCAAGTAATTCAACGCAAGCTTTTAACAGAAATGTTAAACTAAAGCAAGCACCATTTGAGGATTAACAGGAACTTTTCTTTTTTTTGAAGATTTCAAATGAACTCGACTTTCAGTATAATTGTACCTAATCTAAAGTATTTACAAACAACTCACTAGAGCCTCTATTTGTCATAGACTTTTGAGTTGATTGTTGGGACCACATAATAGAACCATTGTTTTGTTGTGGTTTTTTTGTTTGTTTGTTTTTGATTTTGTTTTTTGTTTTTTTTTTTTTTTTTTTTTTTTGAGATGGAGTCTCACTCTGTCACCCCAGGCTGGAGTGCAATGGCACGATCCCCACTCACTGCAACCTCTGCCTCCCAGGTTCAAGTGATTCTCCTGCCTCAGCCTCTGGAGTAGCTTGGATTACAGGCGTGTGCCACCACACCTGGCTAATTGTTATATTTTTAGTAGAGACAGGGTTTCACAGTGTTGGCCAGGGTGGTCTTGAACTCCTGACCTCAGGTGATCCACCTGCCTCGGCCTTCCAAAGTGCTGGGATTACAGGCGTGAGCCACCATGCCCAGCCCTTTTTTTTTTTTTAATTGGTATAAGTCTCTGCATGCTCTTTGCTTTTTTACCAAACGTGCTGCAAGGTGAGCCTTGACTCTTTAGTGTAGGACAACTAACACTAAGACTAATGCTAACACCAGCATGGATCTGCTTTTCCACGGTGTCTGAAATGTGAGTCACATAGTGTCAGCCTGCTGTGAAGTTAACACTGCCAGGACGAATCTTCTACAGAAATCATTTCAATTTTTTTTTTAGTATTTAGTAGTGAAAGATATCAATGCATTAATGGTAATACATTTCTGGTTTAATATAAATTAAGGATGTTTTCCAGTTGCGTGTGAATGCTGGCAACTTAGTACACTTTGACAATTGTTTAAATATTTAAATATGTAATATTGCCGGGCGCGGTGGCTCACGCCTGTAATCCCAGCTCTCAGGGAGGCAGAGGCGGGAGGATAGCTTGAGCCCAGGAGTTCGAGACCTGCCTGGGTAATACAGCGAGACCCCGTTCTCCACAAAAGGAAAAAAAAAAAAAAAAAAAGACAAAAAAAATATGTAATATTAAGCTTAGGTTTAAAAAAGTAAAGCTGGTGGCTTTATGGGCATGGTGGCTCACGCCTGTAATCCCAGCACTTTGGGAGGTCGAGGTGATCACGAGGTCAGGAGATCAAAACCATCCTGGCTAACACGGTGAAACCCTGTCTCTACTAAAAGTACAAAAATTTATCTGGGCATGGTGGCAGGCGCCTGTAGTCCCAGCTACTTGGGAGGCTGAGGCAGGAGAAAGGCGTGAACCTGGTAGGTGGAGCTTGCAGTGAGCCGAGATTGTGCCACTGCACTCCAGCCTGGGGGACAGAGTGAGATTTCGTCTCAAAAAAAAAAAAAGAAGAAGAAGAAGAAGGAAAGCTGGTAAACAGAGTCTTTGTCATTTGCTTTTAAAAACAAAAGAGAAAGAAAGAAAATAAATGCAATAAATGTGAATGTGTTTGGTGTATTCTTTCCTGAGTGGGATCTGAAAAAAAATTGCACATGTCACGCGTGTAGAATGTGTAAAACACACCAACAAAGCAAACACACATAAACCCACCACTGAGCTTCATGAACACAATATCACCAACAGTTTGGTGCCCAACATGCCCTCTCTCCCCAGAGGTAACCGTTCTGCATTTGGAGACTTGCTTTTTTCGCTTCACATCTTGTGTGGGAGATCCATCCCTGCCAATGGCTAAAAACTCTTTTTTCTTTTTCTTTTTCTTTTTTTGAGACGGAGTCTGGCTCTGTCACCCAGGCTGGAGTGCAGTGGCACAATCTCGACTCACTGCAACCTCCACCTCTCGGGTTCAAGTGATTCTCCTGCTTCAGCCTCCCAAGTAGTTGGGACTACAGGTTGCACCACCACACCCAGCTAATTTTTGTGTTTTTTAGTAGAGACGGGGGCTTTACTATGTTGCCCAGTCTGGTCTGAAACTCCTGACCTCAAGTGATCCACATGCCTTGGCCTCCTGAAGTGCTGGGATTACAGGTGTGAGTCACCACGCCCAGCCTAGAAATTCATTTTTCACTGCTACTTAGTCCACCACATGACTATAGCATAAACCACGTAACCATTCTCCTGTCAGGGACGTTCAGATCTTTCCTTGTTATTGTTGTTGCTGCTGCCATTCCCAATAACACTGGCTCCAGCACACACATACACCTTCACCTGTGCCAGCTTCTACTGTCTCTCTCTTGTAGACCTGAGCCATCAGGTAAAAAGGTCCAGCCACCCTGCTGAAAAGACTATGTAGCAAAAGACCATGCAGGAGAACAGAGAGAGAGAGAGAGAGAAAGAGAGAAAGAGAGAGAGAGAGAGAGAGAGAAATAATGAGAATGAGAATGCCCAGCCAGCTCCCAGCCTGTCCAGCCAGCCCAACCGAGGCACCTGGCATGTGGATGAAGCCATCTTGGAACTTTCAGTTGCAACCAAGCTCCCAGCTGAATGTACCCATGGGAGTGACCCAGCCCACCACATGGATCTAAGATGAACCATCCCTGCTGAGCCCTGCCCAAACTGTAGAATTATGAGAAAAAAAAAAAAAAATGGTGGATGTTTTAAGCCCCTAAGTTTTGGAGTGGCTTACCATGTAATAAGAGATTATGGAAAACATTAGCCATCTTATAAAATACCCCAAAAGTTTGATCATGAAATCAAAGCAAACAATGATCCTCATCCTGCCCAAGATACAATCACTAACTATATGTAGCCCCTCCCCATCCCATGGCCAAGTTGCTCTGTCTCCATCTACACTACCTCCACAGTGAACTCTCCTTTTGGTGGGGTGAGGTGGGTGGGCAGCAGAGCTAGGTCTTGACCTGCCAGGAGGAAATCCACAGTCTGGGCAGGACACTGATGCTGGATGCTGACACATTTCATCTTCAAGGAAGACCTGAGAGGGTCCCTGGCACAAACCCCAGCCAAGGGGTCCCCAGACAGGTTTTCTCCTCCCAGATATTCCAACAGGGGCACAAGGAAGAGAGGTTCATGGGGAATCCTTGGGAAAGCCTCAGGAAAAGCCAGCAGAGCCTTGGGTGGGCTGAGAAAGGAGAATTTTTTCTGTAAAAGGTCATCCTGTCTCCTGCATTCCTTCACTGCATTTCCAGCCACCAGAGCATCTATGAAAGTCCTTATTCTTCCTCTCTTGGCTTTAACTAAACATTCACTGCTGTAGTGGAAGATGGACTCTGGTAGCAGGGGGTGGGGAGAAAGCGGCCTTTCTTTCTTTCTCTTTCTTTCTTTCTTTCTTTCTTTCTTTCTTTCTTTCTTTCTTTCTTTCTTTCTTTCTTTCTTTCTTTCTTTCTTTTCTTTCTTTCTTTCTCTCTCTCTTTCTTCCTTTCTTTTCTTTCTTTCTTTCTGTCTTCTCTCCTTCCTTCCTTTTTTCTTCCTTCTTTTTTCTATCTTTTCTTTCCTTTCTCTCTTCTTTATTTTCTTTCTCTCTTTCCCTCTCCTTTCTTTCCTTCTCTCTCTCTTCCTTTTTCTCTCCTTTTCTTTCCTTCTTCCTTTCCTTTCCTAGGATTTTTAATGTTTATATGGTTCACTGGCCCCCGGGGTCAAGGCTTTAGGCCCCCACAGAATGTTTCCAGAGATCCACTGACTCCCTTGGGAAGAGCTGGGAGAAAACACAGAGGGTGTCACCAGGCTGATGTCCCTGCACCCGCAGGGGACGGGACCCAGCTGGCAGAGTTGGACACCAGCTGTTTGCCAGTGAAGTCTCAGCTACTCCTCGCAGTCAGATGCCTGCCGTGGTCCTGCCCACATGTGCGGGATCACAGCACAGCCCTCAGGATCCTGCCGCTCCTGAAATATCTGCTTAAAGGAGGCCCAACTGCTTGACAGATTCATCTCCTGTTCTGGCTTCTGATGCCCCATGGAGCCCAGTCATTTGTGCAGGGTACTGGGGCTGTTAGACCCGGCAAGTGAGTCATAGGGTTGATTCCCTTTGGGAGGTAACTACAAGCCCAACCTCAGACCCAAACACTCTGAGGCTGAAGAGATTGGGCACGTGCCTAACAACCATTACATCTAGGGGGTCTCCGGATGGAGTGGGGGGTACTTGGGCCTACCTCTCAATACTGTAATCTTCCACCTTCTCTCTGAGTGGCCTGGGCAGTTCCCTTCACCTCTCTGAGCCTCAGTTTCCTTACCTGTAAAATGGGCACAAATCCCCCCTGCCTCTTGGGTTGTTGACAAGATTTGGGAGAGATTTCCAAGGGCCTTCCCACTTTGGGAGCCTCATATAGGAAAGTGTAGATGGACCTTGTCTGTTACTCCAGGGCTGGCTCAGGGCGTCCCTGCCGGGGACTGCAGAAACCCCACAGAGACCCGGTTTTCAATAAGTAGGCATCTCACCCTCATAAGCCACAGAGGCCCTGGCCCCAGCTCCCCATCACCTGCGTCTGACACTTTAGCCATCATTTAACATCAGAAAGTTTATTGCTGGCCCTCAGGGGCTCAGCCCTGCCCTAATGGGCCAACCTCAGGGGTCCTACCCTTTGAAGAGGGTCTTTATGGTAATTGATGGTAATAGCGGGTAGCCTGGGCCCCAGGTAGGAAGCCCTCCTGGGGATAATTGAATTAGCCTGGAAAACAAATTACTTTCGGCCAAAACAAATCACTTTCAATCACAGAGCAACATATAAGATCCCCCAAACCACAAAGCTACTCACAGTTCAAGGAACAGACAAGGGGCTGGGGGACCCGGGAGAGTGGGCTGATCACAGAGCAGAGAGAGGGTCAAGCCAGGCCTCCTTCCCCCTATCCAGTGGCCAGGACTGGGGCCCCTCTTGAGCTGGGTTTACCTGTGACTAAAGTGTGTATATGTTTTGTTTTTTGGGGGAGGTGGTGATGTTCCCTGGTCAAGTTGTCGTCTAAGTATTAGGTGAGAGGTCCTGTCTGTTGTATATGGATGCATTGAGGGTCTTCCTCTCAATGTAGAGAAAGATGTTTCCCAAGGGAGTCTTAAGTACAGCCCTGAGAGGCAGGTGCACTGATACCTAAAGAGAGGATCCCACCCAGGCTCACTGCTCGTGTGACAAGTAAGGTGACCAGTCCCAGCTACTCAGGAGGCTGAGACGGGAGGATCACATGAGCCCAGGAGGTTGAGGCTGCAATTGGATGTGATTGCTCCACCACACTACAGCCTGGGTGACAGCCAGACCCTGTCTCAGAAAACAAACAAACAAAGCGCACAAAAAACAAAGCCCCAGAGCCTCTGTGCACGTGCCGAAGGGACCCACCCAGTCCATACCTATAGGATGTGAGTGGTATAAGTAGCCTCACCTGGTGGACCCCCCCAGAACCTTCCACCCCTAAGCCAGGGTCTACCCCATCCCTCCAGGCCTGGCTGATGCTGGGGAACACCAACGCCAGACCTGTTTGCCCCATCTCTGCCTCCATGGATGGCGAGGATGTCGGAGGTCCTACCAGGAGCAAGGAGACCTAGCCCCAGCTTGGCAAATGGAAGCGGGCAGGGCTGACCTCCCACCCAGACGCGGTCTGCCTCCTCTACATGGGAGATGCGCCGAGGCTGTCACCTGCCCAGCAAGCACTTAGTGAAGCGTCTCTGGGGGCCAGACCAGCACCCAGCCCAGGTGGGGGGCAGTCATCGAGGCCCCCATGGCCTTGTGAGGAGGCAGGGGTGTAACCAGAAGCCAACGGTGGATGCATGGCCCAAGGATGGAGGGGCACCTTTGAGGCAGCAACCCCTCAGTTCAGGGGATCCCTGACAGGAACCAGGTTAGGGCCAGTGACCCAGGGAAGGGGCCTCCAGGGCAGAGACCAGCAATGCCAGGCACAGTCACAGGTGGCCAGATCCAGGGCCTCCCACAGCCATTCCTAGCTGGAGATCGCCAGTCCCCGCCACAGGTTTGCCACGGGTCTGTGTTTGGGCAGGATCTCTGTGGTGGCCAGGACACCGGAGATCGGAGGTGAGGTGGGCCTGGAGGCTAGAGCACAGAGAGGAGGAGGCAGCCGCCATGCCTCCACGGGCTTCACTCCACAGCCCTCAGGTGAGCCCAGGCTTTTCTAGCCCCTGGCCTTGAGGCATGAGGTCCAGTCCACACAGGGCCCCTTTCTTGTGGTGTGACCTTGGAGAAGTGGCTTAACCTCTGATCTGTAGAACCTTCTAGAAGATTCTTTCCCCTCATGCCTCCTCTCCTCCAAAGACAGCCTGTATGCATGGCCCCTCCTCACCCCCTGCCTCCTGTCCCCAGGCCCAGAGGCTTGGCCCCCGTCTCTCCTGGCTCCCACCTGTGTCCAGCTCCAGGACGAGGCTCCACACTTGCCCCTCTCTCCTGCAGCTCCGTGGAACCCACACAGCCAGGCCGGCCCCTCCCTGGGATCCCCGACCTGCTCTTGGCACATCCAGCAGCTGTTCCTCAGTCCTCAGGCTGCAGGACCTCTGATCACCCCTCAACCCCCAACGGGCTCCACACTGTGTGGGTGCCTCTTGGCCCCAGTCACCTCTTCCTGTGTCCCCCGTGCTGCTCTCTCTGCATTCGCTGACCTCCCAAGGCCGCAGGGCTGCAGCTCTGTCTGACCCCTCTCCCCCATGCTCACCGGGCAGGCAAGCTCCCTGATATGGCTTGGCTGTGTCCCCACCCAAATCTCATCTTGAATTGTAGCTCCCATAATTCCTGTGTGTTGTGAGAGGGACCCAGTGGGAGATGATTGAATTGCAGAAGTGGTTCCCCCATACTGTTCTCGTGGTAGTGAACAAGTCTCACAAGATCTGATGGTTTTATAAGGGGCTTCCCTTTCTGCTTGGCTCTCATTCTCTCTCCTGCCGCCCTGTGAAGAAGTGCCTTTTACCTTCAGCCACGATTGTAAGTTTCCTGAGGCCTCCCCAGTAATGCGGAACTGTGAGTCAATTAACCTTTTTCTTTTACAAATTACCCAGTCTCAGGTACATCTTTATTAGCAGTGTGAGAATGAACTAATACACTTCCCAATGCCCTTCAGTTGAAATTCATTGACTCTGGTGACCCAGAATGTCTGTCTCCCTGGACTCCAGACTCTTGCTTCCAGCTGCCCCGGAGATTGCTGCATGGATGTCTCACAGGACTTCCAACTCCACAAGTCCAAACTGTGCCAGGACCTCCCACTCAAACCTACTCCTTTCACCCATCTCCCAGCTGAGGACTCAGCCACTTCACCCTCCAGCTCCCAGGCCAGAAGCCCTGTCCAGCAGCAGGCCCTGTCCCCTCACCCTGCAGGATGGAGGCAGAATCTGACCACCCCTGGTCCCAGCCACCATCAGAGTCCACCTGTGCCCCTCCCCACTCAGTGCAGCTGCCTTTGTGCCTTTACACTCTGGGACCCTCTTGCTCAGAGCAAAAGCCAGGGTTCTTACAAGGCCTCTAGGACCCCACAGATCTGTGACCGGAGCCCAATCTCAAGTAGCCCTGCTGTGGAGAGAGGCACGTGTAGAAGAGCCCTGGGGTCCCTGATGGAGGAGGGCAGCCACCTCAGACCTCCGACCCAGCCTGGCCTCCTGAGGATGGAAATCTTAGAGGGAGACCAGCGGGCAGGTACAGTGGTCACAGGCTGACCTTGCTGAGTCCCCAGTTCCTGTGCACAGAATTGTGAGCAATACTAGGGTTTCGTGTGAAGTCACTAAGCTTGGGAAGGCAGCAGCACCTGATGTATTGCACACTTAGCTGCTTAGTTATCTTTCAGTCCCCACCCCCTCCTCCAGAATTACAGTTCCTCAAGGGCAGGGACTTGACTTCGCTCCCTGATGAGTTCCTAGCACCTAGACTGGTGTTTGACCGGTTACTGAGGTACTCGGTAGATATTTAGCTTATTTGAGTATTAACTGAAGAAATGGCAATGGGGCATGTTGCCAGGCACTTGGCTGCTAGTAGACCTCAGGGAATGTTGCCGTCGGGTCTCTCGGGGGTGCTGACAACAAGACCCAGGCCCCTAATGCCAGGGGAGAAGGCCTGTGCTGGCCGGCAGAACCCATGCCTAGCTCCGATGGCAGCATCAGCTGCCTCTCATCTGTCTCCTCAGTTCACCTTCTGCTTCTCTGACTCTCAAATAGACCCTTAATTGACCATTTGGCCCCTAAATTAGGGACGATTAGGATCAACCCCCAAGCATCATTTCAGATGGCGGCCAGGGGCCTGAAGCCCCTCTTTGGGGTCCTGGGGGTCCTTCGACTTGGTCAAATAAAGGTCAGCTCTCTGGCCTGGCATGGGTGCCTTGGTAACCTCTGACCCTCAGCTCTTAAACCTGACCCCTGGTGACTCAGACCCGAGGGACTCACTGCAAATGGCCAACTAGAAAATGCCCGAAGATGCAGTGTGGAGACAGCCCCTCATGTGCCTGGAACCTGCAGAACATCCCCCTGCAGCCAGCGTTCTGCTGGTCACTCTTTCTGTACATAAGCTCCCAAGGCACAGAAAGGCATGCAGATACCAAAGCCAGCCCAGGAGGACCCCAGCACCCCCTCTCATGGATTTGAGGCTCATCTTGCAGCAGCCGCTACTGTTGCCGTTCCAACCTCCTACCTGCTACCTGGACCTGGGCAACTGCAAACATCTGCAAGCCTCAGTCTCCTCATCTGCAAATTTCGGACAGTCAGAGCACCTGCAGTTTTGTAGTGTTGTTCTGAGGGTCATATGACACGAGGAGCATGTCATTCTTTCTACACATGAGGAAGAGTAAATCCAAGCTCCTGGGGGGCTCTAGAGCCATTGTCTCTCCCAGTTCCCAAGCCGGCCCCACCAACCAGGCTAGAGAAGCGTTGTTGAGCTTAACTGGCCCGGGGAACATCCAGGGTCCCAATGTTCTGGCAGTCTTTCTCCTGGGCTTGTGTGCAAGACTCAGTGTGCAAGTGTGTGCACACATGGGGCATTTCTCTGGACAATCTGCACCCATATGCACACACACACATGCACACAGGCCTGGGCAGGCCAGCCTGGTACAGCTGTGCAAGTTGCTGTACCAGGGCCCCTCCTGGACGATGCCCAGCCTCCCACTGCCTGCCAAGCTACATGCCCAGAGTGAGGGGCACCTTTTCTCTGTTGCAGATACTGCGAGGGCAGAGCACCTGCCAGCCTCCCCTCCTGGTGATACCCGTCTCTCTCAAAGGCTTGACTCTGGTTCCTCGATTCCCAGCCCCACTTCTTACACCTGCGGCTCTAGCCGTAGGATGCTCCCCGGCTCCTGTTCCATGACCTCTCCCTCTCATCAGCTGCCCTCAGTTCAGGGTCCTCAGCCCTAGGGTGTGCCACCCTCATCGTGGCTCTGACCGCCCAGTACCTGCCCTGCTCATCTGCGGCGCCCTCCANTGGGCTTGTGTGCAAGACTCAGTGTGCAAGTGTGTGCACACATGGGGCATTTCTCTGGACAATCTGCACCCATATGCACACACACACATGCACACAGGCCTGGGCAGGCCAGCCTGGTACAGCTGTGCAAGTTGCTGTACCAGGGCCCCTCCTGGACGATGCCCAGCCTCCCACTGCCTGCCAAGCTACATGCCCAGAGTGAGGGGCACCTTTTTCTCTGTTGCAGATACTGCGAGGGCAGAGCACCTGCCAGCCTCCCCCTCCTGGTGATACCCGTCTCTCTCAAAGGCTTGACTCTGGTTCCTCGATTCCCAGCCCCACTTCTTACACCTGCGGCTCTAGCCGTAGGATGCTCCCCGGCTCCTGTTCCATGACCTCTCCCTCTCATCAGCTGCCCTCAGTTCAGGGTCCTCAGCCCTAGGGTGTGCCACCCTCATCGTGGCTCTGACCGCCCAGTACCTGCCCTGCTCATCTGCGGCGCCCTCCATGGGCAGGCAGGGCCAGTGCAGTGCAGCAGTTGGATATGTGGAACTCTGGCCCTGGTCTCCACATCCCTGGGCCTAGCCTGGACAGACAGGCTGGGCAGGACCCTGGGAGCAGGCGGGGCATGTGTTCTGCATCCAGGATGGCTCTGTCCGGGAGATGCCTCAGAGCCAGGCCCACCACGAGCACCCATCCGGCGCCATGGAGAGCAGCCCGTCAAGCAGCAGAGGATGCAGTTGTGTGATCTTTGAGCTGGCCCAGGATGAACACCTAACACAAGGCTAAATAGGGACCTGCAATTTTGTTCTGTTGTTCTAAGAGTCATATGGCACGATGGGCACATCATTCTGCCCATACCATTCCACCCCTGCAACATTCCTGTGAGGCAGGGAGAGCCACACGCCCTGTCCCCGGGAGCCCCTTGGCGGCACTCCCTCGAAAGCCGAAAAGTTCAGAGAAGACGGATGCCTGCAGTGGGGTGGCAGGATGGCAGGAGTTGGAGAGCCTTGGGTCCCAGCTCTGCTTGGCCTCAGAGAGTCAAGCTTGCTCTCTGGGCCTCAGTTTCCCCTCAGAAACACAGGGTTCCTTCCCCCTCTGATGGTGGACGCAGCCGGGACTTTGCAGACAGTAAGTAGGTGCACCCCAAGCATGAAATCGAGGCCACGGCTCCCCACGGGAAGGGGATGGGGATGGATATTTCTGTATATTCCAGGTAGTGAGTGCAGGTGTTAGCCAGTGCTTATCGGGTTACCTCGGAATCTAAGCCGTTCCCAGGGCCCACGCCCAGCGCCAGTGCTCCCCATAGGTTTATTCACACCTGGAAGCTGCAGGCTCTTGATGTGGTTCCTCTGATGTGCGTGCGCTCTGAAACCTAAACCCCCTTTGCTGCAGACCTACAGAGTCTCCACAGGCACTCAGGGAGAGGCCCCAGCAGGGCAGGTACCTTGTCCACCCTGACTCACAATGTCCTGGAGTGCCTGCTGTCCGGCCCGTTCCACTGGGGTCTTGTCTGTTTCCACTTTTCCTCCAGGTTCCTCTCCCTCTCCCAGGGCCTGAGGGCCATCACCCCATGGAATGCTGCACCTTGGGAAAGGAGCAGCCTCCAACGACCTGGCTGGTGCTTTTCCCGGGCCTCCCAGCTGCCTCCCACCTCTGGGCAATTTATGGGGTCACGAACCACCTCAAGGGTGCAATTCCTTGTCCTGGTGCCAATTGGCCTCTAAAGTGCTTTACAACCTGCTTGTAAGGAACCAGCCCCCTGGATGGCCCCAAAACCATGGTGGCCCCGCCATTTGTCACCTAGGGTCAGGCAGGCCTGGAATCTGCCCTAAGCTCAGCCACTGTGACAGCCGATAGCCGCTTCCTCCTTTCTGCACAGCATTCCAGTCATATATGGTCATTCTTTACGTAAAAGCATCGAAGGGCGTAGCTCTTCAGAGGGACAGGAGCGTGAGTACCACTGTCTCTTCCTTCGGGTTTTCAGGTGTGAAAAGGGGATGGACAAAAGCTATTCTTCAAAATTGTCACGAGGTTGAAATTAGATAACAGCTGTCAAGCAATGGCCCTTCGCAAACCTTCATAAATGGTGATGGTTTTATTAACATCAAGGTGGAAACGGCCAGGAATCTCACCTTCCAGAGATAAGCATGGCTACTGTTTTATGGTCTCTCCTTGCATACTTTTTCCTTCTTCTGTCCTGGAAAATTTCAGGCATACTGAAAAGTGCAAAAAAATCACGCGGCAGTTTTTTGCTTTTTTATTTTGTTTTGTTTTGAGACAGAGTCTTGCTCTGTTGCCCAGGCTGGAGTGCAATGGTGCGATCTCGGCTCACTGCAACCTCCACCTCCTGGACTCAAGCAATTATCCTGTGTCAGCCTCCTGAGCAGCTGGGATTACAGGCACATGCCACCGCATTCAGCTAATTCTTGTATTTTTAGTAAAGACAGGGTTTTATCATGTTGGCCAGGCTGGTCTCGAACTCCTGACCTCTGGTGATCTGACCACCTTGGCCTCCCAAAGTGCTGGGATTATAGACATAAGCCACCACACCTGGCCCACATGGTGATTTTGTGAATAATTTTAAAGTGAAAATTCACAGAACCAACAGCCCTGCAAGAGACAGACCCCAATCAGCATACAGAAGTCCCTCTCATCCCCTTTCTGAGCCCAGCTGATCCTTCTCTCCCCAAGGGAATCACTGTTCTGACTTTGTCCTGCTTTCTTTATAGCTTTACAGCCTAGATATTCCTCTCTAAAAAATGTCCTTTTTTACTTTTCCCTACGTGTAGGTCTTGCCTTCTCCCTCTTCATTATATTTGTGAGATTTATTCGTGTGAATGAGTGAACTTGTACTTGGTTTATTTTTCCTTGCTGTATCATATTGCACAGTGTGAATGTGCTATTAGATTGGTGCAAAAGTAATTGTAGTTTTTGCCATTACTTTCAATGGCGCTAGTCTTTCAATGTCCTAGTCTGGAGCTGTTGGAACCTGGCTGCTCAGAACACCTTGGTCCTGAGGGGAATCCACCCAGCCGCCATACAGCACGTAGACCTTCAACTTTGCCAACTGATGATAGCCTGGCTAGGCATGGTGGCATGCACCTGTAGTCCCAGGCTGAGGCAGGGGGATCATTTGGGTCTGAAATGTCGAGGCTACAGTGAGCTGAGATGACACCACTGCACTCTGTTTTTTAGGCAGACTATTTTGCTCTGCAGATATGTATAGATCTTTGAAAAGGAAAGTTAGATGCAAAAACTAGCCAGACATGGTGGTGGGAGCCTGTAATCCCAGCTACTCAGGAGGCTGAGGCAGGAGAATTGCTTGAACTTGGGAGGCGGAGGTTGCAGTGAGTCGACATCTCGCCACTGCACTCCAGCCTGGGTGACAAGAGTGAAATTCTGTCTCAAAAAAAAAAAAAGAAAAAAGAAAAAAGAAAAAAAATTTAGGGTTGGTATGTGGCTACATAGATGTCAAACAAAAAGGTTTTCCTATAAATGCTGTGTATGCAGTGCAGATAACACTTTTTTTTTTTTTTTTTTTGAGATGGAGTCTCGCCCTGTCACCCAGGCTGGAGTGAAAGGGAACGATTTCGGTTCACTGCAACCTCCGCCTCCCGGGTTCAAAGGATTCTCCTGCCTCAGCCTCTGGCATAGCTGGGCTTGCAAGCACCCACTACTATGCCCAGCTAATTTTTGTATTTTCAATAGAGACAGGGCTTCACCATGTTGGCCAGACCTCAGGTGATCCGCCCACCTTGGCCTCCCAAAGTGCTGGGATTACAGGTATGAGCCACCGTGGCTGGCCCACATGGAACACTCTTAGACACATGCAACAAAAATCTGTTAAGAGCAGGACTACTGAGAGCAGTGGGGGTCTGCTTTCGCATTTCATTTTATGCCCTCTTTATGGTTTAACATAAACATGGCTAACAATGAGCATGTTTGTTTTGGGCTCATATGGCAGGTGATGTTCTGAAGCCTGGTTTTATGGAAGGCCAGGGAAATCTGTCTGTGTCAGCAAGCACACCTTGCTACTGACTGGCACAGCCACTCATGGTTTGGGTACCAAAGTGTCCCCTGAGACTGGACATTGAGGTTGGTTTCAATGTTTCACTATGATAAATAAGAGTGTGATCTATTTATCTAGATAGACATTTTTACACACTCAGGTGATCTCCCCCACCCAACTTCCAGCTGTTTTTTGTTTTGTTTTGTTTTGTTTTTCCTGAGGCAGAGTCTCTTGCTCTGCCACCCAGGCGGGAGTGCAGTGGCGTGATCTTGGCTTGCTGCAACCTCCGCCTCCTGGGTTCAAGCGATTCTTCTGCCTCAGCCTCCCAAGTAGCTGGGATAATAGGCGTGCACTACTAGGCCTGGCTAATTTTTGTATTTTTAGTAGAGACGGGGTTTCACCATGTTGCCTAGGCTGGTCTCGAACTCCTGACCTCAAGTGATCCGCCCACCTCGGCCTCCCTTGGCAAAATCCCATGGGCAAAATCCAGCCTGCTGTTTCTGTTTCTCAATGAGAAAGAGGAGAGGGAGAAGGGGAAGGAGTAGTAGTCGGGGCAGGCGTGGCTCACTCCAGAACTTTGGGAGACCAAGGCAGGAGGATTGCTTGAGGCCAGGAGTTTGAGACCAGCCTGGGCAACACGGTGAAACCCTATCTCTACCAAAAATACAAAAATTAGCTAGGCGTGGTGGCATGCAACCACAGTCTCAGCCACTTGGGAGGCTGAGGCTGGTGGACCACTTGAGCCTGAAAGGTCAAGGCTGTAGTGAGTGGAGATCACACCACTGCATTCCAGCCTGGGTGGGTGACAGAGTGAGACCCTGTCTCAAAGAAGAAGTCAGGTCATGTAGCATTGGAGCCAGAAGTCAGGCACTCTGGAGTCTGTTCTTTCCCTACTTCTACCCTTTGGTTGAGCCTCCCCGGCCGCCATGTCACACCACCTTCCATCTGTCCACCAACTGTGTAGTTGTGCAGTGCGAAGCCTGCGCCACTGTGCACAGCAGCCTTCTACAAGGGTCCTTGTCCTCCCTGGCCCCTTTGTCTCGCAGAGACCAGGAAGCTGATGAACAAAGGTTCCTAAGGCCTGGTGTCTGCCATTCCACCCTTCCCGGAAGTTTCTGTAATGTAGGAAAAGCCCGCAGGAAGGGCACCACTCTGCCGTCTGATGATCTGTCTGGGTTGTGGGGTGGCACAGCGAAAGAAAAACAGCACCTGCTGTGTGCCAGGTCCAGGGCTGGGTGTTTCCAGGCAGCTTTCATTTACTCTTCAGGATGGCTCTGTTTTATGGATGAGGAAACTGAGGCTCAGAGAAGACAAACAGCATCACAAAGCTGGTCAGTGGCAGACCCAGGAGCACAGCAGCTTTGGCAGCAGGTCCGTGACCTGTAAAGGGGGTCCCCTCCCCCTTTGGCTGAAGCACAGGTGGCTATCCCCAATTTGTTCCCTGCCCATTAACAGCCCGACCTCTGAACCATATTGGGCGTTAAGGAATTAGAGCCGAGATTG
Organism: Rhinopithecus bieti; assembly: GCF_001698545.2. Taxonomy (NCBI): domain Eukaryota; kingdom Metazoa; phylum Chordata; class Mammalia; order Primates; family Cercopithecidae; genus Rhinopithecus; species Rhinopithecus bieti. The sequence goes on along the minus strand of NW_016803499.1, from coordinate 3,242,459 downwards.
CCACCTTTTGGGAGCTGACACCCCTATTCCTATGTAACCCCGCCCCGCCTCCCTCCATCCCTCCAAGTGTCGGCTGGCAAACATCTGTCCTGTAAATCAAAGCACTTGCGGACTCGCCAGGTTTGACAGGTCTCCGAGAATTTCATGGAGCCCTTTGGAGAAGACACCATCACGGGCTGCGAACGCATTTGAAAAAGTTAAAAGCCTCCTTCACAAGCACAAAGTGGCCCGGAGAGCCTGGCTCCGAGAGGTCATAGCCCTGGGCAGCTGAGCCAGCGAGCCAGGGAGCGGTGGATTCCATCCCAGGGGGCAGCTCCTCTGACCCTCTAAGGAAAACATCAGGGAGGTTCCGGCTGGAGGATCTTGAGTAGAAAGCCATTGTGCAGGAGCCCCGGGGATTTGTTTGGGAGGAAGGTGACATTTGGGGACGGGGTAAGACAGCGCCGTCTGCACACCTTTGACCACTGAAGCTGCACGACGTCCCTGCATGTGGTCGCTCGCTGCTGACTGATGGGAGTCACTCAACCACACCACAGGCCTCCTTTGTCCTGGCCCCAAGTTAACATTTTAAAAATATCTCTTCCTGGTTTAATAGCTCCTGTGTTGTGATAATAAAAGTGATCCATGTTCAGTGTACGAAACGCAGGAAAAAAGAGACAGATAAAAATAAAGACAGAATGGGTATATTATCTTACTTAAAAAAAAAGATGGACTGGGATGCGTGTTTTGTTCCTTCCTTCCTTCCTTCCTTCCTTCCTTCCTTCCTTCCTTCCTTCCTTCCTTCCTTCCTTCCTTCTTTCTTTTTCTTTTTTTTTGGCTTTTATAGAATCAACTTTATTGTAGATCTGGGTGTCCTGCTGTTCGTACCTTGCCTTACGTGGTGACAATTTTTATCCGGGGCCTAATTGTTTGGATGCACTCACTCTTCTTCGTGTAACCCATTGTTCAATGTGTTAAATTGAACCCACTGAAACTGTGGCCCATGGGCAAAATCCAGCCTGCTGTTTGTCACACAAGCTAAGGATTTTTTTAAACTGTTTAAAATTTTTTTTTTTATTTCTTGAGACAGAATCTCAATCTGTCACCCAGGCTGGAGTACAGTGGTTCGATCTCAGTTCACTGCAACCTCCGCCTCCCGGGTTCAAGCAATTCCCCTGCCTCAGCCTCCCAAATAGCTGGGATTACAGACACCCACCACCACGCCCGGCTAATTTTTTGTATTTTCAGTAGATACAAGGTTTCACGATGCTGGCCAGGATGGTCTTGAACTCCTGACCTCCAGGAGGCAGGTGATCGGCCTCCCAAAGTGTTGGGATTACAGGCGTGAGCCACCATGCCCAGTCTTTTTTTTTTTTTTTTACATTTTTAAACATTAAAATGTAAAAAAAACTCAAAAGAACAATAAGGTTTTGTGACACATGAAATATTATGAAACCCAAATTTCAGTCTGTTTGTTTTTTTTTTAAGATGGAGTCTCACTCTGTCGCACAGGCTGGAGTGCAGTGGCACGATCTCTGCTCACTGCACCTCTGCCTCCCAGGTTCAAGCAATTTTCCTGCCTCAGTGTCCTGAGTAGCTGGGATTACACCCACCAGCATGCCTGGCTAATTTTTGTATTTTTAGTAGAGACAGGGTTTCGCCATCTTGGCCAGGCTGGTATCGAACTCCTGACCTCAAATGATTTGCCCACTTCAGCCTCCCAAAGTGCTGGGATTACAGGAGTGAGCCACTATGTCTGGCCCCAAATTTCAGTTTTTAGAAATAAAGTTTTATTGGCACATAGATATGCACATTCGTGAATGCATTGCCTGTGGCCACTTTCATGCCACAACAGCAGTGTTGAGGAGTTGTGAGAAAGACCTACGGCCCTCAGAGCTGAAATTTACTATCTGGCCCCTTACAGAAAAAAATTGCTGATCTCTGCACAAAACTGAGCCCTAATGAGCATCTTTGCATATTTCTTATTTCTTATTTCTTTTTCTTTTTCTTTTTTTATTGGTGGAGTCTTGCTCTGTTGCCCAGGCTGGAGTGCAGTGGCTCACTGCAAACTCCACCTCCTGGGTTCAAGAGATTCTCCTGCCTCAGCCTCCTGAGTAGCTAGGATTACAGGCATGTGCCACCACGCCCAGCTAATTTGTTTGTATTTTCAGTAGAGATGGGGTTTCACCATATTGGCCAGGCTGGTCTCGAACTCCTGACCTCATGATCTGCCCGCCTCAGCCTCCCAAAGTGCTGGGGTTACAGGCATGAGCCATCGCAGCTGGCCTAAGGACTTTCTTTACGTTAAACTCCTAGAAGTAGAATTGTGTGGTTAAAAAGGATGAACAGTTTGAAGCATATTCATTCATTGAATCAGCTGACTTTGTACTGATCCCGTGCCAGGGTGGGAGCTGCAGCGGATCCCATGAGGCCAGGCCCTGCTCTCCTCAGCTTGTCTCATTCCGAGAAAGCGAGGCACCAGTTGGCGAAGTCTATGGGCATTAGGCAGTGTCTCCTGGGACCTGGCAAGGACTCTGGACTCATCGTGATAACAGCGCAGCTTCCCACAGGAGTGGATTAGGATGGATGCTGCAGGGCTTCTGCCAGGCTGGAGACCCTCACCAATTCATTCCTCCACCCACTGGCCTCGGGAGAGGCTGTGCCCCCAACACCTAGGAATCTCTACCTAGCAGGGCTTCTCAGATAAGCCTCTGTCAGTTTGCTGGGTAAGAAGAAGGCTTCTCCCTCCAGTTTGAACATTCTTATCTTCATTGGTTATGTGTATTTCTTCTTTTGAAAACAGTTTCTCATGACTTTCCAGGTGAACTTGGGAAGTTGTTGAATGATTCTGCAGAAAATAGGGGTGGGCGGAAAGGAAGCCAAACCTCCATCCTCACCCCTACTCGATTCTTCGTGGAGTTTGTCTCTGGATGCATCGTCCTCAGGAGGGAGAGTCAGCAAACTGCACCACTGTCTCCCCTTCCAAGGGAAGCCAAGGGCCAGGTCCCAAACGGGGGTGTTTTCACCCTGGGGACCTGGGGAGCAGCTTTGCAAGCCTGCCAGGCCAAGAGGGGACGGGGTCAATGAGCCCATCGGTTCCCAGGGTGCCTGGAACTGGGCCCCTTGGTGAACCAACATCAAGAAGTGTCCCTGGCCCTCTGCTGGGAGGACCCCTCTGAGTCCATCCTCAGGGGCATCTGGACTTGCCATCTCCCTCCTAGCTGCCTCTGTCCAAGGCCCCCCAGGCTCCTGCAACAGGTGTGCTCCCTGAAGAAGTGCTGCCCCAGTGTGTACTCGGTGGTGCAGTTTGCTGACTCTCCCTCCTGAGGACGGTGCAGCCAAACTCCGTGAAGAATCGAGCAGGGGTGAGGATGGAGATTTGGCTTCCTTTCCGTCTACCCCTGTTTTCTGCAAAATCATTCGTCAACATCCCAAGTTCACCTCGGGGACACTCTGGGGACCCACTGCCCACTCCCCCTCTCTGGGGAGCAGAGGAGCTCCTGGGGTTGGGGCCTGGGTGCTGAGAAGGATGAGCACTGGCTCACGGAGTCAGCTGAGTGACGCTCCCCAAGAGGTGTGTCCCTCCGGAACCTGTGGGTGTCACCTATCTTGGAAAAGCGTCTTTGTGCATGTCATCAAGTGAAGGATCTCGAGATGAGATGATCCTGGATTGGGCAGGGGGCGCTGAGTGAGCTGATGAGAGTCCTGGAAAAAGAACATGTCCACAGAAGAGAAAGACGGAGCAGGAGTTTAGACACAGAAAGCAGGGAAACAGGAGGCCGACACCCAGGCTGGAGCGCAGGAAGCATCCTCCCTCGGGCCCCAGGAGCCCGACCCCGCCAACATCTTGATTTCTGACTTGCAGCTTCCAGTACGGTGAGAGCAGAAATCTGCTGCTTAAGCTACCATCTGTAATCATTGTCCCAGGAGCCCCAGGGGACTCATCAGAGTCCCGCGGTCAGCTGTGAGTCCCCACCCTGCAGCTGAAGAGCTGTGTGGCCTCGGGCAGGAAAACCTGCCCCCTCGTGGGCTGGAGTGAGACTGGCAGTCCCTTGCTTGCTTGTTAAAGCCTGAGGGGCCAGGTGCCCGGTGGGCGGCCCCTGCTGTTCTCATGACCTGACGACCTGACCAGGAAAGCCAAAGCACGCTGTTACTGCTCAGAAAAGCCCCGAGTGCTTGATGCCTGGCAGGTGGGGTGCTCCCTGGGGGTCTTCGGGGGTACTGGAGATGCCCCAGCTGCCACTACACCCCACAAGACCCCAGCTCCGCTCAGCAGAGCCCAGAGCTCAGCCAAGTCTCATTGGGATGTCACAGAAAGATTCAGGGTCATTGGTGCCAAGTTCAAGAGCAACAGAGACTGTGACTCCAACTGTCTTGTGTGGAAGCTTCTATAAGAAACCCTTAAAAGAAACAGAGCTCATGGGAATCAGATGCTGGGGATGGAAGAGGAAGCACTGCCCACCCAGGCCAGGTTTTCCACACTGGCGCAGTCACCCCATCCTCGCTCGGCTCTCCTTGACAGCCTCTCCACGAGGGACACCCTGTAACCCACCCACTAACTGACCTCCGGGAATCAGGCTGGGCACAGGCTGACTGCACCATCATAAATGAGGCTTAAACGGAAATCCCTGTGTTTCCCACTCTGGCCATGGGACCTCTGGGAATAAGCCCCTAGCCGCAACCAGGACCATGGACTTAATCCCAGCAAAAACCCCAAGCCCCAGTGGTGATGGCAATGAGCAGTGTACAGGAGGAGGCAGGAAGGAGGAGGAGGGAGGTGGGAGGAGGAGGAGAGGAGGGTGAGAGACAGGGAGGGGAGAAGGGAGGAGGAGGAGAGGAGGAAAGGAAGAGAGAAGGGAAGAGGGACGAAGAGGAGAGGAGGAGAGGAGGGAGGAGCAGAGAAGGGGAGGGAGGAGGAGGGGAGGGAGGAAGAGGGAAGGGAATGGGGGAGGGGAGGGGAGGGAGGAGAGGAGGAGAAGAGGAGGGGAGGAGGAGGAGTGAGGAAGGGAAGGGGAGAGGAGGAAGGAGACTGGAGGTGGTGGGGCAGGGAGGAGGAAGGAAGGAGGAGCTCTTTTTCACTCTGCAGTGGCCAAGGCTGATGGCCCCTTCACCTCAGTGCTCTCATCTGTAGAATGGGGCTGTGCTAGATCCTGCACACACACAGCCTGCACCAGGCACTTGCATCTGTTTCCTGTCCCATAGAAGACCTGAAACAAGAGGCATGATGGTGGAGGGGGAATGGCAAGGGTTCAGGGCAGGCACCATCCTGGAGGGGAGGGTTGAGGAGCTGACGGGAGCTCCTTGCAAGGAGACAAAGCATGGCATGTCTTGGGGGGACTGGCAGCCCTGGCTGGGGCTTTGGGAAGAGGCCCCTCCTTGTCCAGCCCCCCAAGTCCCAGCTGTTTGGCCTGGCTCCCTCTGGCCACCCTTGGCAACCCTGTGTCCATCCTGTTTCCTAGGTGGGGAAACTGAGCCAAGGGCTTGTCCCAAGGCACACAGTGGGAGCCTTTGGCAGGAATCCTCCAGCCCCCTTGATCTGTGGTGTGTGCAGCCAGAAACCCTAGCCGGAGCTGAGCCCAGAGCATCTGTTTAAATGCTGGCCTCCCCTGACCTGCTAGAAAGGCAAGGCTAGAAGGAGACTGAAGCCCCCGCTTTCTCTCCCCTTCTCCTTCCCTCCCTGCCGCCCTTCTCCTCACTCCTGCCCTTCTCCCCTCCACTGAAGGAGATTCATCACACCCACGCCCTGCCAGGGCTATGCTGGGCCCAGGGGAGGCAGGAGTGACCAAGACACACACACATGTGTGTGCCACCATGGAGCTTGCAGACACTAGGCAGAGGCAGACCACAGGCAAATAATTCCATAGATGATTATTTTAAGGCAATTATAGCAAGCGCTGCAAAGGAGACAAGGGCTCTTCCTGAGCCTGTCTGAGCTTCTATCTGCTCTTCTGCAACATGGAGAATGAGTTGTCAGAGCTGCTGCTGCAAGAACTACACAGCACATGCATACATACATGAGCACACGTTTGCGTATACGCATGCACGCACATGTGCACACATGAGTACATGCACTCACACAAATGTACACAATGGCACATGTGTACACGTAGTCAAACGTGCACACACACACACACACACACACACGGAGTCCAGCCTCAAGAGGACCTTCAGCTATACGGTGCCTCTCATTAGTAAGAAAACAGTTGCAGAAAGTTCTAGATCACCGGATATGGGAGCTGGCCTTCTCAAGATCTCTAGTCCTAAAGGGGCTATTCTCTGTGGCCTGGGTGTGGGTTGGCCTCTCAGCTTTGTACCTGAGAGTGACTTCAGATGGGACACTGACTCCTCCATGCTGAAGAAGACCCAAAAACCAAGTTTGTGAAAACTTTTCTGTTTAAAAAAATGAAAGAAAACAAAACAAAACACAAAGCATAACTTCTGACCTGAAAGGAAGCTGGCAATTGAGAAAAGACTAAGCCGCCACGTCCTTGAGCAGGGCAGGATGAGGACGGAGTGATGAACTTGTCACTCCCCAGGGACCGGCTGCCTCGGAAAATATGCCCCCTGCCTGTCACATTGGGCGTGCAGCATGGCTCCCCTGACATGCCCCACGCGGACCCAGAAGAGCTTGGCTTTCCCCCCTCTGCACCCTTTTTGGTGCTGGGCCTCGCTGCGTGGGTCAGCACATAGCTTCTCGAGCCTCGGTTTCCTGCCCTGGGAGCTGGGACCAGTGACTGTCACCTGAGTGCCGAGTGCCTTCCCAGAGCATTGCTGGGCTTCCAGGAGCATGCCTGGAAACCAGTGTGTGAGCTGCACACACCTGCCCATCGTGGCTGAGGGCTCTGGCGAATAAGACGCAGGCTGGTACCGGGCAGGTGGGTTGAGTTTCTTCCCCTCCATTTTTTTTTTATTTTGAAAAATTTCAAACCCACAGAGGAGTCTCAAGAATAGTATAACAAAACCTGTACAGCCTCCACCTCCACTCCCCTGCACCCCGCCCCATCTGCGTTCACTCTCGTCACACACACACGTATGCACACAGATGGATTTTCCTGGGCCATTTGGAAATTAGTTGTGGATATGACACTTTTCTCTCAAAATACTTCTCTTCTTCCTCCCTCCCTCCCTCCCT
>NW_016803499.1:3227756-3231681 GCF_001698545.2 Rhinopithecus bieti | reverse complement strand
CCTCCTCCCTCCCTCCCTCCCTCCCTCCCTCCCTCCCTTCCTTCCTTCCTTCCTTTCTCTCCTTCCTTCCTTCCTTTCTTCTTTCCTCCTTTCCCTTCCCTTCCCTTCCCTTCCCTTCCTTCCTTTCTTTCGAGATGGAGTCTCACTCTGTCACCTGTGCAGTAGTGCAATCTCAGTCCACTGCAACTTCTGCCTCCTGGGTTCAAGCAATTCTCCTGTCTCAGCCTCCTGAGTAACTGGGATTACAGGCGTCTGCCACCACGCCCGGCTAATTTTTGTATTTTTAGTAGAGACGGGCTTTCATCATCTTGGCCAGGCTGGTCTCAAACTCCTGACCTCAGGTGATCCACCCACCTCAGCCTCCCAAAGTGCCGGGATGACAGGCGTGAGCCACGGCGCCTGGTTTTGCACTTGTTTCTTACAAGGACATTCGCTACGCCATCCTGATACATACAAGCAGCAAGCCTGGAAGTTCAACCATTATGAGGGCTGCTGCCAACTTCCACTCCACAACCAAGCTCCCCTGAGGGTCTCAGTGTCTTAGTGAGGTCTCAGCTGTTTCCTTTCTTTTTCTTTCTTTCTTTCTTTCTTTCTTTTTTTTTTGGCAGAGTCTCACTCTGTTGCCCAGGCTGGAGTGCAGTGACATGACCTGGGCTCACTGCAACCTTCACCTCCCAGGTTCAAGCAATTCTCCTGCCTCAGCCTCCCCATTAGCCATCGCACCCGGCTAATTTTTATATTTTTAGTAGAGATGGGGTTTCACCATGTTGTCCAGGCTGGTCTTGCACTCCTGACCTCAGGTGATCCACCCGCCTCGGCTTCCCAATGTGCTGGGATTACCAGCGTGAGCCACCGCGCTCAGCTGCTTCCTTTCTTTTTATATGATTTCTTTTTATTGAGGTGAAATTCACATAACAAAAAATTAACCATTTTAAAGTGAACCATTCATCATGGCATTTAGTACCTTCCCCTAAACTCCCTTTATCAAGTTTCTAGACATCTTTATCACCCCAAAGAAAGCCCCTGACTCATGGAACAGTCACCCCCCTTCTCCTTTCCCAACCTCTGGCAACCTCCAATCTGCTTAGGCAGGGATTTTTCATAAGGTATCTTCTAAGTGTGGGGTTTTCTTATTTAAAAAATACTTTATTACAAATTAAATGTGGAACTATGCCGTGTGTGCTTATTTTGGGGGAATGAAGGGATGCTGTTTTTAAATACTTCCAGCCTTTTTGCTGCAGCCGGGGGCTGGACGTATTTGGGCAAACCCTTTCTTTGCTTCTTATTTTGCTTAGATGAGGATAACGGGCTTGGAGGAAATCTTTGTTTTGTTTTGTTTTTGAGACAGGGTCTCATCCCATCACCCAGGCAGGAGTGCAGTGGTGCAGTCATGACTCACTGCAGCTTCAACCTCCCAGCTTTGAGCCATCCTCCCACCTCAGCCTCCTGAGCAGCTGGCATTACAGGTGCACACCACCACACCTGGCTAATTTTTAAAAATTTTTTTTGTAGAGATGGGATCTCCCTATGCCCAGGCTGGTCTCAAACTCCTGGACTCAAGTGATCCTCCTGCCTCAGCCTCGCAAAGTGCTGGGATTACAGGAGGGAGCCGCCACACCTGGCTAAGGAAATCTTCTTGAAGGTCCTTTCCAACCCTGGAACTCTGAGCTCATCTGTTGCAAATGAGCTGGAGTAACACCCTCCAGAATCTTACAAGCTTAGCCTCCAGGAATATCTGTCCGGCCTGCTGATCTCTGGCCAGACCCGGGGGTAGCTGGACAGGGAGGGAAATGCTGTCCATAAGGCCTCTGCTCGCTGGGTGACTCACACCTGTAATCCCAGCATTTGGGGATTACATTTTGAGGGTTACAAGGAAGCGGAGACAGAGAGGGCTTGGGATGTAGTGCTCATGAAGGTGGTGATGGCAGGCCTGGAGGTCGGCTGTGTACCGGCCATCTCACAGGTGTGAGTCACAAACCTGGCCTGGTTTTGCTTCTTTTAAAATAAAATAAAAGAGAGTAATGATTAAATAGCTTCGTGACTCAAATTCAGCCAGAACTGTGTTCAAATCCCAGCTCTGCTGTTTATTGGCTTTATTCATGACTCTGGGCAAGATGCAGTTTCTGAGCCTCGCTGTGCCCCCCTTTAGAATGGGTGCTGTGAGACTCAAATACCATGAGGCACGTAACTGCCCAGGACACTTTTGGACACTTGGTGCCAGCCATCACCACCACCCACCATGGCCAGAGGATTTCAAGCACTCAGCAAATGGTGCTGGCCAGGCCTGTCCCAGGATTTCCTAACCATCTGTGACAGAAGAAAGACAAAAGACATTGTGGAAAGGCGGCTGAGCTTTTGGAGAGAAAAGACCATCCCCTTGTGCATGAAGTTTGACGAACCATCAACTCGTGGAGTCTGGGACTCGTCCTTCACGAAAAGTTTATGAAGCCGACAGAGGCCAGGGCTTCTGAGAATTTCCAACCTCAATATTTTCACTTGATGGTTTTTCATGAAGTCAGCATGGATACTGTTAATGTTTTCTCATTAAGCTACTTTTTGTTTTCTTTCAATAGCTGACATTCAAAGCCTGGGTGCATTCTTCCATGACGTCGCTACTCTGACAGCTCAACACATTTGCGATGGGAACTCATTTCTGCTTTGATGAGGGAGACCGGAGTCTCCTTCTCTGAGGGAAAAGGGCTTTCACATACCAGAAATACCCTCTGTGGCTACTTCTGTCAGCTCCTGTCCTCACAGGTGAGAAAAGTAAGGCTCACTGCACAGGTCCTCCTAGCTAGGGGAGCTCATGTCCTGGGCCTTCTGAAATGGCAGTAAAGCGGGGGCTCCGATCCCAGCTGCTATGCCACATGGTGCCTGCTGGTGGTGGCGCTTACACGCAGACCCAGGCTCACCGCAGATCTCTGGAGGAAGCTGTGCTGCCCTTTGTGTGAACAGAAGCAGGACAGCTTCCTGAATTCCACCCTTTACACAGGGCCAGGGCCTGCCTCGGGGAGAGACAACAGGGCTCAGTAATTCCAAGAGTGGACATGTGCGAGATGTGTCTCCAAGAACATTCTTCCCTGCATGGTCCTGGCAGGGGACATTCGAAACAACCTGAACATCCAGCAATAGGTGACAACAGATTGCATCACTCAGATGTGCTGGTGTCAAAGGATGTGCTAGGATATTTAATCCCAAGGGAGGTGTTTACAGCTGAGTTGGTGGAAAGGAGGTTACAATTCAAATGACTTTTTTTTTTTGACACATATATCCTTTTCTTTTTTCTTTTTCCAGACAGTCTCACTCTGTTGCCCAGGTTGGAGTGTAGTGGTGTGATCTTGGCTCACTGCAACCTCTGCCTCCTGGGTTCAAGCGATCCTTCCACCTCAGCCTCCGTAGCAGCTGGGACTACAAGCATGCGCCACCACACTCGGCTAATTTTTGTATTTTTAGTAGAGATGGGGTTTCACCATGTTGGCCAGACTGGTCTCAAACTCCTGACCTCAGGTGATCCACCTACCTCGGCCTCCCAAAGTGCTGGGATTACAGGAGTGAGCCACCGCACCCAGCCGAATCTCATTTTACAAGATGAAAGGAGTTCTGGAGATGGATGGTGGCGGTGATCCACACAGATTTATGCATGTATTAATTCCTCTGAACTGTACATTTAGAAATGGTTAGGTTGGTACATTTTATATTGTTTATGTTTAAACACAATAAAACAACTGGAAAAAAGGATCTATTAATGCTTATTTAAAATTCAGACACAATTTACTTTAGAATTTAATAGAAATTACTCTGAAAAAAAGGCACCTTAATTTTAAGGGAACAGGTCAGTGAGTTTTGATAAATGTCATTGACTGTGTATTCACTACCACAATAAAGATAGAGAACATTTGCATTTTCTATTAACCCTTTCTATTCC
>NW_016803499.1:3197430-3227197 GCF_001698545.2 Rhinopithecus bieti | reverse complement strand
TCACTATATATATTTTTCTAGAGTTGCCATTAAATGTTAAAATAAGTAATAAATGTAACCAAGATCACCAGAGAGCAGCATTTACATCAGTAACAACAGCTACCCTTCTGTTACGTGCTTTACATGTGCCAGGCCTGTCTCTATCTTACAAATATTGGTCACTTGATAGATGGGGATGTCTTTTCTAATGCTCATATTAACCTGTAAATTAGCTTTCCTTTTGTTGTTTTACAAATGAGGAAATGGAATCTCAAAGAGGTCTTCCTTCTTCTACTCTGTCATAGTCTCTGCCAATTTCTGGGCTAGCTGGGTGGCCTCATTTCAGAATAACGATGCGTATAGGGGAAAAAAATGGGTGTTAGTGAATCAGAAAGTCTTGGGGGAAATAATGCATGTTCTAGCAGGTTCTAGCAAAAATACTGGGCTGAGATTCAGGAGTCCCTGGGTCTCAGCCTCCACTTGGCCAGGAACCAGCTGTGGGGCGTGGCCTGGATCACCTCAGTGTTCACAGCTCTCTCAATCCCACGCTACCCTGCAGTTCTTGTTTTCTAATAAAGACTTTTACCACACCCAGAAGTTTCTCAAATTACAAAATAATTTTCAATCACAAGGTGGCGGCAGGGGGTTTGGGAGGGGCTCCAGGGAGTGCTTATGTAGATGAATGCACATTCGACAGCGAAACATACATTTCTAACTGCAAAATGAAAGGAAAACTATGATTTTCATAATGCAAAACTTGGAGGTGAAGCCATACAAGATGTTCTTAGATATTGGGACATGGGTTTAGAAATGGTGGAAATGACTTATTTGCCATAATCAGGAAGAAGGAAGCTCTACACTCTCAGATGGAAGAAGGAAGACCCCAGAAAAAGGATTTACAGTTCTACAGGGCAATTAAAAAACAAAACCAAAAAAACAGCTAACATCAAATCCAGAACAAAGCCACCAAGCCAAGCCCTTCTGGACACCTGGGCTGGAGACCCCTGTGCCCCTGCATGGGTGAGCAGGACGTCAGGGGTGCCTTGACCCTACCTACCCCCCATTGCTCATGCCACTCAATGAATGAAACCCCACCTGAGCGGTTCAGCCGGCTTAGCCACCTGGGGCAAATCAAAGGCAACCTGAAAAAGCAAAGCCAGCCCAATTCAGCACACTGGTGGCTTCAGAGGTTCCCGGGTGCACAGAGCTGCATGGGAGGAGGACCTCAGCCCTTGCCACACCTCTGCTCTTGCCTGGAGAGCCCCCTGCTGGCCAGCGCTGCCTTGTCCTCTGCGGGCTCGGCTCCCTCCAACCACACACACCAGGGAGCCCAGCAAACACCCAGGGTTGCGTGCCTGGCCCACCTGGGGCAAACCCTCGAGACCCGGCAGTCCATCTCTGTGACCCTCGGCTTCCTCACCCGAGCAGGATCCATCCCCTAAGCACTCAGAGCATGGCTGTGCCTGTGAGATGGCCGGTACACAGCTGACCTCCAGGCCTGCCATCACCACCTTCCTGAGCACTACATCCCAGGCCCTCTCTGTCTCCTCTTCCTTGTAACCCTCAGGACAAGCCTGAGAGCAAGCTGAGAGGACAATCAGTCAGCGGTCCACGACCTACCCAGGGAGTGGCCGGGTGTGATCCACACAGTGGGTCTGACCCCGGAGCCCCTGTCCCAGGATGAGACCCAGCACAGCCTGGATTTACAAGCCCCACTGTTTGGGTTCAAATTCCAACTTCACCACGAACAGGGTGTGCGACCTTGGGTCACTCGGCCACTTTTCTGGGGCCCCCATTTCCCTCCTGCTCCATGGGGGAGGGAGGAATAGAATACCATGGGGGGGTTCTTGTAGAGATTTGAGCTGAAAACATCCATGGAGTGCTCAGAACAGGGGCTGGGGGACAGTAGCCGCCTTCCTTATTTCCCCACGCTCCCTGATCGCATCAGCCACTCTCTTCCCCATGTCCCTGGAAGGGGCTGCAGAGGGGTAGGGGTGGAACCAGAGGCTGCCATCGCCCCCACCCGGTTTGGGTCGTGTCCCCCAGTGCAGCCTCTGCCATCGTCCTCAAGAGCATTTATCACGCATTTACCACGGATCTTTAAAACGAAAGCTGCAGGGGAGGGTAATTAAGTTTAATAGGAGCCGCCGTCGATTTAAAGCCACAGGGGGGAAGTAATTAGATTTAACAGAAGCCACGGCTTTCTGAACCAAGACACACAGCGTGGGGGTCCCTGGTCTAGAAAGCCTTCGGGATGATGTCTTTTTGTAAAGACTTTCCTGGTGACATTTGCTGCGCCCTCAGTCATTAACGCCAGTCACTGACTGGGGGATGAATGTGGCCTCTGCTCATTGAAATTCATTAGGTCTGGCATTTCTCTCGCTGTCTCTCCCGTTTGCCCTCCCCATCGCCTTTGCGCTGGGCCAGGAGGGCTCTGCCCCAAAACCAGCCTCCTGGGGCCCCACATCTAGGAGCTGGGGGTTTGGAAGAATAACAAGAAATAATTAGAGTTAAGCCAAAACCCCCTAGGAGGACCCCTTTATTCCCCGCCAGGGTATTCTCTGGATGTCGTTTTCTTTATTTACAGGAACCACTTCATGGAGCGGCCCCTATTTCTTTCCTCACCTGGCACCTGCCCGGAAGCCGGGGGCGCCCATCACCGTTCCTTGGCCCCTTCCCGACCCCTCCCCACAGGTAAGGATCTCGACCTCCCCGACCGTGCTGTTCCCCTTGACCCCGTGCGCAGAGACTCGGGGACTGAAGGACCAGACCCCCGACACAAGACAACTCAAACACCGGGAAACGGAGGCCCAGGCCTCCCTCTCTGCGCCCCTGCCTCCACCACCCTCCAGCCGAGAAGCTAGGGTTCACCAATCCCGCAGCTGGCCCGCCCCCCTGCCCGAGAGCCTTCTTCCCAGGGCCCCCTTTCAGGTAGCATCTCGGGCACAGCCGCCGGGCCGGAGCGAGCGCGGAGCAGGCAGGGGCGCGGGGCCAGGAGCGCAAAGCCGAGGCTGCGGCGCCACCTACAGTCAGTCGCGCGGCTCCCATTGTTTCCCTGCCCGCAGAGAGCGCGCCCGGCCCCCCGTCGGGGGGCAATTTACCCGGATAAAAGGGGCGAGGCAGGAATTGCAAGAAGATGAAGCTGGGAGAACCTGAGACGGTCGGAACTGCGGGGGGAAATTCTGTTGGACGGCTTTGACGTCAGATGTGCGGGGCTGGGAAAGTCGGGGGAGGGAGTGCAAGTGGCCTTTTAAGGGGAAGGACCCTACTAAGGCCGAGGTGAGGCTTTTCCCGACTAGAGGGTGAAGGAGGCAAAACTCGGTGCCCCCAAACCTCTGACCCCGGGATTCCTGACCCCGCCCCTGCTGGTGCCCCATGCAGAGTGCATCCACTGGGAGCCCGAGGCCTGGGGGAGGGGCCCCAGTTGTCGATTGCTTTGCAAAATCAAACTCTCCCAGCCAAGAACCTCGGGGCCGCTGCGCGGTGGGGAGGAGTTCCCCGAAACCCGGCCGCTAAACGAGGCCTCCTCCTCCCGCAGATCCGAACGGCCTGGGCGGGGTCACCGCGGCTGGGACAAGAAGCCACCGCCTGCCTGCCCGGGCCCGGGGAGGGGGCTGGGGCCGGAGGCGGGGTGTGAGTGGGTGTGTGCGGGGGGCGGAGGCTTGATGCAATCCCGATAAGAAATGCTCGGGTGTCTTGGGCACCTAGCCGCGGGGCCCGTAAGGCGCTACTATATAAGGCTGCCGGCCCGGAGCCGCCCCGCCGTCGGAGTAGGAGCGCTGCGTCCAGGATCGAGGGCCACGGCCATCCCAACCCAGCACTCACACCCCCGCAGCGCATCCAGGTCGCCGCCCAGCCTCCCGCACCCCCATCGCCGGAGCTGCGCCGAGAGCCCCAGGGAGGTGCCATGCGGAGCGGGTGTGTGGTGGTCCACGCCTGGATCCTGGCCAGCCTCTGGCTGGCCGTGGCCGGGCGTCCCCTCGCCTTCTCGGATGCGGGGCCCCACGTGCACTACGGCTGGGGCGACCCCATCCGCCTGCGGCACCTGTACACCTCCGGCCCCCACGGGCTCTCCAGCTGCTTCCTGCGCATCCGCACCGACGGCGTCGTGGACTGCGCGCGGGGCCAAAGCGCGCACAGTGAGTGCCAGCCAGGTCCCCCGCCCGCCCCGTCGCGCACATCCCACCCCTCCCCGCGCATCCCACCCCAGCCGCCTTCCTTCCTTTGCCACCCTTAGGCTCCTGCGGACCCCTCAACTCCTGAGAACCCCAGGTTTTGGCACTTGGGCGTTAGGATCCCTCCCTTAGTCCCCAAACAGCGCGGGACGCTAGGGAGAGGCACAGGCTAGTGGACCGACCGCACCCACGTGGTGCGGGCCCCAGGAGTCCCGGCTGCAGCTTCTCGCTTCCCCTGCGCCCAGGTTTGCTGGAGATCAAGGCAGTAGCTCTGCGGACCGTGGCCATCAAGGGCGTGCACAGCGTGCGGTACCTCTGCATGGGCGCCGACGGCAAGATGCAGGGGCTGGTAAGTGTCCCCACGGGGCGGATGCGCCGGGGCGGGGGACTAACGCGGGTCCCCGGGCGGAGGCCTGAAGGAGAGAAAGGCGCTGGTTCGAATCCAGAGTTTCCTCGCCTCCTCCGACCAGACCCGTGTGCAACTTCGAGGGAAAGATTGCAAAGACCGATTAAGTGTATGTCCGACGATTTTCTACTGAAATTTAGGGTCTCAGCCAGTAGCCAGAGAATAGGCAAAAGCTGCCTTTGCATTTGCAATTGAGTCAAAGGCCGGCCCAGCCGGACCGAGGAAACCCATTATTCGGCCTCCTTTGATATTAAACAGGAAAACCCACCTCGGGCCTTTTCAGCCTCGGCCTGCGCGTGTGTGGTCCTCGCCTCCGTTTCCCTCCCTCCAGTATAAAAAGAAGAAAAAAAGAACAGGAAAGAAAAAAGAGGGTCTACCCATAACTTTACTTTAAAAACAAATCAGTTGTCAAGCAAGGCAGAAAACAGTGCATTTGGGATAGGCGAGTATTTTTAGAATTAATTTTTAATCTACCAGGAGCACGGTGTGGCTTAGACGCAGATGCGCTGGGGTCATGTTGCGCCAGAGGCGTGCTTTTCCTCCTGCGGGCCTCACCTGTCCCGTAAACGCTTTCTGGTGGGGCGGGGTGGGGCTGGCTGGGAAGGCCCAGGTAACCGCAGAGGTCCCGGGGCCGGAAGCGTACGAGCGCTGGGGCTCTGGTGGCCCGGGAACAAAGGCTGGGAGTTCAAAGGAACGAACCCGCGCCCCTCCCGCGGCCCCGCGCGCAGAAGAGGCTGTGTGAGGTCTCGGCCCGCGCAGGCCTCACACGCAGCCCCGGACTCCCTGGCGGAGCAGGGGCCAGGGCGGGGGTGGCCGCGCCTGCCCGGGGCCCCCACCCCAGAAAGGATGCAGAGGCGGGGCCGCCTCCAGCCCAACCAGCTCCTTTGTGAACAGCAGGACAAAGCATTTTAAGAGTCTCAAAATTGCTTGGTGCCTCTGCCGTGCTCCGTGTACTCAGAGCGCCTGTTTCAGGTTTTATGGCGGAGTCCTGCGTGAGAGGACTGCAGGAAAACGGGGTGGTCGGCACGCTGGACGCTGACTCCCACCCAGAGCCGCTCCAAACCCACCCTTGCAACTTTAATTTTGACATTTACTATGAGGGGGGAGTGCTTCTAATGATGGGAGGCCAGCAGGGAACGTCAACCTAACCCGCCATTCTGCCCAAACTGGGGGTTGGGTCACCTGAAATCCCTTTGTGCCTTTTTTTTTTTTTTTTTTTTGGCAGAGTCTTGCTCTGTCGCCCAGGATGGAATGCAGTGACCTGATCTCGGCTCACTGCAACCTGTGCCTCCCGGGTTCAAGCGTTTCTCCTGCCTCAGTCTCCCATGGAGCTGGGAGTACAGGTGCCCACCACCACGCCCAGCTAATTTTTGTATTTTTAGTAGAGATGGAGTTTCACCATGTTGGCCAGGCTGGTCTCGAACTCCCAACCTCAAGTGATCCGCCCGTCTCGGCCTCCCAAAGTGCTGGGATTACAGGTGTGAGCCACCGGCCCAGCCCCCTTTGTGCCTCTTGATCCCCTGTGCATGGTCTAACACGGATTGAGGATCTTTCCCTCCCTCCCTCCCTCCCTCCCTCCCTTCCTTCCTTTCTTCCTTTCTTTCCTTTCCTTTCTTTCTTTCTATTTCTTTCTCTCTCTCTCTTTCTTTTCTTTCTTTCTCTCTCTCTCTCTTCCTTCCTTTCTTTTTTGAGATGGAGTCCCGCTCGCTCTGTCACCCAGGCTGGAGTGCAGTGGCATGATCTCGGCTCACTGCAACCTCCACTTGTGGGGTTCAAGCAATTCTTCTGCCTCAGCCTCCCAAGTAGCTGGGACTACAGGCGTCGTGCCACCATGCCCAGCTAGTTTTTTTGTATTTTTAGTGGAGATGGGGTTTCACCATCCTGGCCAGGCTGTTCTCGAACTCCTGACCTCACGATCTGCCTGCCTTGGCCTCCCAAAGTGCTGGGATTACAGGCGTGAGCCACCTTGCCTGGCCTCTTTCTTTCTTAAATAAAGATTCCACATTCTTCTAGAAACTTGAAGTTATTTCATTTTCTGTATGGAGAACATGATACTTATTTCTCCCAAAGGACAAGCCGAGTAAATAGAAGAAGGTCCTCCAGTTACTCGGTTTTGTGTTGCTTGTTTATTTATCATTTGGCATGTTTGGGAGAAATCGTGCTTGCTGTCCAGTGCTTTGTCCCAGCCATCCGTGGGCTCGGCAGGAGCCTGGGTTGCTGCAATGAGCCTCTTATCAGGAGCTTATTGGCACAGGCACATCCTCACCCACCTGCAGTTCAGTGACCTTTGCAGACTTAGGCAGAAACCTGACTGAGGCCGTCCTGCAGTGTGTTTACTGCCCAGCCCTTCCGGCTCCTGCCTGCGCCTGTCCTGGGTAGCCAAGGGGTAATGACACCTGTGTGGGATGGCACTTGCCCACTGGCACCTCTCAACCCTGTGGACTATGAATGTTCTAAGAAGAGGGACTGGCTTCCCTCAGCACACATTTCCGGCCACCAGCTGGGCCCCGGTCTGGCCTGGCCTGGCCTGACCTGGGGGAGGGGCTACTGAGATCTGGCTTCTGGCAGTCTGCCTAGAAGGCCCTTGGTGACTGAATGGAAGAGACAGGGGGGCTGATGGTTCTCAGAACTGCTGCAGACCAGAAGGCCTTAGAATGATAAAGGCACACAGTGATTTCTGAGATAGGTGGGGAACAGATGCTTTCATCTGGGCTCCAGATCGGATTACATGCCATTTATTTAAAAGACCTATCCTAAGATGATAACCCAGTTTATCAGTGTTTCCCAAAGTGCCAGTGAAATACCCAGGAACTTTCTAAATGCCAGGAGTTGTGCATGTAATGTAAAGGGTGAGGGAAACATGGACGGCATTCCTGTGGGTTGATGGATATTATTGCTCAGGACAAGGCTCTCGGAAAAGGTGAGGTAATTTAGTGGAAATTATTTGGGTCTATATAACGTGTATATGTAGTATTAAGTATATACATAAAATATACGTATATGAAATAATAAACCTCAGTTTTGTCTGTGTGCATGTATATCTATATAAAGATTATTAAAAATTTATAAAGGTATATAAATATATATTTAATTTATTAATGTGTTATATATTAACATAATGTACATATTACAGATACTTACACTTACAGTACATTTATATATGTGTGTTCTCTGTGTATATATATAGTTGTGGGGTTTTTTTGTTTTTTTTTTGTTTTTGAGACAGGGTCTTGCTCTGTAAGCTAGATTAGAGTGCAGGGGCATGATCATTGTTCACTGCAGCCTTGACCCCCCAGCCTCAACCCATCCTCCCACCTCTAAGCCTCCTGAGTAGCTGGGCCTACAGGTGCCCGCCTCCATGCCCTGCTAATTTTTGTACTTTTTGTAGAGATGGAATTTTACCATGTTGCCCAGGCTGGTCTCAAACTCCTGGATTCAAGTGATCCACCTGCTCTGGGTCTCCCAAAGTGCTGGGACTACAGGTGTAAGCTACTGTGCCTGGCTTTAAAGTACATTATATATATTATATATGCTTATATATCTAAAGGTATATTTTATATATACTTACCTATACAGTGTGTACATCAGGAAGTATGTATAAAACATGCCAGAGATGCTGATGTGGAAGGTCACTGCTGGTGGCCACCAGGGACAGTCTGTAGCACAAATGTCCATGTGTACCTGTGTTCCCCGTCCACTGTGGATTGCTCAGAGCTGCCCGTTTTCTCTGCAGCTTCAGTACTCAGAGGAAGACTGTGCTTTCGAGGAGGAGATCCGCCCTGATGGCTACAATGTATACCGATCCGAGAAGCACCGCCTCCCGATCTCCCTGAGCAGTGCCAAACAGAGGCAGCTGTACAAGAACAGAGGCTTTCTTCCACTCTCTCATTTCCTGCCCATGCTGCCCATGGCCCCAGAGGAGCCTGAGGACCTCAGGGGCCACTTGGAATCTGACGTGTTCTCTTCGCCCCTGGAGACCGACAGCATGGACCCATTTGGGCTTGTCACCGGACTGGAGGCGGTGAGGAGTCCCAGCTTTGAGAAATAACTGAGGTCATGCCCGGGCCTCTTCACTGCTGCCAGGGGCTGTGGTACCTGCAGAGTGGAGGCTGTGCTTCTACAACAGCAGTCCTGAGTCCATGTTCTGTTTAGCTTTAGGAAGAAACATCTAGAAGTTGTACATATTCAGAGTTTTCCATTGGCCGTGCCAGTTTCTAGCCAATAGACTTGTCTGATCATAACATTATAAGCCTGTAGCTTGCCCAGCTGCTGCCCGGGCCCCCATTCTGCTCCCTCGAGGTTGCTGGACAAGCTGCTGTGCTGTCTCAGTCCTGCTTGAATATCTCCACTGATGGGGAACTCACTTCCTTTGGAAAAATTCTTACGTCAAGCTGAAATTCTCTAATTTTTTTTCTCATTACTTCCCCAGGAGCAGCCAGAAGACAGGCAGTGGTTTTAATTTCAGGAACAGGTGATCCACTCTGTAAAACAGCACGTAAATTTCACTCAACCCCATGTGGGAATTGATCTGTATCTCTACTTCCAGGGACCATTTGCCCTTCCCAAACCCCTCCAGGCCAGAACTGACTGGAGCAGGCATGGCCCACCAGGCTTCAGGAGTAGGGGAAGCCCGGAGCCCCACTCCAGCCCTGGGACATCTTGAGAATTCCCCCTGAGGCCAGTTCTGTCATGGATGCTGTCCTGAGAATAACTTGCTGTCCCCGGTGTCACCTGCTTCCATCCCCCAGCCCACCAGCCCTCTGTCCACCTCACATGTCTCCCCATGGATTGGGGCTTCCCAGGCCCCCCACCTTATGTCAACCTGCACTTCTCGTTCAAAAATCAAGAAAAGAAAAGATTTGAAGACCCTAAGTCTTGTCAATAACTTGCGGTGTGGAAGCAGCGGGGGAAGACTTAGAACCCTTTCCCCAGCACTTAGTTTTCCAACATGATATTTATGAGTAATTTATTTTGATATGTACATCTCTTATTTTCTTACATTATTTATGCCCCCAAATTATATTTATGTATGTAAGTGAGGTTTGTTTTGTACATTAAAATGGACTTTGTTTGTATCAAAAGTTGCGTTCTGTTATCCTCCTGGAATGTTAGGGAACGTGGGGAAGGGGCTGGTGGGGGCAGCGCCGTCCACGGGAAGAAACCCTCGGTGTGTTTGCTCTTGACACCAAAAGCTCGGGTGGGAAGTTCAACGGGTTTGGGCCAGCCAGCTCTAGTGGTGGAGGTTGGTTTGGACCCTGCTGTCCTGCCCTTTCCTCATGTCTAGGGACTTGGCTTCCTCAGACCACCTTCTCTCTAGCAATCTCAGTGGTTAGGGCGGCCTCTCTGCCAGGAGAATTTTTGGTCGCAGAAAACAGAAACACCAAGGAACAGTGGCCTAAGTCAGGCCCTCACCCTCAGTACTCTTCACTGAGGGGAAGGTGTTCCTGTGTTTAGCAGCCCACCCACTAGATGCCTATAGCAACCCCCACGTTGTGACAACCAAAATACCACCAGAAGTTGTTGCATGTCCTTGGGGGGCAAAATCCCCTTAGCGGAGGACCACTGACCTGAGCGAATAGGATTTCTTTTTGCCCAGCCACAAATCCAGAGGGACGCAATGGCCCAGCGACGCCTGAGATGTGCCCTCTGTGATTCCCTTGGTGTCCCTGTCATGCTGGGGCCTTGTCTCGGCAGGGCTGCTGTGGCTTCAGCTGAGTGCCCTGTACTCAGCGAGAGGGAATCATTTTGGGCCGGGCCTCTCTCATCAAGAAAGCCAACACTTCCTTAGAACCTTTCAGCAAATTCCAGTTACATCCTATGAACTAGGTTTGCATCACAGGACCAGGCCAGCCCCCAGCTGCAAGGCAAGCTGGGAAGGCAAGAATTAACGGTCAGGGTGACCAGGTGTGGGTCCACATCCTGAGTGCAAGGAGGAGCAGGTGCAACCGGACACCAACATGTGCATGAAACACAATTCCAAGTGAGTGTTTGCCAGCGATTAGGGATGGTGGAGGGAGTCGGGGAGGAGGGTTGGGTCACTCAGGGCAGTAGTTCCCAGGTACTTATGTTGGCAGTGAGGGGGGTAATGTCATTGTTGAAGACTACAAAGGCTATTTCAGGTGAAGCCTCCCCACTCTTCAGTAAAGGGGACCTCCACTTGTTATTCTCACTGACGACACGCCCAGGACACCCAGAGTTGACCCTTGGGCCATTCCCTGTCTCCATTTGCCAATCGAGATGCCCTTTCTCACTCTTTGGTGTCCTCGCCGTGTAACCATGCTGATTAGAGAGCTGGCAGGCAGGGCTGAATGATGCTTGTGGACACAGCCTTCTCTACCTGTGGCAGGGCAAGACAAGAAAGGCACTCACCCGGAGCCACACAGCTTGGAGGCAGCTCAGGGGCTGTGGGCAGGGCCCTTTGATTGCTGTGTGACCTTGAGTAACTCACATCACCTCTCTGAGCCTGCATCCTTCTGTGGACATGAGGTTAACAGGGTCTGCATGGTAGGGCTATACAGGAATCCAGTGAAATAATGTCTGCAGGATGCCTGACACAGAGTCAGCTGCCTAGCCACAGCAACCCTCACCAAGGATAGAACGATCTGTCCTGAGCTATTACGTCCACTGGTTCTCAAATTTGGCTGCACATTGGAAAAAGATGATAGCTGGAACCCACTCATGGAGATTCTGGGGTTTTTTTTCTCTTTCTTTCTCTCTCTCTCTCTCTCTCTCTCTCTCTCTCCCTCTCTCTCTCTCTCTTTAAGACAGTCTCACTCTGTCATCCAGGCTGGAGTACAGTGTGTAATCACCGATCACTGCAGTCTTCACCTCCTGGGCTCAAAGGATCCTGTTGCCTCAGCCTCTCAAGTAGCTGGGACGACAGACCCAGGCCCAGCTCATTTTTTTTTTAAATTTGTACCAATGGGGTGTTGCTATGTTGCACGGGCTGGTCTCGATCTCTTGGGCTCAAGTGGTCCTCCTGCCTTGACCTCTCAAAGTGCTGGGATTACAGGTGTGAGCCACCGTGCCCAGCTGAGATTGTGATTTAATGGGGATGGGTGTGGTCTGGACACTGGGATTTTTTTTAAAAAGCTCCCCTGTGGTTCTAATGTGCAGGGAACCAGAGGGAACCTGTTCAGATTCCATCCTTTGTGCTCTGAAGACCAGCACTTCAGGGAGACAATGAAGAAAGAGGCTTATCAGCACCTCCCTCTCTGGAGTCTTCTTCCTTCTGCACAGGGAAGGAATAACAGTAGATGGATAACAAGTAAATGTACTAATTCACACTAGACTGTTGATGGTTAATATGTTTGCTCTCCAATCCACCATTTTTACTGACCTGGCAGCTGCAAAGCCCTGATGACAGACTGTGGGTGATGCGGGCATTCTGGCGGGAGATGGGGAAGATTATTTTTCTGAGGCTGCACCTTGGCACCCACCCTACCCCGACTCTTCCCCTGGTCCTCATAAAGAGGTAGCCTTGCCCTCTTCCTGCATCCCCTGTCCCTGCTTTAGAGAGCGTTGCCAAGTACATAAAAATACAGCATCCACAGCTACATTTGAGTTTCAGATGAGCAATGCATTTCTTTAGTAGGAATGTGTCTCATGCAATATTTGGAACATATGTACACGAAAAAGTTATTCATTGCTGATCTCAAATTCAAATTGAATCAGGTGTCCTGTGTTTTGTCTGGCAAGCCTAGCTTTAGGCTCACACCACTGACATGGAGTTAAAAATGAGAGAGGACTGGGGCAAAAAAACTGTTTCTGTTGAACAAGACTCTCTGCTGGTGAGAGTCCAAAATGGAATTCAAAAGATCCCATGGGCAGGGAAGGCCTTGAGTGAATCCCAGTCTTTCTTCGGGCCTGTTTCTGCATCTGTAAAGTGAGAGCCTTTTCATCGCCTCAAGGCCTGTTGACTTCTGGGGATTCTGGCAAATTGCCCAGGGGCTGGGAAAGGCATCTCATCCAAGAAGGGGGCTGGAACCCAACGTGGTTGCAGGTGACAGAAAACAAAACTCAAACTGACTTGAGGTAGGAAAAACAAGGGAACTTATTGGCTCACCTTACTGAGAAGGCCAGGCGGTGCCGGGCCTCGGGCATGCAGGATCTGGGAACCGGCACCACACCAGGCACCGTCTGTCTGTCCGTTTTCAAGCATCTCTTCCCTTTGCAGTGACAAGATAGCCCCAGCAGCCTCAGCTGAGATGATGGGCAATTCTCTTCTCTTACCAACAACTCCAGCAAGAGTCCCGGATTGGGTCCCAGGGATCCTTCCTGTGTCCCTTGTTCGTCCCAGCTGGGCACAGGAGGCTCTAACCAGCTGGGCTGTGTCCCCTTCTATAGCCCAGGGAAGAATCAGTCCTCGTGGGATGCTAAGGACTAAGAAGGGGAGAGACACTTCCCCAGAGGAAAACCCAGGGCACAGATATTCCCCCAAGTTCCTACAATTCACCATCCACTGGGCAAGCTTCCCTCTTCGGATTGGGAAATGACAGCCAAAAATGTTTTACAAGACCAAAGAGGAGAGGGAGTGGGTGGGGACAGGGCCACCCAGATGCAGAAATTGTCCGCTCAGTCATGGAAGACATGAGACAGCATCCTTCCTGCCCTAGTCTCAGACTCCCTCCCCCACTCTCAAGGTGAGCAAAAAGGAACCTCAATTAGGGGAGTGGGGAGAGAAGGTAAACCTTTTGCCACTAGAGGCAAAGAAAGAGAGCGTGCGCGTGCGAGAGAGAGATAGACAGACACACAGACACTGGGTATTACAATACAGCCGTGCACCCCATAGCGATGTTTCAGTTAATGTCGGACCACATATACAATGATGGTACCATAACGTTACAACTCCATATTTTTACTATGCCTTTTCTGTTTTTAGATATGTTTAGATACACAAGTACTTACTGTTGTGCAACCTTTGCCTACAGTGTTCAGAGCAGTACCGTGCTGTGCAGGTGTGTAGCCTAGAAGCAATCAGCTGTACCACATAGCCCAGGTGTGCAGCAGGCAACACCATCTAGGGTTGTGTGAGTATACTCTATAATGTTCGCACAATGGCGAAATCGCCCAGTTGATGCGTTTCTGAGGACGTATCCCCATCGTTCACATAGCATGGTTGCATACTTACATGACTGGCTGCATAACGTACCATGGTCTGAGGCTCTCAGCTCAGCATTTTGAGTGAAATGCAAGAACATTACCTACATCACTTTTACTTAGGTCTCTTTCTCTTCCCACTTTTAACTTTTCATTAAGTTTTTCCTCTACATATATTGAGCACCACATCAAATGCCATGATTTTGGTGTCAGGCATCAAAGATGATTTTAAAATGCATAAGAAGGACAATCTCATATTTTACCCCTATTTTAATTAGCCCAATATTCCTCTTTCCTTTCTGAACTTCAAAGCCTATTTAGAGAACTTCCTTTGACCATTTTCTTTTCTTTTTTTTTTTTTTTTTTTTTTTTTTTTTGAGACGGAGTCTCGCTGTGTCGCCCAGGCTGGAGTGCAGTGGCTGGATCTCAGCTCACTGCAAGCTCCGCCTTCCCAGGTTTATGCCATTCTCCTGCCTCAGCCTCCCAAGTAGCTGGGACTACAGGCGCCCGCCACCTCCCCCGGCTAGTTTTTTGTATTTTTAGTAGAGACGGGGTTTCACCGGGTTAGCCAGGATGGTCTCGATCTCCTGACCTTGTGATCCTCCCGTCTCGGCCTCCCAAAGCGCTGGGATTACAGGCTTGAGCCACCGCGCCCGGCCTTTTTTTTTTTTTTTAAAGACAGAGTCTCACTGTGTCACCCAGGCTGGAGTGCAGTGGCACAGTCTCAGCTCACTGCAGCCTCTGCATTCCTGGGCTCAAGAGATCCTCCCACCTTAGCCTCCAGAGTAGCTGGGGCCACAAGCACACACTACCATGCCTGGCTAATTTTGTTCATTTTTTGCACAGATGAGGTGTCCCTCTGTTTCCCAGGCTGGTCTTGAACTTCTGGAATCAAGCGATCCTTCCACCTTGACCTCCCAAAGTGCTGGGATTGCAGGCATGAGCCACTGTGCCCAAACCTTCAGGCTGGAGTGCAATGGTGTGATCTCATTTCACTGCAACCTCCTCTCCCTGGGTTCAAGTGATTCTCCTGCCTCAGCCTCCTGAGTAGCTGGGATTACAGGCACCTGCCACAGTGCCTGGCTAATTTTTGTATTTTTTAGTACAGACGAGGTTTCACTATCTTGGCCAGGATGGTCTTGATCTCCTGACCTCGTGATCCACCCACCTCAGCCTCCCAAAGTGCTGGGATTACAGGCATGAGCCACCACACCCGGCTGTATTTTTCAATCCTATATTCTCCATTTGGTTCTTTTCCATAACTTCCATTTCTTTGTTGTGTCAAAGTCCAGTAAAACATAGAGAAAAATCTCTGAAATTAAAACATTTTATTTGGGAAGAAAGAATTGCAATTTGGGGCACACACACAGACTAGGGAGTCTTCAATAAATCCAGAAAACAAAGGGAAGGTTAAAAGTTTTGTAAAAAGGAGAAATATTACCTATTGCTCTTCAAGAAAGTTCATCAGCATGAAGGAGGTTTTGAGGAGCTGGCAAGCTCTGACTGGTGACTGAGGGCAGTGAGTAAACCTAGTCTTAGGGTTGCAGCAGGTTGTGTCAGCAACTATTGCGTAAAACTCATTTCAGGTTACAGCAGGCAGTTTCAGTAGCCAGGCTTGCAGAGAATTACATTTTTGGAGTACTGTTATGAATGGGGAGTGCTTTTATCCCCCTGGCTTCTTGACTTTGTTTAGTCAGGTATGACAAGAATAATCCAATTTGTAAGATCAGTTTTCACAGCTAAGACTTTTTTATTTTATTTTATTTTAGAGACAGGGTCTAGCTCTGTCGCCCAGGCTGGAGTGCAGTGGCTGATCACAGCTCACTGCAACCTCTGCCTCCTGGGCTCAAGTTATCCTCATACCTCAGCCTCTCTAGTACGAGTAGCTAGAACTACAGGCACATGCCACTACACCTGGCTAATTTTTGTAGTTTTTGTAGAGACAGGGTCTCACTATTCTGCCCAGGCTGATCTTGGACTCCTGAGCTCAAGTGATCCAACTGCCTCAGCCCCACAAAGTGCTGGGATTACAGGTGTGAGCCACCATGCTGGGCTGACAGCTGAGATTCTTAATGCGTTCATTTGTTTCAAGGGAATTCATAATTGCTGTTGAAGCATTTTTATGATGGCTGCTTTAAAATCCTTCTCCAACAATGTATCAATCATTCTGTCATCTCATTCATCTCCGCATTTGTGGATTGTTTATTCACATTGAAGTTGGAATTTTCCTTGTTCTTGATATGATGTGTGAATTTTGATACCTTCCTTCTAAATTTTGATACCTTCCTTCTACCCCGTCCCACCTATCTCCTCCCACCTTCCCTTCCTCCCTGGTCCGTCCTTTCTTTCTTCCATCTTTTTCTTCTTCACTTCCCTGCTAACATCAAGGCTGCCTGCTTGCTCTCCTTTGCCTTCATTTATGGCTTAAGACAGAGCATCACCCACTTTTATTCTTCCCTGTAAACCTCCTGCGGTTCAGGTTTCCCCTTCGTGTCCTCTCTGCGCCACTCTCCTCCTGTGCAGTCTCATCACTGAAGTCGAAAATAAACAGACCCAGCAGACACAGCCAACAACTCAATGCATAGGCCTTGTTTGGGTTTCAATTCAACAAAACAGGCGTAAAACCTTTTGTCTTAGTTGTAACCCTTTTCTTCAGTATGAGTTTCTTTTTTCAAAAACCATATATACGTGTCTGTGTGTGTGTACACACACATACATGACTGAATTGGGTCCCCAAAACTCATATGTTAAAAACTTAGCCAGGCGCGGTGGCTGGCACCTATAATCCCAGCACTTTGGGAGGCCAAGGTGGGTGGATCACCTGAGATCAGGAGTTTGAGACCACCCTGACTAACATGGTGAAAGCCCGTCTCTACTAAATACAAAAATATTAGCCTGGCGTAATGGCACACGCCTGTAATCCCAGCTACTTGGGAGGCTGAGGCAGGAGAATCACTTGAACCAAGGAGGTGGAGGTTGCGGTGAGCTAAAATCCTGCCATTGCACTCCAGCCTGGGCAACAAGAGTGAAACTCCATCTCAAAAACAAAAACAAACAAAAAACAAAACTTAACCTCCAGTACACCTCAAAGTATGACTGTACTTGGAGATATGACCTTTGAAGAGTTGATTAAGGTTAAATGAAGTCATATAGGCGAGGCTGTTAAAAAAAACTTTAAAAAGACAGTTTTAACTATTGAAATAAATGGAAATGATCTGGAAACTGAATTATATTGTTAATTTGCTAGGGGGATCAAGCATTATGGTTATGCAAAAAATCTCTATCTGTTACATATGCACTGAAGTATCTGCTCGTGAAATGATTCAGCAAGAAAAGGTAGGGGTGGGGAATAAGGTCATTGTTGGAACAAGAACAGTGAAATATTGCTCCTTGCTGAGGCTGGGTATTGGTATATGGGGGTCTCTTTACACTACCTACACTTGGGTATGTTTGAAATGTCTATGTAAAAAGGAAACCAAAAACGAAATGTGAATTCTTCACACTCTTTCTCTACCAAGCCACTTAGAAGAGGTTGCAATGACTGTGTCAACAACCGGTGAATCTTCTAGGCCCTGGATCTGTGTGACCCATGTGGAGTAGAACCCCCAGTGACCTGTGCTGGAAGCTTGGAGGAAGAACAGTGGGATAAGTAATCTTTGTTATATTGAGTCCCTTGGGCAAAATTTCCAACAGTTGGTTTGTTATTGAAGGTATATTTGGTGGAGTAGAAGAAGTAAATTCAGGACACTGGTCTGGGTATAATAATAATTTTGTCCAATTTAAAAGGTCATGTTACCATTTGGGGGAGCTGAGGTGGGAGGAATCACTTGTGGCCCAGGAGTTTGAGACTAGCCTGGGCAATATGCCGAATATCATCCCTACAAAATGTAAACTCAAAAAGGGCCAGGGTGTGGGTGAACACATGCCTGTAGTTCTAGCTTATGGGAATTGAAGTGGGAGGATCTTTGAGTCCAGGAGTTTCAAGCTTGCAGTAGTTGGATTGGTGCACTGCTATTTCCAGCTAGGTGATCAGAAGTGAGGCCCGTCCCAAAAAAAAAAAAAGAAAAAAAGGCATATATATATGTATGCTTATATATGCAAGAGAACTCTCTGGAAGGAAGGTTATAGAAAATGATAAATTGGGTGCTTCCTGGGGACAGGAATTAGAGGGATGGAGAGATGGTAGGAAGGAGAACTTTTTATATAACCTTTTTCTTCAGTTTGAGTTTGTTTTTTCCAAAAACTGGTGTTGTGGTGGTGGTGTATACATGTATACATGTGTGGCCCATACACAACGTGACGGAATTGTGTCCCCCAAAAGTCACGTTAAAAACTTGGACCTCTAGTACACCCCTCAGAATTTGACTGTGGCTTGAAGATTATGACCTTTTGAAAGGTGATAAGTTAAAAGAAGTCATATAGGTGAGGCTGTTTGAAAAAAAAAACTTTAAAAGGACCAGTTTTTTAACTGTGAAATAAATGGAAATGGTCTTGGAAACGATTATATTTGCCCTAATTGGCCTAGGTGGGATCATGCCCATTAATGGGTTGCGCGTAAAACAACTCTGTATCCTTTGTTAGATATGCACTGAAGTATTGCAGGTTGAAATGATCCAGCAAGAAAGGTGGGGGTGGGAATGAAGTCATTGTTGGGAACAAGAACAGTGAAAGTATTGCTCCTGCTGGAGGCTGGGTATGGGTATATGGGGGGGGTCTCTTTAACACTACCCTACCACTTGGGTAATGTTTGGAAATGTCTATGTAAAAAGGAAAAACCAAAAACGAAATGTGGATTCTTCACATTCTCCCTCTCTACCCGAGACCTTGGAAGAGGTTGGCAATGATGTGTCACAACTTGGTGAATTCTTCCTAGCCCCTGGATCCCTGGTGGTGACCATGTGGGAAGCAGAACCCCCAAGTGACCCTGTGCTGAACTGGGGGAGAACAGTGGATAAGTAAATCTTGGTTATATTGAAGTCCTTGGCAATTCAACAGTTTTTGGTTTGTTATTGAAGGTATATTTGGGGGAGTAAAGAAGTAAATTCAGGACACTGTCTGTGGTATAATAATATTGTCCATTAAAGGTCAATGGTACCATTTGGGGGAAGCTTTGAGGGTGGAGGACAACTTGTGGGCAGGAAAGTTGAGACTAGCCTGGGCAATATAAGCGAAGAAATTTATCAATACCTACAAAAAAATGTAAACATCAGCCGGTGTGGTGGACACATGCCTGTAGTTCTAGCTCTTTGGGAATTGGAAAGTTGGGAGGGATCTTGAGGTCCAGGAGTTCAAGCTTGCAGTAGCTATGATTGTGCACTGCATTCAGTCCTGGGTGGACAGAGTGGGAAGGCCCCGTCCCAAAAAAAAAAAGAAAAAAAAGGGGCCATATATATATGTTATGCTTATATATGCAGAATCCAGAAGGAACCTGTCTGGAAGGAAAGTATTAGAAAATGAATAAAACTTGGGGGTGCTTTCTGGGGACCAGGAATTAGAGGACTGGGAGATGGGTAGGAGGAGAATTTTTTAACTATAACTTTTTCTTCAGTTTGAGTTTGTTTTTCCAAAACCGTGTTGTGTGTGTGTATACATGTATACATGTGTGCATACCACCACGTGACGGAATTGTGTCGCCAAAAGTCACGTTATAAAACTTGACGCTCTAAAAAAGTTACACCTCAATTATGAGTGCTTGGAAGATATGACTTGAAGGTGAAATTAAGTTAAATGAAGTCCATATAGGTTGAAGGCTTGTTAAAAAAAAAAAAACTTTAAAAAGACAGTTTTAACTGTTGAAATAATGGAAAATGGTCGGAAAACTGAATTAAATATTGGCTAATTTGGCTAGGTGGGTCAAGGCCACCACATGGTTTGCGTAAAATCAACCTCTGTATGTTAGATAGGTGCACTGAAGTACTGCAGTGAAATGATCGCAGCAGAAAAAGGGGGGGGTGGGGGAATGAAGTCATTGTTGGAAAAAGAACATGAAATATTGCTCCCTTGCTGAGGCTGGGTATTGGTATATGGGGGTCTCTTTACACTACCTACACTGGGATGTGAAATGTTCTATGTAAAAAGGAAACCAAAAACGAAATGTGGTTCTTCAATATCTCTCCTTCTCTACCGAGACACTTGGAAGAGGTGCAATGACTGTGTAACCTGGTGAATCTTCTAGCGATCCCTGTGTGACCATGATGGAGCAGAAACCCCCAGTTGACCTGTGCTGGAAGCTGGAGGAGAAACAGGGGGATAAATAAACCTTTGTTATATTGAGTCTTGGCAATTTCAATTCCGCAGTTGGTTGTTATTGAGGTAATATTGTGGAGTAAAGAAGTAAATTCAGGACCCTGTCTATAGTATAATATAATTTGTCATTTAAAAGGTCATGTACCATTTGGGGAAGCTGAGGTGGGAGGATCACTTGAGGCCAGGAGTTTGAGACCAGCCTGGGCAATACAGCGAGATAGCATCTCTACCAAAAAATGTAAACATCAACTAGGTGTGGTGATGCATGCCTATAATTCTAGCTTCTTGGGAAGTGAAGTAGGAGGATTCCTTGAGTCCAGGAGTTCAAGGCTGCAGTGAGCTATGATAGTGCCACTGTATTCCAGTCTGCGTGACAGAG
The DNA here is from genome assembly GCF_001698545.2 of Rhinopithecus bieti. Lineage (NCBI taxonomy): Eukaryota > Metazoa > Chordata > Mammalia > Primates > Cercopithecidae > Rhinopithecus > Rhinopithecus bieti. Next base: position 3,206,913 of record NW_016803499.1, on the reverse strand, counting down.
TGAGGCCCCGTCTCAAAATAAAAAAAAAAAGGCATATATATGCATGCTTATATATGCAGAGGACCTCTCTGGGAAGAAGTATACGCAACAATAAAACTATGGGTGCTTCTGGGGATAGGAATTAGAGGGCTGGGGACAGGATAGGAAGGAAAACTTTTACTATAACCCTTTTCTTCAGTTTGAGTTTCTTTTTTTCAAAAACCGTTTGTGTGTGTATATATGTGTGTATATATAGATGTCTATATACACACTCATATGTGAATGAACTGTGCCCCTAAAATTTATATGACAAAAACTTAACCTCTAGTGTACCTCAAAGTATAACTATACTTAAAGATGACCTTTGAAGAGGTGATTAAGCTTAAATGAAGTCATATGGGTGAGGCTGTTTAAAAAAAAATTTTAAGCCTTTTTTTTTTTGAGACAGAATCTCCCTCTGTGACCCAGGCTGGAGGGCAATGGTGCAATCTTGGCTCACTGCAACCTCTGCCCCCTGGGTTCAAGTGATTCTCCTGCCTCAGCCTCCCAAGTAGCTGGGATTACAGGTGTCCACCACCACGCCCTGCTAATTTTTGTATTTTTGCTAGAGATGGGTTTTCGCCATGTTGATCAGGCTAGTCTCAAACTCCTGACCTCAAGTGATCTGCCCTCCTTAGCCTCCCAAAGTGCTGGTGTTATAGGCACGAGCCACCGTGCCCAGCCGACAGTTTTTAACTGTTGAAATAAATGGAAAGGATCTGGGTATTGAATTTTATTGTTAATTTGCTAGTGGGATAATGTATCATGGTTATGTGAAAAATCTGTATCTGTTAGATATGTACTGAAGTATTTACAGGTGAAATGATTCAGCAAAAAAAAGGTGGGGGTAGGGAATGAGGTCATTGTTGCAATGAGAACAACAGAATCTTGATCACTGCTGAGGCTGGGTGTTGGTATAGGGAGGTCTGATTACAATACATACATTGGGTATGTTTGAAATGTCCGTAATAGAAACTAAAAAGGAAACCAAAAACCAAATGTAGATTCTTCACACTCCTCCTTTCTCTACCAAGCCACGTGGAAGAGGTTGCAATGACTGCGACACAGATTGATGGACCTTCCAGGCCTGGGTCCCTGCATCACCACGTGGAGCAGAACCCCCAGTGACCTGTGCTGGACTCGGAGGAGAACAGTGGAGAGATAAACTTTTGTTATTCTTAGTCTTGCCCATTTCACAGTTGGTTTGTTATCCAAAGTATATTGTGTAGTAGAATTAAATTCAGGACACCGTCTACAGTATGACGTAATTTGTCATTTAAAAGGACGTGTACCACTTTGGGAGGCTGAGGTGGGAGGATCACTTGAGGCCAGGAGTTTAGGCAATATAGTGAGATTCCATCTCAGAAAAAATGTAAACATCAGCCAGGTGTGGTTGCACATGTCTGTTGTCCTAGCTTCTGGCCACAAATTGAAGGCTGCACTGTCGACTTCCCTACTTTTGAGGTTTAGGGACTGGGACTGATCCACCACTGGCTTCCTTGCTCCTCAACTGGCAGACAGGCTATCATGGGACTTGACCTTGTGATCATAAGTCAATTCTCCTGAGTAAACTCCCTTTCATATGTACATCCTATTAGTTCTGTCCCTCTGGAGAACCCTGACTAATACACACATTCATCCCTATACGCTCTGTTAAGAACGAAAAATAAACGAGAAAATGCAACCCGTGCTTATCCCAACTCTCCTAGAACACTAGCTGCACAGGCAGCTTTTAACGTTCCATTTCCTGGTGGGCCCCAGCTCACCCTCCTTCTGCTCCAGCCCCTCTGGGATCCTTGCTGTGCCTCCAACTTGACCACTCATTTTTAGGGTCTTTCATTGCCTCTGCCTAGAAAGTTCTTTCCCTAAGGGTTGCACAACTTTCTCTCTTTATTCCAGTCTTTCTTTCCTGATCACACCAATTAAAACATCCCCACCTTGGCCAGCACCGGTTCCAAGCCACAGATGGGCAAGCTGTGAGTACACGGGTCGCTGCCAACCACACTCTGGAAATGTCTTTGAGTATATAACTCACTGTGCACATGGGCAAGGATTTTTCTAGGCTGCTGTGTGTATTTCCTTGGCTGCCATACAAATACCACAGACTGGGAGGCTGAGAGCAACAGGCGTTGACACTCCCACAGTTCTGGAGCCCAGAACTCCAAAACCAAGGGGTCAGCAGGCTCATGCTCCCTTGGAAAAGCCTGGGGTAGGGTCCTTCCTGCCTCCTCCAGCTTCTAGTAGCCCCAGGCATTCGTTGGCTGTGCCCACATCACCCCAGTTTCCTCTGCCTCCGTCATCATGTGGTCCTCTCTGCTCTGTCTCTCCTCTTCTTATAAACTCGTCATTGCATTTAGCGCCTACTGGAGCAATCCAGGATAGTCTCATCCCAAGATCCTTTCCTTAGTTACATTGGCAAAGACACTCTTTTCAAATAACGTTATTCTCGCGTTCCCAGGGTTAGGACTTGAACATGTCTTTTTTGGGGACACCATTCCACCACTGCAGTGGAAAGGCATAAGTGAATTGCAGGCACCTCTAAAATCTCCGCAGAGCCTGCCAAATGACACTCTCTATTTTTCCCCAGGGACATTTTAATGCACACTTGGGCCTGGAGTCTGGCTCATCGGCACCACGTATACTCACCTTACTTTTGGGAAAACTGAGAACGATGGTGACGGTGACAGGCCCTGAATTTTCCCCGACACCGACACCTACCGGGGCTGGGATACCTGTCTCAGAGAGTCCTGCCCTCCCCAGACACTGGGGCTGTGGGGTCCTCACCAGACATGGGAGGCTCAAGGCAGCCTCAGGGTGAAGTGGGGGCCCCCTTCTTTGTCAGCTGTCCTGCCCTGTGGCTTCTGGGGTCCCAGGTGGAGTGACTGATGCCTGAGTGGCCAGTGGGGAGTCTAGACCTGGCTGAAGCCTGGGCCCCAATGCCAACCCAGATGAGGAGCCTGAGACTCGGGACAGCCCAGACCCAAGCAGGCTGACGAACAGAAGCACCCAGGACAGGCAGGGCTCCATGACCTCGCTTTTCCCATCAGAGCTGGGTAACCTGTCACTGGGCCCATGTCTCCTTTTCCCCATGAGCTGTGTGGGGCCTCTGAGCAGGGACCCCGGCAGTGGGCCAGGGCCCCTCTGATCATCCTCAGCCTAATGGGGTGGAGGAGGCAGGGGCGGGTCTGGTGGGGACTGAGGTGGGAGGGGCAGCCTGGTGTGGCCCGGCCTTGACACCTGCCCCTAGGAGCTGTGTCTCCCAGAGCGCAGTGCCTTCCCCAGTGAGACCCATCGCGATGTCCATCTCCAAAGCAAACTGTTAGGATCTTCAAGTGAGGATCTAAGAAAACAGCCTGGGCGGGGCGCGGTGGCTCATGCCTGTAATCCCAGCACCTTGGGAGGCTGAGAAGGGCGGATCACCTGAGGTTAGGAGTTCCAGACCAGCTGGCCAACATGGTGAAACCCCTTCTCTACTAAAAATACATAATTAGCTGGGCGTAGTGGCGCATGCCTGTAATTCCAGCTACTCGGGAGGCTGAGGCAGGAGAATCGCTTGAACCCGGGAGGTGGAGGTTGCAGTGAGCCAAGATCGTGCCACTGCACTCCAGCCTGGGCAACAAGAGCAAAACTCCGTCTCAGAAAAAAAAAGAAAGGAAGAAAAAAAGAAAAAGTAAACGGTCCGATCTCCCTTAGGTCTGATTATCAGGATGACATTTGGCTGTGGAGATTCAGAAGAGAGTTCTAGAGACAGCAGGGACACTGTCCCGCGAAGAGAGGGCCCGGGAGGGAGGCAGGTCTGCGGCTCCCCGGAGGAGCGGGGCCGTCCGCGGCGCAATGGTGGCCCCCGGTGGCGGTGACTGGAATGGGCCCTGCGCAAGGCCGAGGATCAGGGTGTGCAGGGCGCGGTCTGCAAATTGCCCTCGGTGCCCCTTTATCCGCGCGGGGCCGGGAACTCGGAAGCCGCGAGGCTGCCCCCAGCGCACCCAGCAGCTGCGTGCTCACGCTCGCCCCTCTCGCAGTCTGATCTGGTGGTTGACCAGCTGCCCTCCACCCCATCCCTGCAACTTTTGCAGACAAGCCCCCAGGATGCAAAAGAACATCGGATATACATAAGCATGGACAAAGCCCCTACTGTGTGTGCCTGGACCTCAGCAAAGGGCAAGGGAGAGGCAGGCTCCATCACCTCCATAACTTCCTGTTCATGTGTTAGGAATTTATTACGTTCACAATATTTATCTATCAATATATTTATTATGTTTCCTACGTGCAAGTATTCACCCTCATGTCGATTTTGAAAAGGGGGTACCAGTATCGCTCCCATTTTATGGAAGAGCAAACTGAGGTGCAGGAACGTGAATTTCACTAACGCTGTCAAGAAACGTTTGGAATTTGGCAGGGCGCAGTGGCTCATGCCTGTAACCCTAGCACTTTGGGAGGCCAAGGTGGATGCATCACTTGAGCCCAGGAGTTTGAAACCCCATCTCTACCAAAAAATATACAAATTATCCAGGTGTGATGGTGTGCACCTGTAATCCAAGATACTTGGGAGGCTGAGGTGGGAGGATTGCTTGAGCCTAGGAGGCAGAGGTTGCAGTGAGCCGTGATCATGCCACTACCCTCCAGCCTGGGCAACAGAACGTGACTCTGTCTCAAAACAAACCAAAAACCAAAAAAACATGTGGAGTGGGGGAGACTGCATCTCAGAAGCCAAAAATCTCTGGCTTCCTGGACCAGCACAGCCACTGACCAGAGGAGGACATGGGAAGGTGGGTAATGAGAACGGCTCACCCTTTATTGCACCAGACTTCATGCTGGAGACTCCATACTGGCCATAGCTGGGGGCACCAAGGTTTAGAAGGAGTCACAGTCCTACCTCTGGGATGCTGCTGTCCAGTTGGGAAAGGGGAATGGCCAGTGCAGAAGGAAGAAGATGGAAGCAGCAAGGCCACTCCTCACAGCCCTCCTGGTGTGGGGGAAGGAGCCCAGCAAGAGTTTCTGCTCCACCAAGGGCGGAAAGGAAGAAGCTCCTCCAGGCTGCAGGGATGAGAGGGAACACGTGGAGGAGGAGGGGCTGCAGCCTTGGGAGGCGGAGGGCAGAGGAGAGGAGAAGCCAGGGAGGAGCCCGAGGCCAGATGAAGGCCACAGCCCTTGGAAGATAGACACTGGAGCCCCAGGGCTAGGGCCTTCTTCTTCTTCTTCTTCTTCCTCTTCTTCTTCTTCTTCTTCTTCCTCTTCCTCTTCCTCTTCTTCTTCCTCTTCCTCTTCCTCTTCCTCTTCTTCTTCTTCTTTTTTTTTTTTTTTTTTGAGACTTTTGCTCTGTCATCCAGGCTGGAGTGCAATGGCGCAATCTTGGCTCACTGCAACCTCCGCCACCTGGGTTCAAGTGATTCTCCTGCCTCAACCTCCTGAGCAGCTGGGAACTACAAGTGCTCGCCACCACACCCAGCTAATTTTTGTATTTTTGGTAGAGACAGGGTTTCATCATGTTGGCCCCAGGCTGGTCTTGAACTCCTGACCTCAGGTGATCCACCTGCCTCGGCCTCCCAAAGTGCTGGGATTATAGGTGTGAGCCATCACGCCCAGCCAGGCTAGGGCTTTCTAAGAAATCAGGTGTGTCAGTCAAATGGGGGACTCTCTTAGAGCCTCCCTGGGGGGCACATGAGTCCTACACACTCCCACCTAGAGGGACAGTGTGTCAGGCCATGGCAGGGCTTGGTCTCCCGCAGCCACTATGCGTCCTCGGCTGCCTCACTTCCCTCTCCAGGGTTTCGCCATGTTGGCCAGGCTGGTCTCAAACTCTTGACCTCAGGTGATCCACCCGCCTCGGCCTCCCAAGGTGCTGGGATTACAGGCATGAGCCACCGCATCCAGCAGGTGGCAGCTCCGAACCCAGGTTGGATCCCTCATTTCCCCTTTCCTTGATGCAAACAGGGAAATACAGCTAGCCCTAAAGGGCTGGGCCCAGTTTTGGTAAACGGTCTTTGAGCTCTGAAAAGAGTTGTTTATCCAGGCACCCTCTCTACTGAGATGACCCGAAAGCCATGGGCAAACACCACGCAAACACAGCCTGTCCCCCTCCCACGGCTCAGAGGGGCCTTCTCTGCCAGCTGCCACACTCTGCATTCTCGCGTATTCACTCAACAACCATTTACTGAGCACCCGTTATGTGCTAAACCCTGTGCAAAGTAAGATCTACATGTTCGGTATCTGCTAAGATTCAAACTTTCATCATTTATTTTAAGTCTATTTACTTCAGGAACCACAGTTTTGGAGAAATTGTTATTATTTTTAGTAAAATGTGGATATGACATATCTCTTTGACAGCATCTATTGTGTTTTGCATTTTGTTCAATTGGGTGAGGAGAAGTGACTGATCTATTCCACCTGTTACATACATAGAAAATATAACATAATATATAATATACGCATTAGATAACAACTCTCCTTTTCTCTTTTATTTCTTTTTACATTGGAGAAGCCATCTATTTACAGGGTTCAAAACAAAATCCTAACAGCACTAAAGCACTGTGGCAGAGACAGAGTTGACCAAACGTCTGTGGGCTCTTCTCCATTTCCCAGGCTCCCCTGCAGTTTGGTCAGGGCCTTGGGACTGGTTCTGGCCAATGGAATGGAAATAAAATGTTCTCCTGGGACAAGGCAGCTAGGAGCTAGTCTGCTTCCTCTGTCTCTCTCTTCCCCTACTGGGGCAATCAGGGGGCCTTGGTTCCTGCAAAGTGGAGAAGAGTTGCCCCACCCGTAATGGACTTCGTGGAAATGGGAAATAGCCCTTCCTGGTTAAGCCACTGAGATGTCAGGGCTTATTTCTTATCGCAGCACAGCCTGGCCTAACCTGACTAATGCAAGTTAGACAGTGAAAAGTAGGCCCCCCCTCAGACTTTCAGTCCACGCCCAGTAGAGGTACTGTTGCCAGATCTTTGTGTCACGTTCCCAAAATGTTATCTCTTCTCTAGAAGCCTGAAGAATGTGGGCGGCAAGCCACCCAGGTGCCGAGGCAAGAGATCGAGGGCACGAGCTGTTCCAGTGTAATAAAATATATAAAATAAGAATAGTTATACTAGATATAGATCGTAGATATGATTATATATGAATATCATTAATCTTTAGTTTGTAGCAATTACTCTTTACTCCAATATTATAATAATCCTTGCTCTACAATCATAACCTAGAAAAAACCAGGCCATACAGAGATAGGAGCTGAGGGGACATAGTGAGAAGTGACCAGAAGACAAATGTGAGCCTTCTGTTATGCCTGGGAAGGCCACCAGAGGGCTCCTTGGTCTAGCGGTAACGCCAGCATCTGGGAAGAACGCCCGTTGCCAAGTGGACTGCGGTCTAGCGGTAGCATCAGTGTCAAGGAAAAGCACCTGCTACTTAACAGACCGGGAAAGGGAGTCTCCCTTTCCCCAGAGGAGTTCAGAGAAGACTCTACTCCTCCACCTCTTGTGGAGGGCCTGACATCAGTCAGGAGGCCTAACCGTCTCCCTGTGATGCTGTGCTTCGGCAGTCACACTCCTAGTCCGCCTTCATGTTCCATCCTGTACACCTGGCTCTGCCTTCTAGATAGCAGTAGCAAATTAGTGAAAGTACTAAAAGCCTCTGATATGAAGAAATAATGGCGTAGGCTGTGTCCTCTGTCTCTCTCTGTCTCTCCACCTCGGCTGCCAAACAGGGAAGAGTCCCCTGTCCAGTGGACACGTGACTCACATGACCTTGTCAATCATTGGAGATGACTCACACTCCTTACCCTGCCCCTTTGTCTTGTATCCAATAAATATCAGCGCAGCCTGGCATTCGGCGCCACTACCGGTCTCCACGTTTTAGTGGTAGTGGTTCCCCAGGTCCAGCTGTCTTTTCTTTTATCTCTTTGTCTTGTGTCTTTATTCCGACAATCTCTCGTCTCCGCACATGGGGAGAAAAACCCACCGACCCAGTGGGGCTGGGCCCTTCAGAAGAAGACTCCCCTGGGAGGCTTAAGGATGGGCAGAGGCTGAACCCTGCTGGCCGGAGAACTTCAGCAGCCAGGTGGGTGCCCAGAGGAGCCCTGTTCTCAGTTACTGTTCACAGCCCCAGACCCCTACCCCAACCCAGGTCTCCTGCACTATGACCACCAGGGAAGCAGGTAGAAAATGGCATTTGACAGGCTCCCAAACCCAAGCACACCTATTAGGGAAGGAGCAGAGAGGAGGCTCAGCTGGAAAGATTCAGTGTGGCTCAGGCCTCAGATTCTCCTCCCCCTGCCCCATGGGGTCAAACTTGGATTTGAGGCCTGCCTGCAACTTGCCTCCTTTTCCAAATGTGTTATTTATTTATGATGAATAGAGCATGAGTTGAAATTTTAGTTCCTTGAACTGTCATTTAATGACTTCCTTTTCAGAATTTAAAACCGCTTCTTTTACTTCCAGAATTTGAAAGCCGCACTTGCTTCATGCTTTTTTTTTTTTTTTTTTTGAGACAGAGTCTCACTGTATCGCCCAGGCTGGAGTGCAGTGGCTGGATCTCAGCTCACTGCAAGCTCCGCCTCCCGGGTTTACGCCATTCTCCTGCCTCAACCTCCCCAGTAGCTGGGACTTCAGGCGCCCGCCACCACACCCGGCTAGTTTTTTGTATTTTTTTTTTTAGTAGAGACGGGGTTTCACTGTGTTAGCCAGGATGGTCTCGATCTCCTGACCTCGTGATCAGCCCGTCTCGGCCTCCCAAAGTGCTGGGATTACAGGCTTGTGCCACCGCGCCCGGCCTTTTTTTTTTTTTAAACAGGGTCTTGCTCTGTCACTCAGGCTGGAGTGCAGTGGTGCGATCATGACTCACTGCAGCCTGGACCTCCTGGACACAAGTGATCCTCCCATGTCAGCCTCCTGAGTAGCTGGGACTACAGGCACCCGCCACCACACCTGGCTAAGTTTTGTATTGTTTGTAGAGATGGGGTTTCACCATGTTGGCCAGGCTGGTCTCAAACTCTTGACCTCAGGTATCCACTCGCCTTGGCCTCCCAAGGTGCTGGGATTACAGGCGTGAGCCACTGCATCCAGCAGCTTCATGCTGTAAAAAAAAAAAAAAAAACCCGAATCACAAAATACAGAAACATACAAAGGAATATAATTAAGATGACACATAATCCATCACCCAGACATGACCACTGCAGCCTCAGGGGTGCGGTCCTTGCACATTATTATATACATAGATAGAAACCTGTTGCTATGCTCGAGGGCTTTTTTCTTGAGCCAAAATAAGAACAAATGATAATTTGCTTTTAACTTGTTTGTTTTTTCTTTTCTAATAAAATGGGTGTGTTTCCAGGTTAACAACTGTAGATCTCCATTGTCAGGTTTGGTTTGGTTTGGTTTGAAAACTACCTAGTATTTTGCTGCTAGAAGAAGGTTCACCAAAATGTTAATGGACACTCTATCTAGATTTTGGAATTGCCATAATTTTTTTTTTTTTTTTTTG